>NC_091303.1:11233502-11298502 GCF_038502225.1 Cherax quadricarinatus
ATGCGAGACCTTCACAGCAAGTAGCTGCCTCGATTTATTTTCTTCTCCTTTCAAGGATTTTGTTTATGACTTGGGAATGCCTTGTCAGATCACCTTCAACTTTTAAACCTTGGTGATCTATACCTAGGGGGAAAAAGGTTTCATTCAACTATTGACGTGTGAAAGAATACTTAAGCCGATTTAAGAAAGCCATGTGTGTTTTTCGTTTCCCAGCGATTACTCGAGAAAGACTCATCTGATCGGCTTCAAACTTTCATCGCTGGTGAATCCTGCTTTAAGAAGGTTTATAATTTTATTGGAGTGCATGGTCTTCAATTTGCAAATTTTATATTTAAAAATGTGTGTTCTATTATTTTCCGTGAGATATCTCGAAAATGCAAACGCTGAACGGGTTCAAACTTACATAAGAACCTAAGAATGAGGGAGCACTGTAGCAGGCCTACTCGTCAATGCAAGGCAGGTCCAAGTCACTTCCACTTAAGAAGAAAGCAGCACTGCAGCAGACCTACTGGCCCAAGCCAGTCAGATTCAACTCACACCCATTCATGTATTTGTCTAACTTATTTTTAAAACAACACGAGTTTTGTCCTCTTAAGGACAAATCAGACAATTCGCTTATATAGTTATATAATAGGATTTTTTTATTAACATGCAGTAACCGGAGAATGTCACTTCTTATGTAAAGTTCGGCCGTAGCGTTTCCACCAGCTTTTAGTCCTACCAAAACAATTAGGTTTTCCTTTTCCGATCTGTTATTCGCCGTCAGCAGCTCTGTCCTCCGACTCAATCAGTGGATCTACCGCTGATTCAGTTCTCACTACCCTTCAGTTCAATATTGTCATCAATCTCGTCCGTATTCCCCATTGGCGTCACGGTTAGGAAAGATGATACGGCGAGAAGATAATGTTTGTTGACGGAAGATGAATATCCATACCGCTAGATGAATTCCATCGACGTATACATCCCAGTGTCAATATGTCACAATCGTCGTCCACGTTAATGTTCCACACTCGATGGTCCTCACGATTAGAGGAAAGAATGGATCCATGGGCCGTAAGATGAATGTCCATCGACGTAAGATGAATATCCATCACCATAAGATGAATATCCATCGACGTGAAACGGATGTTCATCGAGGGGGAAGATGGGTATCGATCGACGAAAGTTGGAAGTCGATTCGCTGAGGATGGCTGTCCGCCAACGAAAGGCGGCTTATCTATCGACGATAAGATGGATAACGATAGGCGGAATATATCCGAAAGGAAGATGGCTATCAAATCGACGGAAAATGGATATCATGACTCACGAAACAGTAATGACACAATTGGAAGCAAACCACGGTACAGGTGGGGATGGAACTCGCGGCAAGTGAGTCGTAAAACTCCAGGTCAGCTCGTAAGCCACTGAGCCAGCTGGCTACAATAAGATTCAAACCATGCCACGGACGGGGATTGAACCCGCGGTTAGAGAGTCGTTACCATAAGTTTCACGCAACTAGGCATATTTATACACCATAGACTGACGGATACCGAACTGGATCGAAGGAACCTGGAAGACCCTAACCTGGCAGATATCAGTTCGATAGACTCGCGGGCAGGACGAGTCTCTAGCCATATCTGCTAGTCGTACGTTGGACTACATGCGGCTAGCAATAATAGCCTGGTTGATCAGGCCCTGATCCACCGGGAGGCCTGGTCGTGGACCGGCCACGGGGCGTTGATCCCGGAATACCCTATAGGAAGACTCCAGGTAGACATCAGCCACCACGGACTGATTTCCTAGCGGACCTTCGGTCGACATCGCTATCGAAGAGAAACACACACGACAGAGACGTTTCATTCTGCACGAAGCGAAACGTCTAGGTATCCAAATCAACATTGCAGGAGGAAGGATGAGTATAAATGACAGGGTTAATTAATTCCTAAGTAAAGGTCTTAGCCCCTGAAGGGACGATATATCCCATCTCAAGCAAGATGAATTAGCAAACAATTCGAGGGTTGTCTTAACTGACGTTGCAGATTCAATACGGTGATCAGTTTGATAATAACGTTATGATGATGATTATTAATTTAAAAAACTATTGATCATGGTGATGGGCGAAAAGAGCACAAGACAGATAACATGGAGAAACAATAGCGTTGATGATGGCTTAAAGTGAAATCTGATTGGAGAAGATCGCCCAGAGAAAAGGAATTTCTGGGTGAGAGTTTCGTATTTCTTGTCTTCTTTCTTTTTAGTCAGTTTCTTTTCTTCGTTTTCTTCTTTATCTTCTTTTCTACTATTTATTATTCTTCTTCTTTCCGTCTTCATCTGACTCTTCTTTTTCTTCTTTTTCATTATATTTTTCTTTTCTTTTCTTCTTCTTCTTCCCCTTCTTCTTCTTCTTCTTCTTCTTCTTCTTCTTCTTCTTCTTCTTATTATTATTATTATTATTATTATTATTATTATTATTATTATTATTATTATTTTGCGTGAAGTATTATACCAGTGTGGATCTCTCAACACAAGGTGTGGTGGAGCCTCGATCCTCCGTCCACTGATGATGAGCCAGAATCACTGTCCTGGCAGCCTGGATTGCCTCTACACCTGGTATCGAGACCACTATTATATGTTTTTCTCTAAAGCTAATACAATCTGCCATTGCTTGCCCGGGTTGATGTATCTGCCAGCTGATGATTGATGAATTAATAAATCTGATGGCAGAGGGCATCCTTCTCTCTCTCTCTCTCTCTCTCTCTCTCTCTCTCTCTCTCTCTCTACCCAAGACCAAGGGACTGACCACCTTTAACTGTCTCCAGCGTTATTTTTTCCTGTATTCGACTGAAGAAGCCCTGTTGTGCAACGAAACGTATCGACAATAAAAAAAACACCCATGTGTTACACATGTTGCTTATTCATCAACTTGTGAGTATTGTACACCATGAACATGATATATCCTGGAGAAGTCAGTGTTAGAGTGCAGTCTTCTGGCTCAAGTGGTTGGGTGTTCGGCTCACACCTAAAGGATACGTGTTCGATTCCAGCACGAGTGGAAACTATCGGCATGTTTCCTTGCGCCTGTTGCTTTTTTCACCTACCAGTGAGTAGGTACCTGAGTGTTAGTAGTACGTGGTGAGTCGCATCAAGGCGAAGTGGAGAGAGACCTCCAATGGAAATAAGCCACAATGGCTTTCTTGCGTGTATTCTGGGTTACTAACCCGGAGAGGCAGGTCACTAAAGTTAACTGTATTGTAGACAGCAGTGGAGCCAGCATAGGCCCATGAAGGATGCGTGGTTACCAGATTGCTTTGTGAATTATTTTTATCACATTTAGGGGAAAGTGCTACTCCTGTAGGGGCCTTACAGAGCCCAGGGAATTGGAAGGAATCAGGCTTGAACCGAGGAAGGGGAGGTCCTATTTCTTGGAGGGAGTCATGTCCGTGTAGAGTGAAGGCAGAGATTTTTTATGCTTATATTTATAAGAGGATGTCCCGCTCTCTCTCTCTCTCTCTCTCTCTCTCTCTCTCTCTCTCTCTCTCTCTCCTTCACCCATCAAACATCGTTTCCTCGTCACCAATGTATTTGACCTCCTGCTCCTGTGTCATTATTCATTATCGTTTAACTCTCCCCCCTTTTCCCATAGTTTATTAACATCTGCGTCAAAGTCCCCTTCCCTTGTTATCTCCCACTCGCCCTTCTTAGCTCTCCCTCTCCCCACTCTCCTCGTACCAACTTCGACTTTCCAAGCTTCGTCTCTCCCACTCCCCCTTCTTCTCTCCCTACCTCCCTCTGCCTTCTTCCCTTCCTCCCATCTCTACCCCCCTTCCTACATTTCACCTTGACCTCCCTCCTACCTACCCCTCCCTCCCATCTCTTCCATTCCACCTCTACCTCATTCCCTTGCTCCTACCACAACATGTCTCCCTCCTTTCCTCGTTTCTTCTCTCCCTCTCCCCTTCCTTCTTTCCCTCCATCTCTACTTCCCACTCTCCTCTGGATTATGAACTGGTCATTAATATATTAAGGATGGTTTGAATTAAATTGTATACATTTTTTGGTACATATATTTTAATTTAACGTGTTCAATACTGCGCAGAATTCTCTTTTCAGTCACTGGGAATATATACATATATATATATATATATATATATATATATATATATATATATATATATATATATATATATATATATATATATATATATATATATATATATATATATATAAAACACTTAAAATATAGTTATGTGTATATACATTATCATAGAGTTCATTGATAATGTGAGTAGTCAAAATATTCCCCAAAAAAATTTTTAAAAATTTTTTTGGGGAAAAAAGGGGGGGGAAAAAAAGGGCCCCCAAATTTTTTTTTTTGGTTTTTGGGGGGGTTTTTTTAATTTTTTAAAATTTTTTAAAAAAAAAAAAAGGGGGGGGGTTTTTTTTTTTTAAAAAAAAAAAAAAAAAGGGGGGGGGGTTTTTTAAAAAATTTTTTTGGGGCCCGGGGAATTTTGGGGAAATTTTTTAAAAAAATTTTTTTTTAAAAAAAGGGGCCCCCCTTTTCCTTTAAAAAAAAACCCCAAAAACCCTTTTAAAAAAAACCCTTGTCAAAAAATTTTTTTCCCCCCCCTTTTTTTTCCCCGGGGAAAATTTTCCTTTTTTTCCCCCCCTCTTTTTTTCCCCCCCCCCAAACCTTTTTTCCCCCCCCCCCTTTTTCCCCCCTCCCCCCCCCCCCCCCCCCCTTTTTTTAAAACCCCCCTTCCCCCCTTTTTTTCCCCCCCCCACCCACCCCCCCCCCCCCTTTTTCCCAACCCCCTTTTTGGGCCCCCCCCCCCCCCCCCCCCCCCGGGGCCCCCCTTTTAAAAAATTTGGGGAAAAAAATTTTTTTTTTTTTTTTGGGGTTTTTAAAAAAAACCCCTTTCCCCGGGAAAATTTTAAAATTTTTTTTTTTTAAAAAAAAAGGGGAAAAAAGGGGGGAATTAACCCTTTTTTTAAAAAAGGGGGGAAAAGGGGGGGGGGAAAAAAAAAGGGGGGGGGGAAAATTTAAATTTTTTTAAAAATTTTATTTTTTTCCCCGGCCCCCCCCCTGCCCCCCCCTTTTGAACCTCTTTTTTAACCCCCCCCCCCCCCCCCCCCTCCCCCCCCCCCTTTCCCCCTTTTTCCCCTTTTTCCCTTTTTTTCCCCCCCCCCCCCTTTTTTCCCCCCCCCCTTTAACCCCCCTTTTAAAAAAAATTTTTTTTTCCCCCCCCAAAAAAAAAAAAAACCCCCCCAAGGGAAAAAGGTTTAAAAATTTTTTCCCCCCCCCCCCCCCCCCTTTTTTGGGCCCCCCCCCCCGGTTAACCTTCCCCCCCCCCTTTTTCCCCTTTGGGCCCCCCCCCCTTTTTCCCCCCCCTTTCCGGCCCCTCCCCCAACCCCCCCCCCGGGGGCCCCCCCCCCTTTTTCCCCCCCCCCTTTTTTCCCCAACCCCGGCCCCCCCCCTTTCCCCCCCTTCCCCCCCTTCCTTTTCCCCCCCCTTCCCACCTCCCCCCCCCCCCTCCCCCCTTTTTTTTCCCCCCCCCCCCCTTTTCCCCCCCCACCCCCCGGGGCCCCCCCTTTGGGGGGCCCCCTCCCCAATTTTTTTTCCCCCCCCAGCCCCTTACCCCCCCCCCTTACCCCCCGGGTTTAACCCCCCCCCCAAAAATTTTTTTTTCCCGCCCCCCCCCCCCCCCCCTTTTTTTTTTCCCCCCCTTTTCCCCCGGCCTCCCCTTTTCCCCGGTTTTCCCCCCCCCCCCCCCCAACCCCCCTTGCCCCCCTTTTTCCCCCCTTCCCCCCCCCTTTAACCCCCCCCCTTTTTTTAGCCCCCCCCCCGGGGCCCCCCCCCCCTTTTCCCAAATTTTTTCCCCTTTTCCCCAGGCCCCCCCCCCCCGGCTCCCCCCCCCCGGGCCCCCCTCCCCCCGGCCTCCCCCCCCCTTCCCCCCCTTCTTTTTTTTTGGGGGGGCCCTTAACCCCCTTTTTTGGGGCCCCCCTTTTTTTTTAAAAAAACCCCTTTTTTCCCCGGGGCCCCTCCCCCCCAAATTTCCCCCTTTTAAAACCCTTTTTTTTTTCCCCCCCCCCTTTTCCCAAAAAAATTTTTTTAAAAATTTTTTATTTTAATTTTTTTTTTTTTTTTTCCCCCCCCTTTTGGGGCCCAAAAATTTTTTTTTTAAAAGGGGGTTTTTTTTTGGGCCCCCCTTTGGGAAAACCCCCCTTTTTTTTTCCCCCCCCCACACCCCCCTAAAAAATTTTTTAAAGGTTTTCCCCCGGGCCCCTTTTCCCGGCCCCCCCTTTTTTTTCCCCCCAAAAATTTTTTGTTTTTTTCCCCCCCTTTTTTTTCCCCATTTTTTTTTTTGGGGGCCAATTTTTTTTAAAAATTTTTTTTTTTTTTTTTAAAATTTTTTTTTTTAAAATTTAAAAAACCCTTTTTTCCCCAAAGGAAAAAAGGGAAAAACCCAATTCCCCCTTTTTTTTAAAAACCCCCCCCCCCCCTTTTTTTTTTTTCCCCCTTTTTTCCCTCCCCTTCCCCCCCCTTCCCCCCCCGGGCCACCCCCCAAGTTTTTCCCCCTTTTTTCCCAAAAACCCCCCCCCCCCCCCCAAAAAATTTTTGTTTTTTCCCCCCCCCCCAAAAAAAATTTTTATTTTTTAAAAAAATTTTTTTTAAACCCCCCCCAACCCGTTTTTTCCCCCCTTTTTTTTTTGGGGCCCCCCCCCCCCTTTCCCCGGGGGTTTTTTTAAAAAAATTTTTTTTGGGGGGAAAAATTTCAAAAATTTTTTTTCCCCCTTTTTTTTTTTCCCTTTTTTTTTCCCTTTTTTTTGGGGTTTTTTGGGGGGGAAAAAATTTGGGGTTTTTTTAAAAATTTTTAAAAAAAGGAAAAAATTTAAATTTTTTTTCCCCCGGGGGAAAAAAGGGGGGAAAAAAAAAAAAAAAAAAAATTTAATTTATTTTTTTTTTAAAACCAAAAAAAAATTCCGAAAACCCCCCCCCTTTTTTCCCCCCCCCCCCCCCCCCTTTTTTTTTTCCCCCCCCCTTCCCCCCCCCCTAATTTTTTTTTTAAAAAAAAAAAGGGTTTCCCCCCGGGGGGCAAAAAATTTTTTTGGGGGGGGGGGGGGAAAAAAAAAAAGGGCCGGGGGGGGAAAAAAAAAAAAAAAAAAAACCAAAAAAAAAAAAAAAATTAAAAAAAAAGGGGGGGAAAAAAAATTTTTTAAAAAGGGGGGGGTTTTTTTTTGGGGGGTTTTTGTGGTTGGGTTTTTGGGGGGGGGGGAAAATTTCCTTTTTTGGGGGGGTTTTTTTAAAAAGGGGGGGGCCCCGGTTTTTTTTTAAAAATTTGGGAAAAAAAAGGGAAAAAAAAATTTTAAAAAGGAAAAAAAAAATTTTTCCCCCTTAAAAGGGTTTTTTTTTAAAAAAAGGGGGGGGGGAAAAATTAAAACGGAAAAAAGGGGGAAAAAAAAATTTTTTGGGGGGGGTTTTTTGGGGGGCCCCCGGGGGGGAAAAAAAAAAAAAATTTTCCCAACAAATTTTTTTAAAAATTTTTTTTTTTAAAAAAAATTTTTTTTTTTTTTTAAAAAAAAATTTTTTTTTTTTAAAAAAATTTTGGGGGGTTTTTTTTTAAAAACCCCAAAAAAACCCCCCAAAAAAAAAAAAAAGGGGGGTTTTTAAAAAAGGTTTTTAAAAAAATTTTGGGGGGAAAAAAAATTTTTTTTAAAAAATTTTTTCCCCAAAAAAATTCTTTTTTTTTAAAAAAAAAAAGGGGGAAAAAAACCCCCCCGGGCCCCCCCCTTTTTTTCCCCCCGGGGGGTTTTTGGGGGGGGGGGTTTTTTTTTTAAACCCCAAATTTTTTTTTTTTTTTGGGGGTTTTTTTTCCCCCAAAAAAAAAAATTTTTAAAAATTTTTTTCCAAAAGGGGGAAAAAAAAAAAATTTTTTGGGAAAAAACCCCCCGGGGGGGCCCCCCCCTTTTTTTAAATAAAAAAATTTTTAAAAAGTTTTTTTAAATTTTTTTTAAAAAAATTTTTAAAAAAAAAAAAATTTTTTTTTTTTTTAAAAATTTTATTTTTTTTAAAAAAGGGTTTTTTTTTAAAAATTTTTTTAAATTTTTTTTTTTTTGGTTTTTTTGGGAAAAATTTTTTTTTAAAAAAAAAATTTTTTAAAAAATAATTTTTTTTTTTAAAATTAAAAAAAATTTTTTAAAAAAATTTTTTTAAAATTATAAATTTTTTTTTTTAAAAAATTTTAAAATTTTAAAAAAAATTTTTTTTAAAAAAATAATTTTTTAAACCCCAAAACCAAAAAAAATTTTTTTTTAAAAAAATTTTTTTTTAATTATTTTTTTTTAAAAAATTTTATTTTTTTTTTTAAATTTTTTTTTTATTTTAAAAAATTTTTAAATTTTTTTTTTTTTTTAAAAAAAAATTTTTTTTTAAAATTTTAATTTTTTTTTTTTTTTTTTTTTTTTTTTTTTTAACGGGGGAAAAAAAAAATTTTTTTTTTTAAAAAAAAAATTTTTTTTTTAAAAATTTTTTAAAAAATTAAAAAAAAAAAAAAAATTTTCCACCCCAAAAATTTTTAAAAAAATTTTTAAAAAAAAATTTTTTTTAATTTTTTTCCCATTTCCTTTAATAAAAAAAAAAAAAAAACCCAAAAAATTTTTTAAAAAAAAATTTTTTGTTTTTTTTTTTTGGGGGGTTTTTTTTAAAAAAAAAAATTTTTTTTGGGTTTTTTGGTTTTTTTCCCCCCCCAAAATTCCCCCCCCCCCCCCCCTTTTTTTCCCCCCCCCAAAAAAATTTTTTTTTCCCCCCCCCCCCCTTTTTCCCTTTTTTTAAAAAACCCCCCCTTTTAAAAAAAACCCCATTTTAAAAATTTTTTAAAAATTTAAAAACCCAAACCAAATTTTTTAAAAATTTTTAAACCCCAAAATCCCCAAAAAACCTTTTCCCCCCCTTTTTTTTCCCCCTTTTTAAACTTTTTTTTTTTAAAACCAAAACCTCCCTTTTTTTTAAAAATTTTTTTTTTCCCCCCCCCCCCAAAAAAAAACAATTTTTTAAAAAAAAAAAACCCCCCCCCTTTTTTTCATTTAAAAAAAGGTTTCCCCCCCCTTTTTTTAACGGGCCCAAAAAATTTTTTTTCCCCCTTTGGTTTTTTTTTTTTTTTTTTTTTTTTTTTTGGGGAAAAATTTGGGGGTTTTTTAAAAAAAAGATTTTTTTAAAAAAAAAAAATTTTAAAATTTTTTTAATTTTTTTTAAAATTTTCCCCCCAAAAATTTTTTTTTTAAGGCCTGGGGGGCCCCCTTTTTTAAAAATTTTCCCGTCCCAAAAAATTTTAAAAAAACCCAAAAAAAAAATTTAAAACCAAAAAAAAAATTAAAAAAAAAATTTCCGGTTTTTAAATATTTTGAAAAAACCCCAAAAAAAAAAAAAAAAGGGGGGGAAAAAAAAAAAAAATTTTTTTTTTGGGGGGGGTTTGGGGGGAAAATTAAAGGAAAACCGGAAAACCCCTTTGGGGGGAAAAAAAATTTAAACCCCCAAACCCGGGTTTAAAAAATTTTTTTGGGGTTCCCTTAAATTTTTTTCCGGGCCCCGGGGCCGGCCCCGGGGGGAAAAATTTCCCCCCTTTAACCCCCCCCAAACCCCCCCTTTTTTAAAAACCCCCCCCCCTTTTGGGGGGGGAAAAAAACCCGGGGGAAAAAACCCCCTTTTCCCCCCCCAAAAAACCCCCCCCCCAAAACCCTTCCCCCCCCTTTTAAAAAAACCCCCCCCTTTTCCCCCCTTTTTTTTCCCCTTTTAAAAAAACCCCCGGCCCGGGTTTTTTTTTTTGGGGGGCCCAAAGGGGGGGGCCCCCCCCGGGCCCCCCGGGGGGGGGAAAGGGGGGGCCCCCCCCTCCCCCCCCCCCCCCCCAAAAAAAAAAAAAAAAAGGGGGGGGAAAAAACCAAAAAAAAAAAATTTTTTTTTAAAAAAAAAAACCCTTTTTTCCCCCCCCTTTGCCCCCTAAAAAAACAAAAAAAAAAAACCCCCCCAAAAAACCCCCGGAAATTAAAAAAAAGAAAAATTTTGGTTTTTTTTGGGAAACCCAAAAAATTTTTTAAAAAAATTTATTTTAAATATAAAAAAAAAAATTATTTTAAATATAAAAAAAAAAAAAAAAATTTTTAAAAAAAATTTTTCCAAATATTAAAAAAAAATTTGGAAATAAAAAAATTTTTTTTTTAAAATTTTTCCCGGGGGGGGAAAAAAAAAAACGGGGGGGCCCCAAAAAAAAAAAAAACCCCCCCCAAAAAAAACCCCGGGGGGTTTTAAAAAAAAGGGGGAAAATTTTTTAAAAAACCCCCAAAACCAAATTTCCCAAAAAAACAAAAATTTTAAAAAACCTAAAAAAAAATATAAAAATTTAAAAAAAAAAATATAAAAATTTAAAAAAATTTTTTTTAAAAATTTAAAAAAAAAAAATTTAAAAAAAAAAAAATGAAAAAAACACAAAAAAAAAAAAAAAACCCCAGGGGGAAATTTTTAAAAAAAATTTTAAAAAAAAGGGGGGAAAATTAAAACCCCCCCCTTGCAAAGTTTAAAATTTTTAAAAAAGGGGTTTTTTTAAACCCCCCAAAAAAAAAAAATTTTTTTTTTAAAAAAAAAACCCAAAAAAATTTTTTTCCCCCCAAAAACAGTTTTCCCCCCCCCCGGGGGAAAAGAAAAAAAAAAATAAATCTAAATTCCCCCAAAAGGGGTTTTTTTTCCCCCTTTTTGGGGGGGCCCCCAAAGGCCCCCCCCAAAAAAATTCCAAAATTTTTAAAAAATTTAAACCAACCTTTTTTTAAAAAAAATTAAAATTTTTAAAAAAAAAAACACAAAAAAAGGGGAAAAACCCCCCCCCCAAAAAAAAAACCCCCTTTTTTTAAAATTTTTTTAAAACCCCCCCCAAATTTTCCCAAACCAAAAGGGGCCCCCCCCCCCAAAAAAAACCCTTTAAAATTTTTTCCCCCAAACAAAGGGAAACCAGGCCAAAAAAACCCTTTTAAACAAAAACCCCAAAGGGGAAAAAAAAAATTTTTCCCGGTTCACGGGGGTTTAAAAATTTGCCAAAAAAAAAAAAAGGGAAAGGGGGGAAAACAAAAACAAAACCCCAACCGGGGCCCCCCCCCCCCCGGGGGAAAAAAAAAAAAAATTTTTTTAAAAAAAAAACCCTTTTTTCCCTTTTTTAAAAAAAAAGGGGGTTTTTGGAATTCCCCCGGGGTTAAAAAAAAACCCCCCCAAAAAAAATTTTTCTTTTTAAAAACCTAAAAATTTTCCCTTGGAAAAATTTTAAAATTTTAAAAAAAAAAAAAATTTTAAAAAATTTTTTTTTAAAAAAAAAATTTTTAAAGGAAAAAAAAAAAAAAAAATACAAAATTAACAAAAAAAAACCCAAAACAAAAGGGAAATATAAAACCCCCCCTTTTTGGGTACCCCCCCCAAAAAAAGGAAAAGGGTTTTTTTCCCCAAAAAAAATTTTTTCCCTTTAAAAAAAAAATTTTCCCGGGAAAATTTCCCCAAAAAAAATAAAAAAAAAACCCCCCACCCCCCCCCCCCTTTTTTTCCCCCCCAAAAACCCCCCAAAAACCCCCCAAAACCCCCCCCCAAAATACTAAACCCCAAAACCACCCCCCAAAAAACACCCCCCAAAAAAACCCAAACCCAAAACCATTTAAAAAATTTTTTGGGGCCAAAAGGGGAAAAAAAGGGGGGGAAAAAAAAAAAAACCCAAAAAAACCCCCCCCCCTTTTCCCCTCCCCTTTCCCCCCCCCCCCGGGGGTTTTCAAAAAACCCCCGGGGCCCCAAAAAAATTTTTCCCCAAAAAAAAATTGGGGGAAAATTTTTTAAAAAATTTTTTCCATTTTTAAAAAAAAAAAACCCAAAAAAAAAATTTTTGGGAAAATTAAAAAAAAATTTTAAAAAAAAAAAAACCGAAAAAACTTAAAAAAAAAATTTTCCAAAAATTTCCCCCCAAAAAATTTCCGGCCTTTGAAAAAAAATTTTTTTTTTTTAAAAAACCCCCAAAAAAAAACCCCCCCGGCACCCAAAGGGCCCGGGGGGGGGTTAAAAAAAAAAAAATTTTTTGGAAACAAAAATTTTTTAAATTCCTTTAAAAACTAAAATTTAAAAAAAAAAAAAAAAAACCCCCCCCAAAAAAAAAATTTAAAAAAAAAGGGAAAATTTTAAAAAAAAAATTTTTTGGGGTTTTTTAAAAAAAACCCCCCCTTTTTTTTGGGGAAAAACTCCCCCTTCCCCAAATTTTTAAAAAAACCCCCCCCAAAAAAAAAAAAAAAAAAAAAAAAAAAATTTTTTTTTTTTTAAAAACATTAAAAAACATTTTTTTAAAAAAAAAAAAAAAAATAAAAAAACCCAAAATTTTTTTTAAAAAAATTTAAAAAAAACCCCCGGGGAAATTCCCCCCTTTTTTTTTGGCCCAAAAAGGGGGAAAAAAAAAATTTTTTCCCCCTTGACAAAACCCCCTTTTTTCCCCCAACCTTTAAAAATAATTTTTTCCCAAAAAAAAAAACCCTTTTTATAAAAATTTAAAAAATTTTTTAAAAAATTTTTTAAAAAAAAAAAAACCCCCCAAACCCCAACAAAAACCCAAAAAAAACCCCAAAAGGGGAAAAAATTTAAAAATTTTGGAACAAAAAAATTTAAAAAAAAAATTTTTTCCCAAAAAATTAAAAATTTCCCCCCCTTTTTAAAAAAAAATAAAAACCCAAAAATTCCCCCCTTTAAAAAAAAAAAACCCAAAAACCCCCCCCTTTTTTAAAAAATTTAAAAAAAAATTTTTTTTCCCCCAAAAAAAATTTTTAAAAAAACCCCCAAAAAAAAAAAGGGGAAAAAAAAATTAAAAAAAAATTTTTTTTTAAAAAAAAAAAACAAAAAACCAAAAAAAAAATTTCAAAAAAAAGGGGGGGGTTTTTTTTTTAAAAAAAAAGGGGAAAAAAAAAAAACCCCCAAATTAAAAATTTAAAAAAAAAACCCCAAGGCCCAAAACCCCCAAAAAACCTAAATTTTTTAAAAAATTTTTTTAAAAAAAAAAAATTTTTAAAAATTTTTTTTAAAAAAAATTTTTTTAAAAAAACCCCCCAAAAATTTTTCCCAAAAATTAAAAAGAAATTTTTAAAAAACCAAAAATTAAAATTTGGGAAAAAAACACCCCCAAAATAAAAAAATAAAAAATTTTTTAAAATTTTTTTTTTAAAATTTTTTTTTTTTAAAAAAATTTTTTTTTTAAAATTTTTAAAATTTAAAAATTTTTATTTTTTTATTAAATTAAAAATTTTTTTTTTAAAAATTTAAAATTTTTTTTTAAATTTTTTTTTTTTTTTAAAAAAAAAAGGGGGGCCGGGAAAAAAAACCCATTCCATTAAAAAAAAATTTTTTTTTAAATTTTCCCAAAAAACCCCCCCCAAAAAACAAAAAAAAAAATTTTAAAAAAAAATTTAAAAAAAAAAATTTTTTGGGAAATATAAAAAAAAATTAAAAAAAAAAAACCCAAAAAAATTTAAAAAAAAACCCCCCCAAAAAATTTTTGGGGGGGTTTTTAAAAAAAAATTCCAAAATATTTTAACCCAAAAAATAAAAAAAAAAACCCCCCCCAAAAAAATTTTAAAAAAGGGAAAAAATTCCCCCAAATTTTAAAAAAAATTTTTTGGAAAAAAAAAAAAAATTTAAAAACCCAAACCTAAAAAGTATAAAATTTTTTCCCCCGGGAAAAATTTTTTATATTTAAAAAAAAAAAATTTAAAATTTTAAAAATTAAAAGGTTTTTTTTTAAAAAAAAAACCCAAAAAATTTAAAAAATTTCCAAAATTTTCCCTTTAAATTTTTTAAAAACCAACAAAATTTTTAAAAACCCCAAAAATTTAAAAAAAATTTTTCCAAAAAAATTTTAATTTAAAATTTTAAAAAAAATTTAAATTTTTAAAAATTTTTAAATTTACAAAATTTTCCTAAAAAAAAAAAACTTGTTTTAACCTTTTTTTAAAAAATTTTTTTGGGGGAAAAAAAAACCCAAAAGCCCCGGAACAAAAAAATTTAAAATTTTTTAAAAAAAAAAAAAAATTTTTCCGGAAAAAAAAAAACATTTTTGGAAAATTTTTAAAAAAATTTTTTCCCCCAAAAAAAAAAATTTTAAAATTATATTTTTTCCCCCCTTTAAAAAAAAAAAAAAAAAAAAAATTTTAAATAAACCAAACCTAAAAAAAAAGGGGCCTAAACAAATAAAAAAAAAAACCTAAAAAAAAACCCCAAAAAGGGGCCTTTTTTTTAAAAAAACAAAAAAAATTTAAAAAAAATTTTCCCAAAAATATTTAAAAAAACAAAAAAAAAAAAAAAAAAAACAAAAAAAAATTTTTTAAAGGAAAAAAAAAAAGGGAAAAATTTTTTTTTAAAAACCCCCCAAAAAAAAAGGGAAAAAAACACCCCCAAAAAAACCCCCCCCTTTTCCCCCAAAATTTTCCCCAAAACCCCCAAACCCCCCAAAAAAAAGGGGGGAAAAATTAACAAAAAAAACCCCCAAATTTTTCCCCAAAAGGCCCCCTTCCCAAAGGAAACAAAAAAAAAAAACCCAACCAACAAAATTCCTTAACTTTTCCAAAAAAGGGGAAAAAAAAAAAAAAAAATTTAAAAATTTTTTTTCCCCAAAAAATTGGAAAAAAAAAAACCCTTCCCAAAAAATTTTTTAAAAAAAAAAAAACCCCTAAAAAAAAATTTAAAAAAAAAAATTTTTTTTCCCCAAAAAAAAAGGGAAAAAACCCAAAAAAAAGGGAAAAAAAATTAAAAAAAATAAAAAATTTTAACTAAATTAAACAAAAAAATTTTAAAACAAAAAAAAAATTTTTTAAAAATTAAAATTCCAAAAAAAAATTACCCCCAAAAAAATTTCAAAAAAATTTTTTAAAAAACACAAAAAAATTCCCAAATTTAAAAAAAAAAATTTTTTTAAAAAAAAAAAAGGGGTTTAAAAACAAAAAAATTTTAAAAAAAAAACCCAACATTAAAAAGGAAAAAAATTTCCCCCCCCCAAAACTTTCCAAACAAAAAAAAAAAAAACCCCCCAAAAAAAAACCCCCCAAAAAAAACACGGGAAAAAATTCAAAAAAAACCCCCAAAAAAAAATTTAAAACATGCAAAAAAAAACCCCCCCCCCCCCAAAAACAAAACAAAAAAAAAAGGAAAAAAAAATTTTCAAAAAAAAGGAAAAATTAAAAAAAAAATTTTCCATTCCCCCTTTTCCCCCCCCTTTTAAAAAATTTTAACCCCCAAAAACCCAAAAAATTAAAACAACAAAAAACCCCCTTTTAAACAAAACATTAAAAAAAACCAAAAAAAAAAAATTCCAAAAACAAAAAAAAATTTCCCCCAAAAATTTTTAAAAAATTTTCCCCCCAAAAAGGGGAAAAAAAAAAAAAAAGGAAAAAAAAAAAAAATTAAAAAAAAAAAAACCCCCCCCAAAAAACCCCAAAAATTTCCAAAAAAAGGTCACAAAAAAACCCAAAACCCCAACAACAGTATCACAAAAAATTTCCAAAAAACATTAACAAAAAACACTAAACCCCCCCAAAAAAAACCAAAAACAAAAAAATTCCCCAAAAAAAAAGGTTAAATTAAAAAAAAAAAATTTAAAAAAACCCCCCCAAAAAACCAGGGGAACAAAAATTTAAAAACAAAACATTAACCCCAAAAAAAAAAAAATTTTTAAAAATTCCCCCCCCTTTTTAAAAAAACTAAAACGGAAAAACAAAAATTTAAAAAAAAATTTTTAAAACAAAAAAAAAACCATTAACCCCAAACCCCCAAAAAAAAAAAACCAAAAAACCAAAAAAAATTCCCCCCAAAAAAAAAATAAAAAATTAAAGGGGGTTTTTAAAAACTAAACGGAAAAACAAAAAACCAAAAACCAAAAAACCAAAAAACCCCAAAAAAAAAAATTAAAAAAAAAACACAAAAAAAACCCCCCAACAAATACTAAAAAGAAAAATTCCCCAAATTCCCAAAAAAACCCCAAAATTCCCCAAATTTAAAAAAAACCCCAAATTAAAATTTAAAAAAAACCCCAAATTCCCCAAAAAAAAAACCCCCAAAATTCAAAAAAACTAACAAAAACCCAAAACGGAACAAACAAAAAAAAAACGGAAAAAACCAAAAAAACCCCCCAAAAAAAAAACCCCCCAAAAATTCCCCAAAAAAAAAAATTTCCCCCCCAAAAAAATTAAATTTCCAAAAAAAATTAAATTTCCAAAAAAAAAAAAAAAAACCCAAAAAAATATCCCAAACCCCAAAATTCCCCAAATTTAAAAACAAAAAACCCCAAAAAAAAAACCAACATGAAAAAGGTTTAAAAAAAAAAAAAAATTTTTTAAAAAAAAAAACCCCCAAATTTAAAACTTTTCCCAAAAAAAAACTAAATTTCCAAAACCCCAAAAATAAAAATTTAAAAAAAAAAGGTTTTAAAAACCAACAAAAAAACTAAATTTAAAACAAAAAAAAAAAATTTTTTAAAAAAGGGGGTTTTTCCCCAAACTAAACGGCAGGGGAAAAAAAATTTTTCCCCAAAAAAAAAAAAAAAAAACAAAAGGAACATATATTAAACCACTGACAAAAAAAAAATTTAAACCCAACAAAAAAAAAAAAAACCCCCCCTTTTAAAAATTTCCAAAAAAAAAATTTAAAAATTCCCCCCAAAAAAAAACAAAAAACCCAAAACGGGGTTAACCAAAAAAAAAAAAAGGGAAAAAAAATTTAAAACCCCCAAAAATTAAAAAACCCCAAAATTCCCCAAAATTTAAAAAAAAAACCGGGGTTAATTAAACCCCCAAAAAATTAAAAAGGGGAAAAAAAATTTTCCCCCAAAAAAAAAAAAATTTCCCCCCCAAAAAAATTTTAAAATAAAAACCCCCCAAAAAAAAAAAAAAACCCAACACTGACAAAAAAAAAAAATTTTAAACCCCAAAAATTCCCAAAAATTTCCAAAAAAAAAAAATTTTCCACCCCCCCCCTTTTTCCCAAAAAAAAAAAAAAAAATTTTTTCAAAACAAATAAAAAAACCCCCAAAAAAAACAAATTAAAAAAAAACGGTTTAAAAAATTTAAAAAAAAAAAAACCCCCCCAGGGGAAAAAAAAAAACCCCCCCTTTTAAAAAAAATTTAAAAAATTTTCCCAAAAAAACCCAAAAACAACAGTATCACTAAACATAAAACCCAAAAAACCCCAAAAATTTAAAAATTAACAAAAAAAAAACCCCCCCAAAAAACCCCAAAAAATTAACCCAAAAAAAAAAAATTTCCAACATTAAAAATTTTTAAAACAAAAAAAAAAACCCCCAAAAAAAAAAAAAAAAAACCCCGGCAAAAAAACTAAACGGGGTTTCCAAAAAAAAAAGGAACAAAAAACTAAATGAAAAAATTTTAAAACAAACCCCCAAAATAAAAAAAACCAAAATAAAAAAAAATTTTTTTAAAAAAAAGGGGGAAAATTAAAATTTTTTTTTCCCCCAAAAAAACCCCCCCCCCCCTTTTTTTTTTTTTCCCCCCCTTTTTTTTTTTCCCCCCTTTTTAAAAACCCCCTTTCTTTTTCTTCCCCCCCCCCCTTTTTCTTTCTTCTTCTTCTTCATTTTTTCCCCCTTCCCAAACAAAAAAAACCCCCCCTTTTCCCCCCCCCCCCCGGGTCTTTTTTTCCAAAAAAAAAAAAATTTCGGGGGGGGAAAAAAAAAGGGGCCAAAAAAATTTTTCCCAGGGTTTGGTTTTTTTTTTTAAACCCGGGTTTTTTCCAACCGGCCCAAAGGCCTTTTTGGGGGCCGGGAACCAAATTTTGGGGGTTTTCCCCCAAAAAACCAAAACCCCGGGGGGCCAAAAAAAAATTTTTTTTTCCCCCCCCCCCAAAATTCCAAAATTTTAAATTTTTTTTTTTCCGGGAAAAAAAAAAGGGGATTTTCCCCCCCCCTTTTCCCCCCAAAAAATTTTAAAAAATTTTTTTTTTTAAAAAATTAAAAAAAAAAAAAAAAAATTCCGGGGGCCCCCAAAAAAAAATTAAAAAAAAAAAAAAAAAAAAAAAAAAATTTAATTTTCCCAACCTTTAAACCAAAACTTTCCAAAATTCCGGGGCCCCCCTTAAAAAAAAAAATTTAAAACCCCCCCCCCAAAAAAACCCCAAAAAAATTAAAAAAAAAACCCAAAACTTTTAAAATTTAAACCAAACCAAAAACTTTTAAAATTTAAACCAAATTTAAAATTTTTTTCCCCCTACCCCCCCCCTTTTTTTAAGATTTTTTTTTTTTGGGGGTTTTTTTTCCCGGAAAAACCCCAAAAAAAAAAAAATTTTTTTTTTCTTTTTTTTTTAAAAAGGGGGGGGGGGGTTTTTTTTTTTTTTTCCGGCCCCTTTTTTTTTTAAAAATTAAAAAACCCCCCTTTTTTTTTTTTTTAAAAACCCTTTTTCCCTTTTTTCAAAAAAAAAATTGGGGAAAAAAATTTACAAAAAAAAAAGGGGGTTGGGGCCCCTTTTTTTAAAACAAGCCGGGGAAAAAAAAAAGGGGTGAAAATATCTGGTTCACACTCCGGGTTTTTTTTTTAAAAAAAGGGGAAAAACCCCCCCCGGCCATTGTTTTAAGAATGTTGAACTTTTTGGGTTTTTCCCCCGGGGTTTTTGGGGGGTTTTTAAATTTTTTTTTTTTTTTTTTTTCCCCCCCCCCCCGGGGGGGGAAAAAAAGGGGGTTTTTTTTTCCCCCGGGGGGAAAAAAAAAAGGGGGGGGGCCCCCCCTTTTTTCTTTTTTTTTTCTCTCTCTCTCTTTTTTTTAAAAAAAAAAAAAAAAAAAAAAAAAAAAAAAAAAAAGGGGAGAGAAAGAGAGGGGAAAAAAAAAAAAAAAAAAAAAGGGAAATACAGAAAAAAAAAAAGAAAAGGAAAAAAAAAAAAAAAAAAAAAAAAATTAATAAAAAAAAAAAAAAAACAAAAAAAAGGGGGTTTTTAAAAAAAAAAAAAAAAAAAAAAGGGGGGGGGGGGGGGGGGGGGGGAAAAAAAAAAAAAAGGGGGGGGGAGAGAGAGAGAGAGAGAGGGGGGGGGGCCCCCGGGGCCCCCTGGGGGGGCCCTTTTTCCCTTTCCCCCCTTTCCCCAAAACCAAAACCCCCCAAAGAACCCCGGGGCCCCCCTTTTTTAAAAAACCCCAAAAAACCCCCCTTTTTTGGGGGGGAAAAAAAAAAAAAGGGGGGAAAAAGGGGGGGAAAATTTTTTTTTTAAAAAAAAGGGGGGCCCCCAAAAAAAAAATTTAAAAAACCCCCCCCCCCCCCCCTTTTTTTTTTTTTTTCCCCCCCGGGGGGAAAAAAATTTTTTTAAAAAAAAAAAGGGGGGAAAAAAACCAAAAAAACCCCCCCAAATCATAAAAAAAAATTTTAAAAAAAAAAATTTTTTTCCCCCACTACTTTGTGATCATCAATATGGCTTCAGGAAAGGTTACCTGCTGGGGGATCTGTTGTTAAACCTCCAATTAATGGAAAAGTCAAGGATTGGGAAACCAAAGTCAGCCTGTGTAGAAACACTGGGCATTGCTGGCGCTTTTACCGGGGGTGGACAAGGGGCCCCTTAGCAAAAATTTTCACTGGGAATTGCAAATTTACGCTATGTTTCCCCAGTGATTACCTTCATGGTAGATCTCAAGTGTAGTTCTAATGGAACGGAATCAGCAAGACATCCTATTGGGGCAAGTGTTCCACAAGGAAGCGTGCTGGGACCATTGTTTGGGGAAAGTCTACTTCCAAAAGACCTTTTTCATCTCATCCCAGAATCCCATGCATACGCAGACACCGTACATTGACATTCACTTATCCAAAGAAGAAATGCCAGTTTTTCTTTAAATTTCATCAATCACCAGCCTTTGAGCCATATCAGCCCGGGGATATAGATTGGGGAACATTTGCACCCGAGAAAACGCAAATGATGATGGTCTCTAGGACCAAGGGTGGTAATGCTGCGAGTAAGGATGAATGGGAGGGTGTTGCACCTGGGGAAGAAATTGAACCTGGGGGAAATTTGACTCAAAATAACCAAAGAAGAACCATGTTTAAAAACTTGAAAAAAAGGAAAACCAGGGAAATTTTCAGCACTTCGCCGTATCTCGCATCTGCTTACAATTTGGGGTTTCAAGATTCGACGAGGCAAAGGGGCGCCCCACCTTGGATATGTTTCCCCTTTTTGGTTTGCCTGCCCCTCCCAAACTGCGACTGTTTTACAGGAGAGAACAGAGCAAGAGCCCATTTTTCGCCTGGATCTATCCTGGGTAGATCTGTCATTTCAGCAGAGCCTTCAACACAGGAGGGATGTACAAAGGGCACATTGTCAGACCCCACCTGCATCCACTTTCCCAGGACAACTGAAATGTTTTTTGCCACAAGATGGGCGGGGGAAGGAGCAACTTCACCTGGCGGGAATTCCCCCCAGAACATCATTCCCCTCTGAGATCATATATATTAGGGTGACTATATGGAACATATTTTTGGTACAATAAAAGTCAACGAGATAAAGTCAGTTGATCAAATGAAAATGCTGGGGCCCCCAGATGGGTTCCCCAAATTCATCCTGTTTTCTACTTTTATGTCTCAATACAATAAAAAAGTTTTAAAAAGAGGGTGATGTAGGTAATTTTGTTTGCTTTCAAAAAACTTAGGAATCCTTTTAAACCTTTAAAAATTTTTCAATAAAGCTAGGGTCCTTTTAAACCCTTTTCAAAACCCTGTGTAAAAAAAAAAAGAGAGAGAGAGAGAGAGAGAAACGCAGATACCTAAACCAAGAGTTATCGAGATAAAACTAGCTGGTAAAAGCAAAATACAAGATACAAAAAAGTAAATATCGTGATAAATTAAAAAAAGAAAGGAATATAAGAGAGATATGTGAATGGAGGCAAATGGTTTTTAGGACTTGATGTGCTGTTGGAGTGTGAGCAAGGTAACATTTATGAAGGGGGCTAGGGGGACTTGATTCCCGGGGGATGAAAGTACAGGTCTGCACTCTGGGAAGGGGGGGTTAATGTTTTAGTTTTATAACTGTAGTGTAAACGTGCCTTGGCAAACAGGATGAAGGAATGATGGTGGAAAATTTTTTTTTCGGGGCCCCCCTGCCTTGGTGGGGGGAAAGCGATGTTTTATAAAAATAAAAAAAAGAAAAAAATAAGTGTGAGATAAAAAAAAGGTGGGGTTGGGCGGGTCAGGTGGGGGGTGTTTGGGCGTGGGCCAGGTGTGGGCGTGGGCCAGGTTTGGGCGTGGGCCAGGCGTGGGCGTGCAGGCTGCCCACCCATGGTTGCCCAGGTCCGACAGAGCACAAAACACATATCGATATTTTTTTTCACACGGTCGCCTCTCGCCTTTCGATGTCTCTCTCTTCCATTCTCGTCTCTTTATTTCCCTTCCATGTTTCTCTTGCTCCCTTATTTTTTTTAACCCTTATCCCTTTTTTATCTTTGTATTTTTCTCTCTGACACTTTTCTTGGCGTTTCATCCTCCGCCTCGTCTTTTCAATTCTATTTTCTAATTCAGACCCCCCCCAACCCCCTCCTAAGATATATGAGGAGGGGGGGATTGGTCCATCCTGGACGAGGATCAAGGGTGAACCTTTTAAGAACTCGGGTGCTGACCCGCCCTTTGGAGTGTCACGGGGATGCGGAAAAAACATTTTAAGGGGGCTGCTGATGCTGCCGCCGATGCCGCTGCTGCCGTTTCCGCTGTTTATGCCGCTGCCCCCCGGGTGCTGATGCTGCCGAGCCGCTGCCGATGCTGCCGCCGCCGCGTCTGCCGCCGATGCCGTTTCTGCCACCGTGCCCCGTTCCCTGAGGGTGCCGCTGGATACCGCTGCCGATGCCAGCTGTTTGGCGCCATTCCCGGGTGCCGCAGATGGGTGATGCTACTACTGCTGCCGATGCCGCCGCCGATGAGTTGTGTTTCCGCCATTTCTGCTGATGCCGCTGCAGCTACCGCCGATGCCGCTGCAATGCTGCTGTTACCGATTGCCAAGCCGCCGCAGCTACCGCCGCTGATGCTGCCGCCGATGCCCTGCGTCTGCTGCCGCTAAGCCGCCGAAGGGCCGCTAATGCCGGTTTTTACGTCCGCTGTTGGCCACCGCCGCTGATGACCACCGCTGATGCCACTACCGCTGGGTGCCACACCCCTGGGGCCCTACCCCGATGACCACCGCTGATGCCACCCTTGGGGATGCCAAACCGCCAATGCCAATACCGCTGAGCCACCACCGTTTATGCCATTTTCCGCCGAGCCAATGCCGGGTGCCACCACCGCCGATGCCACTACCCCCATGCCCACCGCCGATGCCAATACCGCCGATGCCACCAACCGCTAACCACTGGGTGATGCCCAAAAGCCGATGCCAAAACCGCCGAGCCCCCCCGGGAAAACCACCGCCGATGCAATTTCCGCCGCCAATACCGCTGATGGGTACCCGTTGATGCCCCACCCTGATGCCACCCCCGCCGATGCCACCACCGCCGATGCCACTACCGCTGATGCCACCACCCCCATGCCACCCCGGGGTGCCACCACTTTTGATGCCACCACCGCAAAGCCACCACCGCCATGCCAATACCGCCGAGCCACCACCGCCGATGCTACCACCGCCGATGCCACCACCGCTAATGCCCCCCGGGGATGCTACCACCGCCTGATTTCCACCACCGCCGTCCACCGCTGATGCCACCACTGCTGATGCCCCACCGCTGATGCCACCACCGCTGATGCCACCACCGGGGAGCCCCACCGCCGATTACCACCCGGGGGATGCCACCACCGCCAAAGCCACCACCGCCAAAGCCACCACCGCCAGCCACTACCGCCGATGCCACCACCCCCATGCCACCACCGGGCCCATGCCACTACCGGGCCCATGCCACCACCGCCAAGCCACCACCGCCGATGCCACACCGCCGATGCCACCACCCCAAAGCCACCACCCCCCCGAGTCCACCCCAATGCCATACCGGGGCCCATGCCACCACCGCCCAAGCCACACCGTTTATGCCACCGCCGCCGGCCACCACCGCCGGGTGCCACCACCGCCGATGCCACCACCGCCGATGCCACTACCGCCGATGCTACCACCGCTGATGCCACCCGCTGATGCCACCCCCCGCTGATGCCACTACCGCTGATGCCAATACCGCTGATGCTACCCCGCCGGGTTACCACTGCTGGGTACCATCGCCGATGCCAAACCGCCGGGTGCCACCACCGCCGATGCCACTACCGCTAATGCTACCACCGCCGATGCCAATACCGCTGATGCCACCACCGCCGAGCTACCACCGCTGATGCCACCACTGCCAAGCCACCCCCGCTGATGCCACCACCGCCGATGCCACCCCCGCCAAAGCCACTACCGCTGAGCCCCCCTCCCCTGCTAAAGCCCCCCCTAATGCCAAAAGCTACCACCGCTACCCCTACCACCGTTTATGCCCCACCGCCTGGCCCCCATTGCTACCCCACCGCCGATGCTACCCCGCTGATGCCACCACCGCTGATGCCACTACCGCTGATGCTACTACCGCCGATGCCACCCCGCTGATGCCACCACCGCCGATGCCACCACCGCTGAGCACCACCGCCGATGCCCCCCGCTTTCCCCGAAAGCCACCACCGCTGATGCTTTCCACCGCCGATGCCACTACCCTGATGCTACCACCGCCGATGCCAAACCGCCAAAGCCACTACCGGGCCATTTCCAATACCGCTGATGCCACTACCGGATGCCACTAATCCCCATGCCACTACTGCCGATGTTGCCACCAATAAGCCATGCCCACCCACCCCGCCGATGCCACCATTTCCGATGCTTACTACCGGGGTGAGCCACTACCCTTTTAGCTACCACCGCTGTGCCACCACCGGGGTGATGCTACCACCGCTGATGCCACTACCGCCGATGCCACCACTGCCGATGCTACCCCGTTTTGCCCACCGGGGGTGCCACCACTGCCGATGCCACCACCGCTGATGCCCAAACCCCCATGTTAATGACCCCCCTGTGCCACCACCGCCGGGGTGCCAACCCCCGCTGCTGCCACCACCGCTGATGCTACCACCCTGATGCTACTACCGCCCGTGCCCCCTGCTGATGGGCCCCCTACCGGGCCCATGCCACTACCGCCGATGCCCAACCCCACCGCTGTGCCACCACCGCCGTGCTACTACCGCCGATGCTACCACCGCCGAGTTTCCACCCCGATGCCAATTTCCCCGATGCTACCACCGCCCCGATGTTACCACCGCTGCTGCCACTACCGCCGATGCCACTACCGCCGATGCTACCACCGCCGAGTACCACGCCGGGTGCCACCAGCCGATGCCACCACCGCTAATTCAATACCGCCGGGTGCTACCACCGGATGCCACCACCGCCGATTTCCACCACTGCCGATGCCATCCATTCGCCGATGCCACTTCACTGCCGATGCCACCACTGCTGATGCTACCACCCCGACCCCATTCACCGTTGATTACCACCGCCGATGCCACCATGGGTGATGCCATACCGCTAATGCCACCACCGCCGATGCTAAACCGCCGACGCCACCACCGCCGATGCCACCACCGCCGATGCCACCGCTGCCGAAGCCACCACCCTTTATGCCACCACCGCCAAGCCACCCCGATGCCACCACCGCCGATGCCACCACCGGGGAAACCACCACCGCCGGGGTGACCAAGCCGATGCCACATTGGGGATGCCACTACCGCCGAAGCCACCACCGCTGATGACCACCGCTGCCGCCACTACCGCCGGGTGCCACCACCGTTTATGCCACTCCCCCGATGCCACCACCGCCGATGCCACCACCGGGGATGCCACCACCGCCGATGCCCACCGCCGATGCCACCACCGCCGATGCCACCACCGCTGAGCTACCACCGCCCATGCCACCACCGCCGAGCCACTACCGCCGGTGCCACCACCGTTGAGCCACCACCGCCGATGCCACTACCCCCATGCCACCACCGCCGATGCCACCACCGCTGATGCCACCACCGCCGATGCCACCACCGGCCGATGCCAAAACCGCTGATGCCACTACCGCTGATGCCACTGCCGATGCCACCACCCGCTGGTGCTACTACCGCCGATGCCACTACCGCTGATGCCACCCACCGCTGATGCCAAAAGCCCATGCCACTACCGCCGAGCCACCACCGCCGATGCCAAACCGCTGATGCCACTACCGTTTATGCCACTACCGCCGATGCCTACTACCCGCCGATGCCATTTACCGCCAATGCCACCACCGCCGATGCCACTACTGCCGATGCCACCACCGCCGATGCCACTCCGGGGCCCATGCCACCACCGCCGATGCCAACCCCCGCTAATGCCACTACCGCCGATGCCACCGGGGCCCATGCCAAACCGCTGATGCCACTACCGCCGATGCCACTACCGCCGATGCCACCACCGCCAAAGCCCCCCCGATGCTACCACTGCTAAAACCCCCACTACCGCTGATGCTACTACCGCTAATGCCACCCCTGATGCCACTGCCGCCGGGTGCCATACCGCCGATCTACTACCGCCGATTTCCACTACCGCCGATGCCACCACCGGGGATGCCCCACCCCTGATGCCAATACCGCCGATGCCACCGCCGCTGATGCCACCCCCGGGGAGCCACCACCGCCGATGCCAAACCGCCGATGCCACCACCCCCGATGCCACCGCCGCTGGGTGCCACCACCCCCGATGCCACCACCGCCGGGGCCACCACCGCCGATGCCACCACCGCCGATGCCCCACCCTGGATGCCACCCCCGGAATGCCACCTTTACGGGGGATGCCCCAACCCCCGATGCCACCACCGCCGATGCTACCACCGGATGCCAATACCGGGTGCCGCTACCACCCTGATTTCCACCGCCGATGCCCCACTGGGTGCCACCACCGCCGATACCATTGCCGATGCCACCACCCCCAGCCCACCCTGATGCCAATACCGCCGATGCTACCACCGCCGATGCCAAAATTTCCGATGCCACCACCGCCGGGTGCCACCACTGGATGCCACCACCGCCGATGCCACCACCGCCGATGCCACTACCGCTGGGTGCCACCACCGCTGATGCCACCACCGCCGATGCCAACCCCCGCCGATGCCACCACCCCCGATGCCATACCGCTGATGCCACCACCGCCGATGCCAACCCCGAGCCACTACCGCCGATGCCACCACCGCCGCTAAAACCGCCATGCCAAACCGGGTGATGCCACCACCGCCGGGTTACCACCGCTGATACTACCGCTGATGCCACCACCGCCGATGCCACCACCGCCGCCGCTACCACCGCCGATGCCACTACCGCCGATGCCACCACCGCCGAGCCACTTCCCCGATGCCGCTACCGCCGATGCCACTACCGCCGATGCCTACCACCCGGGTGCCACCACCGCTGGGTGCCACCACCGCCGATGCCACCACCCCCCCCCCCACCATGCTGGGTGCCACTACCGCCGATGCTACCACCGCTGATGCACCACCCCGATGCCACTACCGCTGATGCCACCACCGCTGATAATACCGCCGATCCTCTACCGCCGTTTCCACCGCCGATGCCACCACCGCTGATGCCACCACCGCCGCTGCCACTACCGGGTGAGCCACCTACCGGGGCCACCACCGCCGATGCCACCACCGCTGATGCCACCACCGCCGATGCCACCACCGCCGCTGCTACCACCGCCGATGCCACCACCGCTGATGCCCCACCGCCGGGTGCCACCACTGCCGATGCCACCACCGCTGATGCCACTACCGGGTGATACTACCGCCGGGTGCCACCACCGCCGAGCCACTACCGCCGATGCCTACCCGCCGATGCCACCAACCGGCCGTTTCCACCGCCGAGCTACCACCCCCGAGCCAAAATTTACCCCATGCCAATACCGCCGATGCTACACCGCTGATGCTACTACTGCCGCTACCACCCCGAGCCACCCCCGCCGATGCCACCACCGCCGATGCCACCACCGCCGATGCTACCACCGCTGATGCCAACCCCCGCCGCCGCTACCACCGCCGATGCCACCACCGCTGAGCCACCACCGCCGGGTGCTACTACCGCTGATTCCCACCACCGCCGCCGCTACCACCGGGGCCCATGCTACTACCGCCGAGCCATCACCGCTTGCCGCTACCACCCGATGCTACCACCGCCGATGCCACTACCGCCGATGCCACCACCGCCGATGCCACTACCGCCGATGCCAAACCGCCCGATGCCACTACCGGGTGGGTGCCACCACCGCCGAGCCTACCCGTTTATGCCACCACCGCCCCCGCCACTACCGCCGATGCCACCACCGGCCGATGCCACCACCGCCGATGCCACTACCGGATGCCTTTACCGCCGGGTGCCACCACCCCCTGCCGCCACCACCGCCGATGCCCCACCGGGTGATTACCACCCCCGATGCCACCACCGCCGATGCCACTACCGCCGATGCCCCACCGCCGATGCCACTACCCTGATGCCACCACTGCCGGGTGCTACCACTGCCGATGCCAATACCGCTGATGCTTTCCACCGGGAATGCCAAACCGCTGAGCCACTACCGCTGATGCCACCACCGCTGCCGCTACCACCGCCGAGCCACCACCGGGCCCCCGCCACCACCGCCGATGCCAAACCGCCAGCCACCACCGCCGAGCCACCACCGCCGCCGCCCAAAACCGCCGATGCCACCACCGCCGATGCTACCACCGCCGGGTGCCAATACCGCCGACCCACCGCCGCCGCTCCACCGCCGATGCTACCACCGCCGATGCCACCACCGCCGCCCCCACTACCGCTGATGCCACCACCGCCGATGCCACTACCGCCGATGCCACTACCGCCGACTACCACCGCTGATGCTACCACCCCGATGCCACCACCGCTGATGCCCCCATCCCCTGGGGATGCCACACTGCCGATGCTACCACCGTTTCCGCTAAACCGCCGATGCCTACCCCGGGTGCCACCACCGCTGATGCCACCACCGCCGATGCCACCACCGCCGAGCCACCACCGCTGCTGCCACCACCGCCGATGCCACCACCGCCGCCGCTACCACCCCATGCCACCACCGCCGATGCCACCACCCGCTGATGCCACCACCGCCGCCGCCACCACCGCCGATGCCACTACCGTTGGGTGCCACCACCGCTGGGTGCCACTACCGGGGGGATCTCACCCCCGCCGCCGCCACACCGCCGATGCCACCCCCGCTGATGCCACCACCGCTGGGGCCACTAAGCCGATGCCACCACCGGATGCTACCACCGCCGATGCCACCACCCCCGGGTGCCCCCGCCGAGCCACACCGGGGGATGCCACCACCGCTGATGCCCCCCTGATGCTACTACCGCTGATGCCACTACCGCCGATACCACCGCCGCCGCCACCACCGCCGAGCTACCACGGGTGATGCCACCCCCGCTGATGCCACTACCGCCGAGCCAAACCGCCGATGCCACCACCGCCGGTGCCACTACCGCCGGGTGCTACCACCGCTGATGCCACCACCGCCGGGTGCCTACCGCCGATGCCACCACCGCCGATGCTACCACCGCCGATGCCACCATCCCGATGCCACCACCGCTGATGCCACTACCGCCGGGTGCCACCACCCCGATGCCCCCATCCAATGCCACCACCGCTGATGTTTCCACCGCTGGGTGCCACCACCGCCGCCCTACCGCCGATGCCACCACCGCTGCTGCCACCACCGCTGATGCCACTACCCGATGCTACTACCGGATGCTACTACTGCCGATGACCACCGCTGATGCCACCACTTTTGATGCCACTTTCATTGCTGTGCCACCACCCGCCCCGCGGGCCCAAACCGCGAAAAACTACCCCCCCGCCGATGCCCCCCCTACCCGCCGATGCCACTACCGCCGATGCCTTTCCGCTGATGCCACACCGCTGATGCCACTACCCCAAAGCCAATACCGCTGATGCTACCACCGCTGATGCCACCACCGCCGTGCCACTACCGCCAAAGCCACCACCGCCGTGCCACCACCGCTGATGCCACCACCGCTTTCCCTGCTGTACACCGGGTGATGACCACCGTTTTGCCAATACCGGGGTGATGCTACCACCGCTGATGCCACCACCGCCGTTTCCACCACCGCTGATGCACCACCGCCGATTCCACTGCTGATCCTCATTTATGCCACCACCGCTGGTACCACCGCCGATGCCAACCAAAGCCGAGCCACCACCCCGAGCCACCACCGCCGATCCCCCCCGCCGATGCCACCACCGCCGATGCCACCACCCCCCGTGCCACCACCCGGCCGATGCCATCCAAAACCCCCGAGCCACCACCGCCGATGCCACCACCGCTGGTCTCCCATCCAAAATGCTGGCCACCACCGCTGATGCCACCACCGCTGAATGGCCCCCCCACCGCTGCCGGGCCCCCACCGCTGGCCCCTACCACCGCCGATGCCACCACCGTCGCCTAGCAGCCCCCACCGCCACCCCAAACCTGAGCTACCACCGCCGATGCTCCACCGCTAGCCACTACTGCCGATGCCCCACCCCCCCCTACCCCCTACCACCGCTGCCGCTACCACCGCTGATGCCACCACCGCCGATGCCAATTACCGCTGATGCCACCCCCGCCGATTTCCACTACCGCCGATGCCACCACCGGCTGCCACCACTGCCGATGCTACCACTGGGTGAGCTACCTTTAAGCGAGCTACCACCGCTGATGCCACCACCGCTGATGCCACCACCGCCGATGCTACTGCCCCGATGCTACCACTGCTGATGCTACTACTGCTGATGCCACTTACCGCTGATGCTACTAAGTTTTCCCCCACACCGCCGAGCCACCACCGCCGCCGCCACCACCCCTGATGCCACCACCGCCGCTGCTAAAACCCCTGATGCCAATAACCCGATGCCTTCACCGCCGATGCTACCCCCGCCGCTGCCACCCACCGCTGATGCTACCACCGGATGCCACCACCGCTGGGGTGCTACACCCGATGCCAATACCGCCCGATGCCCCATCTGCCCCACCCCCGGGTCTTCCTCCCCATCACCCCCCGATCCCCACCCCCGCTCCACCGCTGATGCTACCACCGCCGATGCCACTACCGGGTGATGCTATTTCCCTGATGCATTTCTGCTGATGCTACCACTGTGCTGCACCATTTCTACTAGAGTGGTAAAAATTTACTACCGTTTTTACTTTTTTTAAAAATAATAATAATAATAATAATAATAATAATAATAATAATAATAATAACAAGAGAAGCCGTAGTATTAATAATAGAACTAAATCTACACTCACAATCAATTTACCCAAATCTTCCCACAAAAGTTGTGCCCAGAAGATAACTATTGATGGAGTAAATTTGCTCAAGATGAGCTCTCAGCTTCCTCGTATCTATATTCCATAAGTAAATTTACCTTTATCTCGAGTCATACCCAGAAGCGAGTGCTCATAGACTCTCCACCCACCTGTAGTCTTAATACCCTTCAGCTACATGAGCATAAAAAATGGAAAAAAAACGAAGAATTTTGATATATATACACTTTTTTTTTTTTTTTTGGGACGATTTTATCCTGAACCACGCTTTTTGGGATTCTACCCGGGGAAATGAACTATCTTCCATTTCCTTGGATCAAATTTTATTTCCACCTGGTGTATAAACGTTACGGATTTAGGTTAATTGGCTAATTAATTTTAAACTTGGAGGCTATTCGAGGGTTACTAAGAGTGCTGGTCACGTGTTCACCACCAGTAAGACTCAGCCAGTGTGTGGTACTGGAGTGCCTCTAACAATCTCTGGTGAAGGTTAATGAGAGAAAACCTTCAACATGAATGATATCAATACAATCACGTTTCTCCATTGTAGCCGGAAGGGAATAAGGATAAAGGAACAGGGCGTGTGTAAGGGTGGGAGAGAGAGAGAGAGAGAGAGAGAAAGAGAGGCCCAGCCCCCTTCTGTTTTTCCCCTCTCTCTCTCTCTCTCTCTTCTCTCTCTTCTCACCTTTTTTCTCTCTCTTCTGAATCATAGACTGTGTGGTTTTTCTGGGGTTTATTGAAAAAAAAAAGTTGATTTGAGAAAGGGAAATGGTAAAAAAGATAAAAGGACTGTAGTAAAACACACCCGGGAAGAAAAGATTGAGGGAAAAAATTAAAATTTTTTTTTAGTCAGGTAACCCTACCTCGGAGACTGCCTGTGTGTTAAAAAACAGCTCAGTACAGAAATAAAGAAGACAATAAAGAATTAAAGTAAAGAAAAAAAGTGAAACGCGCACAGAGTACATTATGTATACTGCACACAGGAAAAAATAACCACAAAGCCTGCGTGTCATCATTGTGCAAGGCCAAGGGCCCTCTAGTGGGGGAACAGCCGGGCCCCCCAGGTATGCTTGCGGGCCCCATGTCGAAGAGGGGGTTAAGGGGGTTTAATCAGATTTCGTCTGTGGTAATCATTCCGACCAGTTCGACTCGGGTCGTCACGCACCGTATATCCCGTGACTTGTCTATTAATATTTTTAAACTTGTTTTTTTTATTTTGTTAAACAAACAATCCTTTTTACACTTGTTAATATTATTTTATATATATATATTTATATATATATATATATATATATATATATAAAAATATATATATTTTATAATTTTATAAAATATATATTTATATATATATATATATATATATATATATATATATATATATATATATTTTTATATATATATATATATATATATATATATAAAATATATATATTTATATATTTATTTATATATAATATATATATATATATATATATTTATATATATATATATATATATTTATATATAATATATATATATATATATAAATATATATATATTTATATATATATAATAATACATCCTTTAGGTTTTTTTTCCTTTTTTTAAATATTTGCCCCTTTTTTTTTTTTCTATTTCCATGGGGAAGTGGAAAAAAACCTTTTCCCCCGTGCCATTTCAAAAAATGAGGCGACTAAAAAAGCCGGGGGGAATGGGGCCCGAACCCCTTTTTCCCAAAAATTACTAAAAAAAAAGAAAAACTTTTTAAAATTTTTTAAAAGGGGATGTAGTGGATGACAAGAAAAGATGGGAAAAATTGAGTTAGGGAAAGAAAAGTTGATGTCCGGCCCAAACCAAACAAAGCTAAGGGGGGGAAAAGTTTTATGGGAAATAAAAGGGGTTAAATCTGAGGGGGCTGAAGAGTTAGAGCAAAGGGAAGGGGGCAGTAATTTTTAAAGATCAGTTTTTAAAGAAAGGAGAATATGAATGTGAAAATTTAAGAATTATTGGGTTTAAAAAGGTTGGGTGGGGAAGGGTCATAAAATGAGCACCTAAAAAGAGGAATGCAAGGGGAAAAAGGGTTTTGGGGGATGTTAAGGGAAAGAAGGGGGCATTTGGGAAACCAAAAAGGGGAGTAATTTTAGGGGACTGAATCAAAGTAGGGAAAATTTTGGGGAGGGGGTGGTAGGTGTAAAGGGGGAGGTGTAAAATAAAGCCCCCATTTAACTTTTGGGATGAAAGGGGAATGGTAAATATTTTAAGAAAAAGAGGAAAAAGGGGGTACAGATATGATGTAAGGGAAAAGACAGTAGTTTGTTGGGTTTTTTTATTGGTAGATAAAAGACTGTTTAAAACGGATGCAACATGTTTATAGAGGGGCCACAGATATATAGATCACTTTCTAGTTGAAACAACACTGAGAGTAAAAGGTAGATGGGGTAAGGGGAATAGAAATAAGGGGGAGAGAGGGAAGGTTTATAAACTAAAAGAGGAGGCAGTTAGGAAAATATAAAAAAGTTTTTGGGGGATAGATGGGCTAATGAGATAAAAAGGAAAAGGGTGAAGATAAGGGAGGTTTAAAAATGTAGTGTTAGAGGTTACGAAATTTTTGGGTTTCAGGAAAAAGGGGGAGGGAAAGAGGAATTGGGGGAATGATGATGTAAAGAGAGTAGTAAGGGGTTAGATATGGAAATTTTTAAAAAAGAATGATGCAAGGAGGGGAAAAGATATGGAGAAAAAAGAGAAGAAGAGAGGGTGAAGCAAAAAAGAAAATGGGGAGTGGGTGAGATGTTATCAACCCAAAAAGTTTAAAATAAGAAAAAATTTTGGAGTGAGATTAAAAAAGTTTAAAAAGCCAGAGAAATAAAAAGGGTTTGTCAGTTAAAAATAGGGAGGGGGAGATTTAAAAGGGAGTTAGAGGGAAAAAGATGGAAGGAATATTTTAAATTGAAAGTTGATAAAGGGGAAATTTGATTTTAAGGGGAAGGGGAAAACATCTTTTAGGAGGAGGGAGCCATTTTGAGTGGGGGTTCAGAGGCAGGAAATAAAGGGGTAAGGCAGGGGGTTGATGGATAAAGATGGGAAAAAAAGCAGGTGATATAGTTTTTAGGTTGGGCAAATATTTAAAAATGGGAAAAAGGGTAAGGTACCTAGGGGTTGGCAAAAGATGCATAGTTCCCTTTTAAAAAATTTTAAAAGGGGGAAAAAGAGAGGGCAAAATTTTGGGGATAATCCAAAGTGTAATTTGGGAAAGTTAAAAGGTGAGAACCAAAAAAAATTAAATAAAGGGGGAATGGGGTAGAGATGCAAGGAGGTTTTTGGAAAGGTAGGGGGGTGGGGACCAGGTTTTGTTTAAACAATAAGGAACAGATTTTAGATAACAAAGAGGTCTTTTTGGCATTTAGGATTTGGAAAAGGCGTATGACAGGGGGGATAGGGGCAAAAGTGGGGAGATGTTTTGGGGATGGTGTAGGGGGTAGGGATTTAAAGAGGGAAAAGGTTTTTTTGAGGATAGGGGGCTCCAAAATTAGAGTATTTGGAAAAAGGGAAATTTTTTTCCCGTAAAGAAAAGGTTAGAAAGGGTGTGATTCCTTTTTGTTTTAAAATATTTTAGATGGGGGAAAAAATTTAGGGGCTTGCAAGAGGGGAGTTAAAAGATAAAGAATCACACACAAAGTGGGAGTTGTTTTTTGCTCTCTTGGGTTGGGGTGACACTGTGTTTTTGGGAGATTCTAAAAAGAAGTTGCAAAATTTGGGGGAAATTTAGGGAAAAAAAGGGAAAATTTAAAGGGGAAACAGGGAAAGAGTAAGGAAGGGGGATAAAAAAGATTAGGGATGAAAGATTAAAATCATTGGGGGGAGAGAGTAATGGAGGAGGTGAACGTTCAAAATTTGGGAGTGGAGTGGGCCCGCGGATGGGGCTAGAAAGATGAGGGGGAATTCAGAAGATGAAAAGGGGTGAGGGGCACCTTTGGAGTCTTTGGGGGACAAAGAACTTTGGGCCTTTGGGGGCAAAGAGGGGAAAAGATGGGAGTAAGTTTTTCCAACGCTCTTTTATGGGGGAAGGTGGGGGATGAATGTTGCAAAAGGGGGAGAAGGGGTGGGAGGGAGATGTCGTCTGGGGGGCCGGGGGTGAATATAATGGAGAATTTAGGTGTTTGGGAAATTTGAGGGGGTGGTTACCAAAATGTTGTCCAGGGGGGCTGAGGAAGGGGGAGGTGGTTCGGGCATGGAGAAAGAATGGGGCAAACAGAATGACTTCAAGAGTGCATCATTCCCCAAAGGGGAAAGGGGGGTAAATGGCCTAGGGAAGGGTTTGGGGGGGGGGAAAAGGGGGTTTTGGGGGGAGGGGTTTGGGCTTCCAGCAGGCAGCGGAGCGTGTTTGATAGGAGGAATGGGGACAAAAGGTTTTTTACTTGACGTGCTGTTTGGGGTGAAAAGAAATTTATGAAGGGGTCTGGAAACCCGGGAGGCCGAATTTTATCCCGGGGATGGGGGCACAGTGCCTGCACCCCGGGAGGGTGTTGCGTTTAAAACCAGGTAAAAACCTTCCAAAAGAATGATGGAGTGAAAAGATGGTGAAAGTTTTTCTTTTCCACCCCCCCCCTTTGGGGGAAACGGCCGGGTTAAAAAAAAAAAATATATCTGGGAATTTGGTAAAATTGGTCAATAAGAAAAAACTATTTTAAAAATAATTTTTCTTGGGAAATTTTTTATATTTTTTTATTTATTTATTGTATATATATGTCGTGCCGAATAGGCAGAATTTACGATCTTGGCTTAAATAGCAACACTCATCTTGCCATATAAGACAAACGAAAATTTGTGTATGCAATAATTTCGCCAAAATCATTCTGAACCTAACGAAAAAAATATATTTCACTGTGTTTGTTAAGTATTAAATTATTGTAAATCTAAAATATATATAGTTGGGTTAGGCTAAAATAAATTGTTCTTGTTATAATAAGGTTAGGTAAGTTTTCTAAGATTCTTTTGGTGCAAAATTAAAAAATTTTACATTAACATTAATGAAAAAAATATATCTTTAAACGTATAAGAGAAAATTTTAGAAAGGACTTAATTTTAAATGAGTTCTTGCTAATTGACCAGTTTTACATATTCGGCACGACATATATACATATATATACATATCTTGCATGTTTATGAGACAGAAAAAAGGACACCAGAAATCCCAGCATCATGTAAAACAATTACAGGCTTTCGTTTTACACTCACTTGGCTGGACGGTAGTACCTCCCTGGGCGGTTGCTGTCTACCAACCTATTATCTAGGATATATATATATATATATATATATATATATATATATATATATTTGTATATATATATATATATATATTATATATTTGTATATATATATATATATATATATTATATATTTGTATATATATACATATATATATATATACATACATATATATATATATATATATATATATATATACATATATATATATAATATATATATATATATATATATATATATATATATTCAACAAACCGGCCGTATCCCACCAAGGCACGGTGGCCCAAAAAGAAAAACGTAAGTTTATCTAAATTTAAAAAGAGAAACTTTCGTTTTTTCTTTTTGGGCCACCCTGCCTTGGTGGGATACGACCGGTTTGTTGATATATATATATATATATATATATATATATATATATATATATATATATATATATATATATATATATATATATATATATATATATATATATTATAGGTAGTAGGTTGGTAGACAGCAACCGCCCAGGGAGGTACTACCGTCCAGCCAAGTGAGTGTAAAACGAAAGCCTGTAATTGTTTTACATGATGGTAGGATTGCTGGTGTCCTTTTTTCTGTTTCATAAACATGCAAGATTTCAGGTACGTCTTACTACTTCTACTTACACTTAGGTCACACTACACATACATGTACAAGCATATATATACACACCCCTCTGGGTTTTCTTCTATTTTCTTTCTAGTTCTCGTTCTTGTCTATTTCCTCTGTTCCACTTCCATGGGGAAGTGGAACAGAATTCTTCCTCCGTAAGCCATGCGTGTTGTAAGAGGCGACTAAAATGCCAGGAGCAAGGGGCTAGTAACCCCTTCTCCTGTATATATTACTAAATGTAAAAGGAGAAACTTTCGTTTTTCCTTTTGGGCCACCCCGCCTCGGTGGGATACGGCCGATGTGTTGAAAGAAAGAAGAAGATATATATACATATATATATATATATATACATATATATATATATATATATATATACATATATATATATATATATATACATATATATATATATATATAGTAGTTAGTTAATTTTCTGTTCCAGTGACTCAGCGCTGCTGTTCAGAGGGGCACGAGCCCCAGCTCAGAGAAGCTGGATGAAATTTCAATATGTACTGAACATGTATCTCCCACAGCTCATGTACTGTATGTGCCATCTTTGTATCAACAATGTATCTCTTAAATCTTTTGTACCATATTACGTAATAAAATATACCTGTTGTGTATAGGAACAGAAGTATTGGAGTTAGTGAAATACGTAAGGACAGAAGTAGACAACAAAATTAAAGGACCTACATAAATGACAGAATTTAAAAAAAAAGTAAATAACAGAAGTATATAACAAATAAAACTATAGGAGAGAAATTAATGGACAGAAGAACAACAAAAGCAAAGGAGAGACGTAAATATAAAAATAAAAGGAAATGTAAATTTTAGAAATCAAGGAATAAATAAACAACGAGAGTAAAGAACAGCAACAAAGAACAAAAGTAAAGAATAAAAATAAAGAATAGACGTAAAGACGAAACGTAAAGAAGTGAATTAAAGGACAAAAAAAAAAAAGTAAAAGTCACAGCCAGGGAGAGATGCAGGGATCAAGGATGGAGGGATGAGAGATGGAACAAGGAGAGAAGATGCAGGGATCAAGGAAGGAGGGTGAAGAAACGAGAGAAGAAGTAGGGGATGTTGGGGCTGAGGATATAAAAAAGAATTTGATGTGTTGTTTTATATGACGTCACCTGAAGAATGGTAAAGAAGGGATGAAGGGAGAGGAAGTGAAGGAGCAGGAAGAAGATGATAAAGGAAAGGAGATAAATTAAAAATAATATGTTATGAAAATAGAGGTGGCGAAAATATAGAGGAGGAAATAAAGGCAGAGGCAGTAATAAAGGGAGAGGGAGATAAAGGGAAAGTATGTAATTATGGGAGAGAAAGTAATAAAGGAGAGATGAGGGGAAGAAAGGGAGAGGACTGAAGGGAACACTCTGGTCCCTAGTTTCCCCCCATATAGCCGCGTCCTGGGCGAGGCTTCGTGAACAAAACACAGGAAATAGAGTACTGGGATCAGTCTAGTGGTAAGCTTCTCTTAGGCTCACCTAAGGCTTCCTTTCATTAAAAGTTGACTAGTTGTTTGGTATACAGGTGAGGTGGGTGTGAAGGGGCCGTGTTACAGCATTCTGGGTGCCCTGCAGTAAGTAGGGTGAGTCAAGAGGCTGCTGCAATGTTGAAACCAACTCAGCTCGGTTTTGGTGTTCAACAAGACTGTGAAGCAGCTGCCCAGCAGCACGAGTATACATCAACAACATGTCCGATGAGAAAGCCTTGATCAAATTGGACTTTGTCAACGCTTTCAACTCAGTCAGAAGGGATGCTGCTCTTCAAGCAGTTTCTAGAAACTTCCCTTCCCTCTATCCCTTCTGTTGCGGCCCCCTACCAAACTAGCGGTTAGATGGTTAACCTGCCGGCCGGCAGTACCACTGGGTACGTCATCAAACCCAATGTGGGGACTGCTGAGCCGGCCTTAGCAGCATTAAGTACCTGAACACCTCACGGTACACATCTACTGGCTTTAGAAGCAATAAGTACCTGAACACCTCACGGTACACATCTACTGGCCTTAGCAGCAGTAAGTACCTGAACACCTCACGGTACGCATCTAAGCAGTAGGTACCTGAACACCTAATCGTACACATCTACTGGCAGGAGAGTATTCTACTGGCTTCTGCTGATTTTAGAAGAAGCGCTCATCGCAGCTCACTGAGTCTGTTGGCCTCAGTTATCTGACGGCCGCATTCAGTGAGCTTGCAACATAGTGTGTGCTGCATCGGACCACCTTGCGGTGTGTCAATTGGTCTTGAAGGCGGTAGATAGTACTCACCAGACCATCTTACGGTGTACTTCAACCGGCCTTGGAGAGTATTTACAGGACTACCGGTGATGTCTGCGGACTCACCGCCTACGCTGGTCAACTGTGGGCCGGAGTCATCTGATGAAGAAAAGGTTGGAGTGTTACACTGAACTGGGCTAGGACCGTAGTGTGACACTTAGGGAAGTATGATGGAGTGGAACACTGAGATATGCTACAGGACCGTAGTGGAACACTGAGAAGAAAAGGGTGTCGCGTGACACTGAAGATGGCCTGGTTGTAGTGTATATTGAATAGTGTCATGTGACTGGCCTCGAGAAAGACGCTGTGGGTGATAGTGTGCGACGCAGAGACAAGGGTGTCAAGAGTGCCGCAGTAGAGATATTGTGGATGACGCAGAGAAAAGGGTGTCGTGTGACACGGAGAGCTGGAGTGTCGTGTGACACAGAAAAGGGTGTCTAGTGGACACGGTTGAGCAGGAAAGGTCATTTCCCTTTATTGAACCAGTGGCATAGTTCAAAAGGAAACTGTTCCAAAAAAAATAAGATTGAAAATTAAAAGTTTTTATTTTTCCCCACACCAGTGGGTCTGTGCAACCTTTTCCATGGTGAAAAATACCGTTGGGTGAATCTTTTTTTTGTCTAGTGGGGCCAACGGACGGGGTGGGGTTTTTAGATCAGACCGCGGGGCAACCCGGCCGGGGGATGGTTTTTTGCAAACCGGGCAATTTTGATTTCGAGCCCGGAGCGTCATTACACGGAAGAAAGGGTCAATGACACGGAGGGGGCGTCCCAAAACACCACGGGAAAAGGGGGGGAGACACGGACCCCCCATTGGGCCCTAAGACAGAGGACTTTAATTTTTTTTTTGTAAATGTTACTTTTAAATTTTTTATTTTAGTTTGAAAATATTTTTATTATTATTATTACACACTGGCCGATTCCACCAAGGCAGGGGTCCCGAAAGAAAACTTTCACCATCATTTACCCATCACTGTTTCACCTCATCCTTCATAGACCCATCCGCTGACACGTCCACTCCCAAATATCTGAATACATTCACCTCCTCCATACTCTCTCCCTCCAATCTGATATCCAATCTTTCATCACCTAATATTTTTGTTATCCTCATAACCTTACTCTTTCCTATATTCACTTTTAATTTTCTTTTGCACACCCTACCAAATTCATCCACCAATCTCTGCAACTTCTCTTCAGAATCTCCCAAGAGCACAGTGTCATCAGCAAAGAGCAACTGTGACAACTCCCACTTTATGTGTGATTCTTTATCTTTTAACTCCACGCCTCTTGTCAAGACCCTCGCATTTACTTCTCTTACAACCCCCATCTATAAATATATTAAACAACCACGGTGACATCACACATCCTTGTCTAAGGCCTACTTTTACTGGGAAATAATTTCCCTCTTTCCTATGTACTCTAACTTGAGCCTCACTATCCTCGTAAAAACTCTTCACTGCTTTCGGTAACCTACCTCCTACACCATACACCTGCAACATCTGCCACATTGCCCCCCTATCCACCCTGTCATACGCCTTTTCCAAATCCATAAATGCCACAAAGACCTCTTTAGCCTTATCTAAATACTGTTCACTTATATGTTTCACTGTAAACACCTGGTCCACACACCCCCTACCTTTCCTAAAGCCTCCTTGTTCATCTGCTATCCTATTCTCAGTCTTACTTTTAATTCTTTCAATAATAACTCTACCATACACTTTACCAGGTATACTCAACAGACTTATCCCCCTATAATTTTTGCACTCTCTTTTGTCCCCTTTGCCTTTATACAAAGGAACTATGCATGCTCTCTGCCAATCCCTAAGTACCTTACCCTCTTCCATACATTTATTAAATAATTGCACCAACCACTCCAAAACTATATCCCCACCTGCTTTTAACATTTCTATCTTTATCCCATCAATCCCGGCTGCCTTACCCCCTTTCATTTTACCTACTGCCTCACGAACTTCCCCCACACTCACAACTGGCTCTTCCTCACTCCTACAAGATGTTATTCCTCCTTGCCCTATACACGAAATCACAGCTTCCCTATCTTCATCAACATTTAACAATTCCTCAAAATATTCCCTCCATCTTCCCAATACCTCTAACTCTCCATTTAATAACTCTCCTCTCCTATTTTTAACTGACAAATCCATTTGTTCTCTAGGCTTCCTTAACTTGTTAATCTCACTCCAAAACTTTTTCTTATTTTCAACAAAATTAGTTGATAACATCTCACCCACTCTCTCATTTGCTCTCTTTTTACATTGCTTCACCACTCTCTTAACCTCTCTCTTTTTCTCCATATACTCTTCCCTCGTTGCATCACTTCTACTTTGTAAAAACTTCTCATATGCTAACTTTTTCTCCCTTACTACTCTCTTTACATAATCATTATTATTTTAAGATGCTAATAATTTATTATTGTAGCATGTATATATATTTTAAATACCTCTAGACCAAAGATGGATTTTTATATTATATTAAAGATTAATTGATTTTAATGTTGTATATATGTATCCCGAACTATTACAAAATGAGTGAATCTACCATCTTAAAAAATCTTTTTTTTGTAATACCTTCATAGAATAGTGTTATAGTGTGACTTCTAAACTATTGTTCGGGGACCACGAAATTGACTCATGTGAGGGCGTGCAACAGGGGGACCCTCTCGCCCATTTCTATTCCGTTTGGTCATCAAGGAAGTCACAGAAGCACTCTACAGTGAGCTCAATATCTGATTCTTGGATGATGGTACCCTAGTTATCAGAACAGAATCTCTCCTAGAAGACATCAGAAAAATTAAAGACATGGGAGAAAGTCTGGGCCTATCTTTAAACCCCACCAAATGTGAAATGGTTTCTACCAATCCACAGATGATCCAGAATATTAGTGCTGTTTTACCAGGAGCACGAGCCATTGTTTACTCACCAGATGCCTGTCAATCCCAAAACTTACCTATTTTCTGAGATGCTCCCCAGCCTACAGCAGTCCGAAACTCGAGGACTATGACTCTTTCCTTAAGACCATGCTAGAGTGTATTGAATCTGTCCCTTGAAGATGGACAGTGGTTGCAAGCCTCACTTCCGGTCAGGCTTGGGGGGCTGGGAGTACGCAGATCCTCCCAGATTGCCCTACCAGCTTTCCTATCCTCTTCCATTGCATCAAACGAGTTAATAAGACAAATTCTTCCTAACAACCTCAGTGACTCAGCAGGAATACAGGACCCTAACCATGCCAGTGCCATCACTGAATGGTAGACTCTGGCTGCTCCAGCACCAAACCCTAATGCAGCACTGGCTTAAAAACAGTCAAGCTGGGATGGCCCCATCGCTGAAAAGGTGCTTGCCAATATGCTCAGGGCTGCAACATCAGAGAGGGAGATTGCCCGTCTCCTAGCTGTGAGCGTACCTCACTCCGGGGACTTCCTCCAAACAGTTCCCATATCGGCAATGGGAATGCGCCTCGACCCTAAGACCCTCCGTATTGCAGTGGCTCTGCCCCTTGCTGCCCCCAATTCACACGGAATGTACGTGTATTTGCGGCGAAGTGCAAGCCGACCAATATGGTCTACATGGTCTTAACTGTTCCAAAACCAAAGGCTGGCTTGCAAGACACAATGAGGTCAACGACATCATAAACAGAACCCTTGCTACAGCTGGATGCCCAGCTGAGAGGGAACCCCGATCACTAGCAGCCAACAATACCCACAACCCAGCAAACCACCCCGACGGGATCACCATCTATCCTTCGAAGAATGGCAAGCTCTTAGCATGGGACTATACCTGTGTATCCACACTGGCGGACACCTATATCCATCACAGTGTCGGGCGAAAGGGAGGAGCTGCTGACCACAGGGAGGAGTACAAGATAGGCAAGTACAGGAACATAAGCCAACAGTATCAATTTGTCCCAGTGGGATCAGAGACCTTGGGATCATGGGGAAAACATGCCACACGTTTCCTTAAAGAACTGGGTTCCAGACTCATCGACATCACCAGGGACCCAAGGGCAGCCACTTTCATGTTCCAGCTCCTCAGCGTGGCTATCCAGAGGGGAAATGCATGCTGCATACTGGGATCGCTTCCAGGTTCGGAGAAGCTGGAGGAGATTCATAACCTTTGATATATTGTACCAAAGTATTCATGTTTGTGTTTTCTATCAATGAATTCTCTCTATTAATAAAGTTCGCATGTAGCTTAAAAATGTAGGGGGGTGGTAGGAGAAGAAAATATTCAAACAGCTCCGGGGAGAACCTTGAGTTTTCCCTGAGGTACGTTTATTGTCTTCTCTGAGGATGAGGGTCCTCAGTCCACTTCTAGAGGTGGTACCTCCCTATATATATTAAATATAAATATATATATTAAATATAAATATATATATTAAATATAAATATATATATATTAAATATAAATATATATAATAAATAAATATATATAAATAAATATATATAATAAATAAATATATATAATAAATATATATATATATAATAAATATATATATAAATATATATATATAAACAGGCTAAGATAACAGGGATATCTTGCTACTCCTACTTACACTTTGGTCACACTTCACAGACACGCACATGCATATATATATATACATACATCTAGGTTTTTCTCCTTTTTCTAAATAGCTCTTGTTCTTTTTTATTTCTTCTATTGTCCATGGGGAAGTGGAAAAGAATCTTTCCTCCGTAAGCCATGCGTGTCGTATGAGGCGACTAAAATGCCGGGAGCAATGGGCTAGTAACCCCTTCTCCTGTATACAATTACTAAAAAAGAGAAGAAGAAAAACTTTATAAAACTGGGTTGCTTAAATGTGCGTGGATGTAGTGCGGATGACAAGAAACAGATGATTGCTGATGTTATGAATGAAAAGAAGTTGGATGTCCTGGCCCTAAGCGAAACAAAGCTGAAGGGGGTAGGAGAGTTTCAGTGGGGGGAAATAAATGGGATTAAATCTGGAGTATCTGAGAGAGTTAGAGCAAAGGAAGGGGTAGCAGTAATGTTAAATGATCAGTTATGGAAGGAGAAAAGAGAATATGAATGTGTAAATTCAAGAATTATGTGGATTAAAGTAAAGGTTGGATGCGAGAAGTGGGTCATAATAAGCGTGTATGCACCTGGAGAAGAGAGGAATGCAGAGGAGAGAGAGAGATTTTGGGAGATGTTAAGTGAATGTATAGGAGCCTTTGAACCAAGTGAGAGAGTAATTGTGGTAGGGGACTTGAATGCTAAAGTAGGAGAAACTTTTAGAGAGGGTGTGGTAGGTAAGTTTGGGGTGCCAGGTGTAAATGATAATGGGAGCCCTTTGATTGAACTTTGTATAGAAAGGGGTTTAGTTATAGGTAATACATATTTTAAGAAAAAGAGGATAAATAAGTATACACGATATGATGTAGGGCGAAATGACAGTAGTTTGTTGGATTATGTATTGGTAGATAAAAGACTGTTGAGTAGACTTCAGGATGTACATGTTTATAGAGGGGCCACAGATATATCAGATCACTTTCTAGTTGTAGCTACACTGAGAGTAAAAGGTAGATGGGATACAAGGAGAATAGAAGCATCAGGGAAGAGAGAGGTGAAGGTTTATAAACTAAAAGAGGAGGCAGTTAGGGTAAGATATAAACAGCTATTGGAGGATAGATGGGCTAATGAGAGCATAGGCAATGGGGTCGAAGAGGTATGGGGTAGGTTTAAAAATGTAGTGTTAGAGTGTTCAGCAGAAGTTTGTGGTTACAGGAAAGTGGGTGCAGGAGGGAAGAGGAGCGATTGGTGGAATGATGATGTAAAGAGAGTAGTAAGGGAGAAAAAGTTAGCATATGAGAAGTTTTTACAAAGTAGAAGTGATGCAAGGAGGGAAAGGAATTTGAAAGTGTATGGTAGAGTTATAATTTTTAAAAAATTAAAATAAGATGAGGGAAAAGGGGGTAGATGAAAAAGGGGGGGCTTTAGGAAAGGTAGGGGTGTGGGAAAGGGGTTTACAGGAAAAATATATGAACAGATTTTATAATAAAGAGGTCTTTGGGGGGATTTTGGGGAAAACATGACAGGGGGATAGGGGCAAAAGGGCAGGGGTTTTCAAAAGTATGGTGTAAAGGAGGTAGGACTGGGAAAAAGGGGGAAGAGTTTTTAAGGGGTTTGTGAGGCCGTTTGGGGTATGTAGGAAAGAGGGGAAAATTTTTTTCCCCCTAAAAGTAGGCCTTAGACAAGGGTGTGTGATGTCAAGTGGTTGTTTAAATATTTATAGATGGGGGGTTTGGGGGAAGTAAAAGCAGGGCCCCCGGGAAGAGGCGTGGAGAAAAAATAAAAAATCACAAAAAAATGGGGGTTACAGCTGCCTTTTCTGAAGACACTGTGCTCTTGGGGACTTAAGAAAAGTTGCAGAGGGTTGGTGGATGAATTTGTAGGGGGGTGCAAAAAAAGAAAATTAAAGGGGGAATAAGGGGGAAAAAGTAAGGTTATGAGGATAACAAAAAAATTAGGTGATGAAAGAGAAATCAGATTGGGGGGAGAGAGTATGGAGGAGGTGGGAAATTTTTCGAATTTGGGAGTGGACGGGCAAAGGGGTGGCTATGGGAAAAATGAGGGGGAATCATAAATTTATGAGGGGAAAAAAGGAGTGGTGCACTTTGGGGGTCTGTGGAGACAAAAAAACTTTTTTCCTTGAGGCAAAAGGGAATGTATGAGAGAAGGCCAAAGCCTTATATGGGTGTGAAGGGGGGTGATGAATGTTAGGGGAGAAGGCTGGGGGGGCAGGGAGGGGTGCCCTGTCTGGGGGGCAATGTGGGGGTGAAAAATGGGGAATTGTAGTTTGGAAGTTAGGAGGAGGGGGATTACCAAAACTTTTTCCAGAGGGGGTGGTGATAATAAAAAAATAAAAATAATATATATAAATATATTTATATAATATATATAATAAATGTATATATAAATATATATAAATATATATATTAGAGAGAGGGGAAGAGGGGCCGCAGCAGCAGATGCAGTAGGTGGCGGTAATAGAATAGAAGGAGGAAGAATAGAAGAGCTGTATACGAATTTATAAAAAGAAAATAAGATGTCTGCTCTGAGAGCTTTGGTAAATCAGATTAACCGAGGACTGAGAGAGAGAGAGAGAGAGAGAGAGAGAGAGAGAGAGAGAGAGAGAGAGAGAGAGAGCGAAAGAAGTGGAGAGTAAGAGAGGAAGTGAGTCTTGAGAGGAAAATTGGGTAAAGAGTTCTAAGACAAGATCATTTTATGACATAAATAAGTATTTGAACCGCTTTTATGTCGAATTAAAGAAGAAGAGTGGCGTGTTTGTGAGAGGAAATTAGAAAGAGAATTTCAGTTTGGGGTGTTTGTTGGAGGAAATGAGTGAGAGAGGCTATGAGAGTGTGGGGGAAATGAAAGAGATGTTAGAGACGGGTGTTTGTCGAAGGAAATGAGAGAAGAGCTCGGGGTACTTGAGAGTACAAGGGAAAGGCAAGTAGCAGAAGAATCTGCAGTTTACACAGAAAATATCTGCATAGGGGAGAAATTCCATGTAATTAAAAAGTTATATACAACTGATAGGGATGAGAGAAGCGAATGTAAGGTACGGACTTCAACTACTTCCTCTGAAATAGTTGTAGTATTCGTGCGACTGTCGATATTCCACTGCCAGCTGAAGCGATGGACACACCACTTGTTCTACTCAAGAATGCTGTGCTGGAGGTGATTCTTGGCCGGTTGAACATCCTTTGTAGCTGGTACCGCCCGACTGTCAGAGTCCCAGGCAAAAAAACTGACACTATAACCAGCCACCTGGAGAAACGTTCCTTAAACGTTGATAGAAATAATGAGGCTGGTTGAACAGGATGACCAGCCTCCCGGTAATTTGACAACAGACCCGTTATTACAAAAAAAGTTCGGGATACATAAATAGACATTAAAATAAATTAATCTTTAATATTATATAAAAATCAACTTTCTTTGGTCTAGAGGTATTTGAACTAACATCTGATAATATATACATGTTACAATAATAAATTATAATTAGCATTTTACTAAAATAATAAATAATTCCCGACCCTACACAGGGTACAACTCTTGACAATACTGTGTCATATATCTCTATGCTAAAATAATAAATTAAGTAACATTTAAAATAATAAATTACAATCAACTGCGTTACTCACAATTATCCGAGTTGTGACGCTCTTTCTCCACCGTGTCACTTGACACCCTTTTCTCCGTGTAATACACACACTTTCGCAACCGAGTCACACTTGACACCCTTTTCTCTGCGTCACACTACCCGCATAGCGTCTTTGTCGAGGCCAGTCACATGACACTATTCAATATACACTACAACCAGGCCATCTTCAGTGTCACACGACACCCTTTTCTTCTCAGTGTTCCACTACGGTCCTGTAGCATATCTCAGTGTTCCACTCCATCATACTTCCCTAAGTGTCACACTACGGTCCTAACCCAGTTCAGTGTAACACTCCAACCTTTTCTTCATGTAATGTCCCACTAAACAGCATCAGATGACTCCGGCCCACAGTTGACCAGCGTAGGCGGTGAGTCCGCAGACATCACCGGTAGTCCTGTAAATACTCTCCAAGGCCGGTTGACACACCGCTAGGTGGTCCGGTGCAGCACACACTATGTTGCAAGCTCACTGAATGCGGCCGTCAGATAACTGAGGCCAGCAGACTCAGTGAGCTACGGTGAGCGCTTCTAAAATCAGTAGAAGCCAGTAGAATACTCTACTGCCAGTAGATGTGTACCATTAGGTGTTCAGGTACCTACTGCTTCTAAGGCCAGTAGATGTGTACCATTAGGTGTTCAGGTACCTACTATTTCGATGCATACCGTGAGGTGTTCAGGTACATAATGCTTAGCTGCGTACCGTGAGGTGTTTAGGTACGTACTGCTTAGCTGCGTACCGTGAGGTGTTCAGGTACATAATGCTTACATGCGTACCGTGAGGTGCTCAGGTACATAATGCTCTAAGGCCGGCTCAGCGGTCCCCACAATGGGTTTGATGACGTACCCAGTGGTACTGCCGGCCGGCAGGTTAACTATTTAACCGCTAGTTTGGCAGGGGGCCGTAACACCCGTCGTCACATGAGAAGACGCATCTATTGACAGTACGAGGCTAGTGAAAAACCTTAGCAATTTTCGTCAACGTTTTCTTTATACCCAATGCCCACCCTTGGAACTGTCTTGCGCTCCATCCATCACCATATTTCTAGTAACTACTGGAAGCATCAAAGAATGAAGCTGCCACAGTTTGTGAATACATAATGGTTTGCCTGACGATATCCTCATCGTTCTACTTAGGTCTTGCAGCTCAGGCTGACAGATTTTAACTATATGCATGAAACTCATTCTGTGACGAAGTATGACAGGAAACAGCCTAGCTTTTGTTCCCACTATCTAGCAATCATATAAACTAGAGTATCAGCACACCGCTGATGTATCTAATTTTGCTAAAAAAATATATATTTCCCAGGTTCTGAGTGTCTCAAATCCTTCCACTACCTTTTCTGAGACATACTGTGTGTACAATCAGACGCAACAGGGTTATCCTGCCGTTACCCTGTTACTAAGTACAGAGTTACTAAGCGAGATTCCACAAAGGAAGGAATCTGAGGAAAACTCTCAGCGTAAGGGAGAGGCCCGGACGTACTTGTAACCCTTCAAACAGATGAGCTTATCTTAGCTCGCACTCTTGCGTTCATTCAATAATTTCACGCTCCAGTGCCTCTCTAACATGCACTGATCGCTTCTTAGACCCTTACTGAAAATTGCTCCGGTACTGAGTCCTTTGCCCATTCTAGAGCTTTATTTTTGTGAGTGTTTCAGGTTCTTCATATATTGTAACAAACGATAACACGTCATTGTCGATCAGTAATTGTACGTAATGAATAGGGAATTTACCGGAGGTGGAGGAGGAACAGGAGGAGGAGGAGGAGAAGAAGGAAAAGAAAAAAAAGAGGGAAAAGAATGAAGAGAAAGGAAAAAAGGAGAAAAAAAGAAGAAAGAGAAGAAGAATTTGTGGGTTTGAGTAAAGCTGAGAGCAGCAGCTCTTCGTGGGTCTGTGTACACCTATTACTCTCACTGGACCATCTCTCGTCTTTCCTGCGGTGTCCTGGAGACGAGACGTGATCACTTAGTATCTGGACGTGACACCACGCAGACATGTAATTATCTTAGGTACGTGTCACGTAATTACCTTCCACATTACGAAACTGTCATAAAATTTATTTTGGAAAGTGATTTGTAAGTTGCAGACCACGTAATATGTGGTGGCTGTATGCGCTTAACAAGGCTATTCGCCGAAGTTAAGTAAATATAGATATGCAGAAACATCGTAGCTCAACGGAATCTTCATAAGAATAGAGGAACACTGCAGCAGGCCTACTGGCCCATACAAGACAGGTCCTTATCAAAATCACCCATATATTTCAAAATCACCCATTCAGCTCACTAAAAGTCTTTACTTTAATCCCCCGAGACTCTGAATAAGTCTCCTGACGCGTCTTCTCTGAGATGAAGAATTAGACACATGTGTGCGACATTTAGGTATCTTTATTGTAAATGTTTCATCAACCAGTGGCTTTATCAATACAATACAAGGACATAATGTGAAGAAATATATACAAAAAAGTGTGTGATGAATGGTTTGAAAAACCGACAAGTTGAAGATTGAGACACTTATGCAGCATATGGGAATCTTTATTCAGGAAACGTTTCGCCACACAGTGGCTTCTTCAGTCCAATACAAAGAGGAAGGCGTAAGGAGAGGAGGAGAATGAGGTAATCAGTCCCTCAACCTGGAGTCGATGTGTTCAGTCCATCATTCTACAAGATTGATGGACTGAACACATCGACTCCAGGTTGAGGGACTGATTACCTCATTCTCCTCCTCTCCTTACGCCTTCCTCTTTGTATTGGACTGAAGAAGCCACTGTGTGGCGAAACGTTTCCTGAATAAAGATTCCCATATGCTGCATAAGTGTCTCAATCTTCATATACAAAAAAAATGAGATAACCAGCCGTGGAGTTGGGGAAGAGCAGCACCGTAGTCTTGAAGGAACTGAGGCACGGTCATGGAGCTTGGCGCTTATATACCGGCGACAAGTGAAGAGCGTGCAGCAGACGAAGCATTGTCACTGGTAGACAGGAATTCCCAGTAGAAGTAGGTTATACCCAAGGAATGGGCCAGTAGAAAGCAAGAAGATTGTGTAGATGCCCTATGTACCAAGATTCCACGATGTTGCAGTCTCTGACAAGTTGTACATAATTGGTACGATACCAACAAGATGAGACTACGATGCTCTCCACCAATTCCAAGGCTGAGGGACTGATTGCCTCATCTTTTGTATATATTTCTTGAACTATGGAACTGAACTTCTCCAGGCCGAGGGACTGACAACCTCAAATTCTACGACTTCAAGGGTGATGGACTGATTACATCGTCTTCACATCTCTACTGTTCCTGCCTACTTTCTGTATTCGACTGAAGAAGCCTACTGTGTAGGCGAAACGTTTCGGAATAAAGTTGTCTAACTGTTGCATATGTGTCTTACCTAACATATATATTTCTTCACATTATGTCCTAGTATTGTACTGATAAAGCCACTGGTTGGCTAAACGTGTACAATAAAGATATCCAGATGTTGCACAAGTGTCCTCATTTATTGCACAAGTGTCCTCATTTGTTGCACAAGTGTCCTCAATAGGCACCTGCGTGGTAATCAACTGTTGTGAGTGGCATCCTGGGGGCGGGGTGAGAGTATACTTTAAATAGTTCTGGGTTTTTGTAGTGGATAACAGCAATTAGCTGTGTAAAAAAATCGATGGTAGTGAAAATGTTGATACGAGTCTTAGCCTCTCGGAAAGCAATTATATTCTCAGTAAGCTGAGATGAGTAACGGAGACGTGGAAAGACATAAGTAGGCAGAATTAGCCTTTATTTTAGAGCTTGAAAAAGGCTCTAATTAGAGCAAAACTCTTCCCAAATAAAAGTTTATTTCTGCACACTTGTGTTTCTGTCCACAAGTTTCTTCTTAAGAAAATTAATTTTTAATCCTGATTTGATGAGGTCCTTTCGACTCATCATATTTTAGGACGTTTCACCCCATCGGTGGCTGCATAATAAAGCCCCCACCGTGGGTGAAACATCGTATGAGAAAGGATCTCCCTGCTTAAACTGTCTCTGAATTACCCCTCATCGGCTCAATTCATTGTTTATATGTTCACTGGCAACTTCAGTGCCTTTAAGATTATCCACTTTCGCTACTCCTCCACTTAATTTACTCCAGCAAAATACCTTCCTATTTTTCTTGGCAGGAAGAGCAGCGACTCTCCTTCCCCGTGCGAGAGATTGCCAGCTCTTATTGAATTAGGTTATTTTCACAGCAACTGCTACACGAGCTGTCTGGATAGTGTAGCACGGTACAACTGCGTCTCCTTTCAGGGAAGGATGTCTTGAGGGAAGGCACTGATGCTGGTGAATAGCACTTGTTCAAGGGACTGTGACTACCCTCCCAGTCCACTAATCAGTCTTGAATACATTCCCATTTCCCTAAAGGTTTCTGTAACCTTTGTGGATTTAGTGCTTCACCGTGGATTTCGTAACGTAGTCACAGTTCTTCATCTTTCTGGTGGCTGGGAAGGTGACGTAGTGACTCAAGAAATCGTAATGACACGATTGCAAACAAACCATACCCCCGGCCGGGATTGAACCCGCGGTCATAGAGTCTCAAAACTCCAGCCCGTCGCGTTAGCCACTAGACCAGCTAGCCACAATAAGATTCATCCAACTAGGTATATTTCTACACCATAGGAAGGTTAGCACAGGCACTACCTAGTTGGATGAATCTTATTGTGGCTAGCTGGTCTAGTGGCTAAGGCGACGGGCTGGAGTTTTGAGACTCTATGACCGCGGGTTCAATCCCGGCCGGGGGTATGGTTTGTTTGCAATCGTGTCATTACGATTTCTTGAGTCATGTTGACGGCAGTGAAGGGACTTGAGCTAGAGTTCGTCACGGCCACGCTAGCTGGAGATTCGTCTGTAAAAACTTGCATTTGTGGTCACAGTGGTGCCTGTGCTAACCTTCCTATGGTGTAGAAATATACCTAGTTGGATGAATCTTATTGTGGCTAGCTGGTCTAGTGGCTAACGCGACAGTCTTGAGTTTTGAGACTCTATGACCGCGGGTTCAATCCCGGCCGGGGGTATGGTTTGTGACGTAGTGGATCAGTGATGCCATGTACTGTGTTGTCTCACAGATATTCTGGAGTACGGACTACTATATTTTGTCTCCTCTGACACACGTGTCTTCTTTGACACCTGTGTTTCCTCTGACACCTGTGTCTTGTCTGACACATGCGTTATCCCTGATATCTGTATCTGCCCTACAATTGTCTCCAGTTGTAAGAGCGTCTTCCCTAACATGTGTGTTTTTCCTTACATGTGAGTTTGTCCTAACACCTGGGTCATCCATGACAATTGTATGTTTCTTAACACCTGTGCCTCACCTGACACCTGTGTTTTACCTGATACCTGTGTTTTACCTGATCCCTGTATTTTACCTGATACCTTGATGTTGCCTAACACTTGTGCTTTACTTAACACCTGTGTCTTACCTGACACCTGTAACTTCTCTGAGCTTCTGTCAAGTTATCTTCTGAACCACCGCTTACATTCCTTTTTTTTTTGTACTCTCCACGTCATTACAACTTTTCCATCTGTTGTGGCTTCTTCCATTAAAAAAAAAATAGCATTGACTCTCCAAAAGTAAAATAAAAAAAAGTAATCATTAACAAGGACAAGTGATAGAATTCCTGATACAACTTTTAATTGGAACAAAACGCTTTTCGCCTCTAATGAAAAAAGTATTCATGTGATTTTTTTTTTAGGTATTTAAAGTTTCTCACCAGCAATCATCCCCCCCCCGGGCCCACAACCTGGAGATTTCAATACATGGCCCATCCGTCAGGCGTTCTTTGGGTTTATATTACCGTCCAACGACGAGGGAATTCAAACCCCCTTCTTGTCCCGGGGAGACGATTGAAATCTTTCATTAATAAGTTTGGTTGGTTGGTCGAGGGAAGGATGGGGGGGAGGATAGAGGAAGCAGGGAGATTTGCGGCTGGGAAAGGAGAAGGAAGAGGAGTGGAAGTGAAAGGGACGCAAGGGAAGATGGAGAAGATTTCTCGAACTTAATATTTCCTGGGTATTATTACAAACTTTTCTGCTTGACTGCAGGGGCGTGAAATCGATGAGAAAATAATCGCTTCGTGCGTGAGAAGACTGTTGTCATGTTGCTTATATGAGAGGGGCGAGAGAGGAAGAGAGAGAGAGAGAGAGAGAGAGAGAGAGAGAGAGAGAGAGAGAGAGAGAGAGAGACAGACAGACAGACAGACAGACAGACAGAGAGAGACAGACAGACAGACAGAGAGAGACAGAGAGAGAGAATAACAAGAGCTAGAGATGAAAGCACTGGCCCTGGCAACATAGTTGTGGATAAGTGGTACAAACTCCCAAGTAGCGAGAGAGAGCCTTGGGTAAGTTGAAAAATAGATTGGACAAGCACCTGAGTTGTGGGTGAGTGTGAGTTGAACCTGCCTAGCATGGGTCACTTAACCTACTGCAGTGCTCCAGTATTCTTATTTTGATGTTACGTTCTTAAGAGAAAAAGAGTGTGTGGAAGAGAAAGAGAGGCGGGGAAGAGAGGGGTTATAAAGAAGGGTGTAATACTGAGAAAGAAGGGAACAGAGAGAGGGTCGGAAATGGGAAAGACGAAAAAATATAGAAACTGCAAAGAAAAAAAGGTTTACACATTAGTTACAATGGAGTACAATGGAAAGCCAGAAGAGAGAAAACCTTAATGTCTGATAAATTAGACACATTTGCAACACTTGGGTATCACTAAAGATACCCAAGTGTTGCACCTATGTCTAATTTATCAACTTGTCGGTTCTTATGTATTCATAAAGGGGATATTAACAAGGTCTTGGGGATGTCTTTCCAGGAGGGAACCCGCAGTAATGGACTTAAATTAGACAAGTTTAGATTTAGAAAAGACATAGGAAGTTATTGGTTTGGAAACAGGGTAGTTGATGAGTGGAACAGTCTACCTAGTTGGGTTATTGAGGCTGGGACTTTGGGTAGTTTCAAATTTAGGTTGGATGAATGTATGAGTGAGAGGGGTTGGATTTGAGTGGGACTTGTAAATGAGTGGATAGAGTTATCAGAGCTTATTTCTTGGGTAGCACTGAAAATTGGGTTGGGCAAATGTTTTGTTAGTGGGATGGATTGTAAAAGACCTGCCTAGTATGGGTCAACAGGCCTGCTGCAGTGATCCTCCTTTCTTATGTTCTTATGTTCTTATACCTTAATGTCTGTATCAGTTTGTATGCTCAGAAACAATTACCATCTATATGAATAAATGATTTACAAAACCGACAAGTTGATAAATGAGACACTTGTGCAACATCTAAGTGTCTTTACCCTGGAAAAGTATCGCCACACAGTGGAATAAAGATACCTAAATGTCGCACAAGTGTCTCATTTATCAACTTGTCGGTTTTGTAAATCATTTATTCATATCCTGTCAGACAAGGCAAAACCTTGGGATCTTAATACAAGGAATTCTTCGAATTCTTCGGGTGATGGACTGATTACATCGTCTTCAAGTCTCTTCTGCTTCTATCAACTTTTCTGTACTCGACTGAAGAAGCCTACTGTGTAGGCGAAACGTTTCGAAATAAAGATACCTAACTGTTACATATGTGTCTTACCTAACAAGGAATTCTTCAAAACTTGTCTAACCTATAGACACGACCTACTTCCACTAGTGGTTTTGTTCGCTGGTGACTCCGCCTACCGCTGCTCCACCTCAACTATCATCAATATATATATAAGCTCCATCTCCGCGAATAAGTTGCACTTTTTTCAAGATTGATGGACTGAACATATCGACTCCAAGCTGGAGGGACTGATTACCTCAAACTCCTCCTCATATTCCACCTTTTTCTGCACTGGACTGAAGATGCCACTGTGTAGCGAAACGTTCCCAGAATAAAGGCACCCATATGTTGCACAAGTGTCTCATTTATTAATGACCAACTAGCTATCACTACTACTGACTATATGGATGAAGTCAGGTTAGCGTAGTAGGAGAGACTTTGAGACAAAGATAATTAGAGGGAGAGAGAGAGAGAGAGAGAGAGAGAGAGAGAGAGAGAGAGAAAGTATAGACCACTGCCCAGTAAACACTACATTCAGCTTAATTATGTTGGCCTGAAGGCTTGCTGTACACATTGCTGCGGAAGCCTGGAAATGATGCCCCCCTCTCTTTCTCTCTCTCTCTATCTCTATCTCTCTATCTCTATCTCTATCTCTATCTCTCTCTCTCTCTCTCTCTCTCTCTGTTTTCACATGGTTTGACAAGGTTAGGTTAAGGATCCCTAGCTTTATTGACACACTATTTACAGGTTAAGGATTCCTAACTTTATTGGCAAGCTAAGAACTGTTACCTACATGAGCTCATTTGAAAGCATTTTTAATGCTATGAGACATACAAGTAGGGAATAGGATGAAGTTGGAGCCATCTGTGGGCCAGCATTTTCATTTGATCAACTGACTTTATCTCGTTGACATCATTATGCTGTACGAATGTGTTCCATACTCGAGTCATCCTGGGTATATATGATCTCAGATGGAGTGATGTTCTGGAGAAGGGTACAGCCAGAGTGAAGTTGCTGCTTTCTGCACGTCTTGTGGCATAAAAGCTTGTTTCACACTGTCCTCGAAGTGGATCCAAGTGTGGTAATTTGACAATATTGGCCTTGTACATAGCAGTAAGGCCACCAACATCCCTCCTGTGTTAAAGGCTCTGCTGAAATGACAGATCTATCCAGGATGGGTCCAGACGAGAGATGAGACGTCTTGCTCTGTTCACTACTCTGTCAAGCAGTCGCAGATGAGAGGGGGGGGGCAGGCAAACCAAGAAAGTGGAGCATACTCAAGGTGTGAGCGTACTTGTGCCTCGTACAGAATCTTGCAACCCCTACTGTCAAGCAGATGCGAGATACGGCGAAGTGCTGTAAGCTTCCTGGTTGCTTTGTTTGCAAGATTTACAACATGGTTCTTCATGGTTAGTTTGGAGTTAAATTTCACTCCAAGGATATCAACTTCTTCGCCAGGTGCCAACACCCACCCATTCATCCTTACTATTGCAGCAGCATTACCATCATGGTGCCTAGAGACCATCATCATTTGCGTTTTCTCAGGTGCAAATGTTACTTGCCATCTATTTCCCCAAGCTGATATAGCTCTTAGCTGGTGATTGATGTAACTTAGAGCAGCTGGCATTTCTTCTCTTGGATAAGTGAATGTCAGTGTACAATCGTCTGCATATGCATGTGACTCTGGGATGAGATGAAGAAGGTCGTTGATGTAGACATTCCATAACAATGGTCCCAGCACGCTTCCTTGTGGAACACTTGCCCCAATAGGATGTCTTTCTGATTCCGTTCCATTGAGAACTACACTTAGAGATCTACCATGAAGGTAATCACTGAGGAGACATAGCGTAGAGCCTGCAATTCCCAGTGCTTGAAATTTTGCTAAGAGGCCCTTGTGCCACACCCGGTCGAAAGCACCAGCAATGTCTAGTGCTACCACACAGCTGACTTTAGATTCATCCAGTGACTCTCTCTCTCTCTCTCTCTCTCTCTCTCTCTCTCTCTCTCTCTCTCTCTCTCTCTATCTATCTATCTATCTATCTATCTATCTATCTATCTATCTATCTATCTATCTCTAATACTACGTATCTCACGCCCAGCTTCTCCCCTTTCATCATCTATCACGTATGACAGTGGTGTCCTCTTCCTCAGTTATCACGTATAATTGCACTTAATACGTTGCCGGATATTAACACTCAGTCACTGGATCCCTCAGGGCTGTTTTCCAATCTCAGACCCTCAAGGAGGAGGTGTCTGGAGGCTGTTTAAGGGCTCCTTATTCAAGGAAATGGAGCTCCTCTCCTCTTGCGTCAAACCCAGCTTTCCTCCTGTTACCCAGGTATTGTACGACCTCTTTCGGGTTCGGAGCTTCCCTCACAAAGTTTGAGAAAAGCGAGTATACATGAAAATGCATGGGAAATACATGAAGTGAGTATACATGGAAGTACATGGGAGAGCATAGAAGAAAGAGCGGAAGGCCTTGAAAACCACGAATTGTCTATCATCCGGGGAGAACTATCTACTTCTATGCAAATTAAAGACCCTTATATATCATCTATATAATTGGGAGTTAGATGAAGATGAAGGCTCTCTCCTCACTCTCCACTTCCTCCGATCACTGCCAGTATGGAATTTATGGGAGAGATGGAAGAGGATAAAAGTCATGAACTACACACTACCTCTACTTTCAACACTTCTCTTACCGTAACTACTCCTATTACTCCAGTGTCACCCCACAGACCTGTATGTGCCAGTGCTTCTAATTCTAATGAAGTCACAGAACGGATGGGGCTTGAACTCACGGCAAGTGTGTCCTAAAATTCACTTGCCTTGGGTTCAAGCCTCACCCGTTCCGTGATTTGTTTGCGATCGTATCATTATGAATTATACTTCTAATTACTACTGGCGTTGCTTCTGTGTACCGTGGTGCAAGTTTACAAAGACACGTTAGCAAACACTAGGGCATATTAGAAAACGTTTCGGTCCTGGGACCTAGAACTGATCAAGGTCCCAGGACCGAAACGTTTTCCAATAAATATGTCCTAGTACTTGCTCATGTGTCTTTCTAAACCAATTTGTCGGTACCTGTTAACAACGTCTATACCACACTGTGGTGCAGATTGTCTAACACCACTATTATTACTGTTACAACCACTGATGTTACCTCTATTTCTACCAGTGTTTATAGTACTGAATCAGGTGGATCACTACTAACTGTTTGCCCAGAAGTGATGGTTGAGCTAGCATCAGAAATTTGTCAGTTACAGTTTGCCCCAACGTAGTCTTTAGTTGAATCCCGGATTTGCAAAGTACATGTCCAGCTGGTACTTAAATGACTGTATTGTCTTCATGCTTACAGCTTTAGCGTGTAGTTTGTTCCATTTTGCTGCACGCTCTTGTATAGCCTGGCATAGAGAGAGAGAGAGAGAGAGAGAGAGAGAGAGAGAGAGAGAGAGAGAGAGAGAGAGAGATAGGAGACATTCATCCGATCGATAGCTTAGAAACTAATAAGGCTATTACATGAGTGCTAGTGGTTTACCGAAACTAGTGACGCACCCACGGCTGAAGGAGTATCAGTACGAAGCTTCAGTTTCCGATGGGGACGCGGAGACGCTGAAGAGGACGCGGAGAGAGCTCCGGAGAACACAGCGCCTCTTAATACACACAGTTCTCTGAGGCGATACTCTCTCTCTCTCTGGAACCCAGTAAGCTTCTTTTCTAAACTAGAGATTTTCTTCAATATTGTGTTTAATTCCGCAGCTTCCTGGTGCAGGGTTCTCGATCCCGGGAACTGGAGCTCCCACTCCCTCCCCCTTCACGCACTTGATAATGGTCCAGCGTGGACAGAAACGTCGCCTCTAGTGCTTCATTTCCGAATTGTGAGTTATCCTTTATTCCAGGTGTTTAAGCAACGGTATTTTGACAGTCTTGCTGTCTACCCTCCATTCTCTCGGATCACACCTGATTACCTCCCATTTTCTAATCGCTGTATGACCCTTACGGCTAGAATGCTTCCCCAAGAATGCAATGATGATGATAATAATAATAATAATAATAATAATAATAGTAATAATAATAATAATAATAATAATAATAATAATAATAATAATAACAATAATAATAAAATTAATAATAATAATAATAATAATAATAATAATAATAATAATAATAATAATAATAAAAGCGATAATTTTAATATGCTGGTTTTCATTGTACATGTCCCCAAGATCCGTGCTGCGTAGATTCAACTACTGAGAGAAAAATAGAGAGAAAGAGAGAGAGAGAAAGAGACCTGCTGAGTGCTCCTCACTCACCTTTGATGCAGTATTAAGCTGTACTTAAACGGTAGAAATGGCTGACTGTGGGTTAAGTTCATTTACATTATGGGACGGAGACGCTGTCGCTGGGGGTTCCAATTTCTCTGTTATTCCAGATTATCAGGTGTTTCAGTTTGTCGTCTGTGTTTGCTGTCTTCGAAAAGGCCTTCTGTTCGTTCGTCAGAATCTTTCGTTGTCAGAACAGAGTGAGCTTGTGTGTGTGTGTGTGTGTGTGTGTGTGTGTGTGATCAAATGTAAACAGATGTACTTTCATCAACTATACTACGTGATCAATCACATACAAAAAACAAACACCTACTCACCCTCCACCCACTCCCAGTCACCCTCCACTCAGATCAGTCTCTGCGATGGTTGGAGTCCAATACTCCTACTTTCATTGGTCGAATTAAAGACAGATTCCTCAGGGGTTTTATGAGATCTTTACGATGTCTGTGATGTGTAATATGTGACTGTGACGAGGCTGTTGAAGGTTCAGTGGAGAGAGAAAATAGGAACCACTATTACTGTACTGCTGCTGCTGCTACTACTACTACTACTACTACTACTGCTACTACTACTACTACTACTACTACTACTACTACTACTACTACTACTATTATTATTATTATTATTATTATTATTTTAACTACCATTGTTCAGATTACTTCTGTTAGTTCTGATACCACAGCCATAATTGATAAGTTTCCCTCTGCACAAAACCATTTCTTTTTGACCATTGGTATACAAGACAAAACAAAGTATTAGAATATACAAAAATATATACGAAAGTTATCACAGAGTGTCTCATTGGGATGACTTAGAAACGGTAAGGATTTTAAAGGTGCTCTATATCTACCTATCTATATATCTATCTATCTATCTATCTATCTATCTATTACCTATCTATTACCTATCTATCTATCTATCTATCTATCTATCTATCTATCTATTACCTATCTATCTATCTATCTATTACCTATCTATCTATCTATCTATCTATCTATCTATCTATCAGTTTGTCTATCTAATTGCTAGCAGCAAATCTAAAAGAATGCTAGATCTCATAGCTAGAAGCTTGGAGGACAGAACATTATCTTGAAAATGCCTTCCTGTTCTGGTCTCAATATAAATAAAAGACGAAGATGTACTTAGGAGGTAAGAGAGAGGAGATACCAAACTAATTCCATCACTCAGAAACAAACATTATGAAGAATGACTATAAGCACTTTTGTTGCATTTGAAACGCAGACTGCAAGATGATCTTACTCAGTCCTTGAACATCAATTGAATGGCTTTGACATACTCAAACACGAAGAAATATTTGAACAGTTTACTGTGTTCATAACTCGATATAAATGAAATAAAACTGTGAGGCATGAAACGTAAAAAGAACGTATGCAAATTTTCAGCAACCAGGACTATTGCCAAATGGAACAAATTATACGTTGAAGTTGCATGACCATGCAATCGAGAGCCGGTTAGACAAGCAGTTTGCAAGTACAGGATTCAACTAGATACTACACCGAAGACTCAAATCAACAGATTCCTGCTGTTTTTTTGAGTATGTGCATCGGGACGATCGCCTGAGAAAAATGCAATCAGGTTAGTAAGAATAGCAGTAACAGAGGTAACCGCTGGTATACACAGCTCTGTGAGTGGTAGTGGAGTAACACTAGTAGTTAAGATACAGACAGTACTGATTAATAGAGGCATTTGTAGCTTTTGGCATCCATCCGCTTCTAGCTCTCTTGTATAATTCTATGCCATTTTTTTCCAAAATGGTATTATGAGGGAGAGAGCCTTCTGCTTTTCAGTCCTCTCCACAACACCTTGATAATACACGGTAGTCCTTGATTCAGACAGAAGATAATAGTTCTCAGCAGGTAACCTAGGTATGAATTTTCAAGTCTCTCTCTCTCTCTCTCTCTCTCTCTCTCTCTCTCTCTCTCTCTCTCTCTCTCTCTCTCTCTCTACACAGGGTTTGACAAGGTTAGGTTAAGGATCCCTAGCTTTATTGATAAGCTATTTACAGGTTAAGGATTCCTAACTTTATTGATAAGCTAAGAGCTGTTACCTACATCAGCTCATTTGCAAGCATTTTTATTGTTATGAGACATACAAGTAAGGAACAGGATGAAGTTGGAGCCACCTGTGGGTCAGTATTTTCATTTGATCAGCTGACTTTATCTCGTTGACATCATTATGCTGTACGAATGTGTTCCTACTCGAGTCATCCTGGGGATAAATGATCTCAGAGAAAGTGATGTTCTGGAGAAGGGTACAGCCAGAGTGAAGTTGCTGCTTTCTGCCCGTCTTGTGGTACAGAAGCCTGCTTATCTCTCTCTCTCTCTCTCTCTCTCTCTCTCTCTCTCTCTCTCTCTCTGATTGATTGATTTGTTTATATTTCCCTTCTCTAACATATTTATAACGCTTTTTTGTGTTTTTAATGGCGTAAAAAAAATTATCGTACTTATGTTGCTTCAGACTTTCTGTCTTCCTCTTTTACTTCTTTCAGCTTTTATTTATTGTAACATAATATGAATTTATTTCGTTGCTTTTGTCTGTTTTTTTTCTTTGAATTTTTTCCCTCTCGATGTTTAGCATTTTATTAATCGATCTTTTTCAATTTTTTCCTAGTGTATACATAAAAAAATTAATCAAAATGTGTTGTTATAATGACTCATTATATTTAAGTTAGATCTAAGTTAAATCTAAGTTAGATCTAAGTTAGAACAGTTATTGTTAGAGTTTCAAAGTTATCGTGGTTATTATCAAGTAATTAACTGGACTACCATCCATAGTCTCAGTGTTAGCTGTTACAGAGTGAATTTCGTCATCAAACAACGGTATCACTTTTAATATTGTATTAAGAAAATGGAAGAAAGGAGTGAGGAGGGAGAAATAACGAACAGAGTGAGAAGGGCAGAAAGGAACAAGACTCATTAGTAGAGTAACAGGAGAAATACATTTGACAGGAAGTCTCTTACGCAGAGTAAAGAGAGAGAGGGAGGAATACAAAATCTACTGTAATGTAAAAGGAGTAGGGCGAATAGCAATTATAAGCATATAGTGAGGAGGTAGGAAAGGAGGCGGAGGAGAGCAGAAGGAAGGGAGAAAGGAAGGAGGTTCGAAGAGTAGTTCAAAGATTAGAGATGGAGTAGGTCGTGTGTGTGTGTGTGTGTGTGTGTGTGTGTGTGTGTGTGTGTGTGTGTGGTGTTCCCCTCGTCTGGGCGGCACTCAACAGGGACCTCAGAGAGAGGAGCAGCAATATTGGCTACAGTTAATGCCAATAATACGCCCCCTTGTTGGCAGTGAAAGTCGTCATCATCTCAACCTTAGTTGCCCATTCTCCCCTCTCCCATATATCTCTAACCCTTCCTCGCCCCCGGCACATTACAATTACTTAATTGTACCAAAAATTATTTTGATGTTTCTCTGTGGAACGTGACGGTGTAGACAGTAAAGTTATTTTTTCCGTGTATAAAATACAGTTATATACGGTCCTGCAGACGAGTACCCAGAAGAGAATCGTCCCTAGTACCTCTCTGGTATTTACTTTTTTTTTTTTATATTGAGACTTTTCACTGTTTGGTGTAATTTGTGAGTGTTGTTAACGTAAAGATGGTAAATAAATAGATTTAAGATACATGTACGAATATATCACTAAACACTATTATTATTATTATTATTATTATTATTATTATTATTATTATTATTGTTTTTGTTGTTGTTGTTGTTGTCGTTATTATTATTATTTATATTATTATTATTATTATTATTATTATTATTATTATTATTATTATTATTATTATTATTATTATCACTATTATTATTATTATTATTATTATTGTTACTATTACTATTATTGCTACAGTTGTTGTTGTTGTTGTTGTTGTTGTTGTTGCTGTTGTTGTTGTTGTTGGTTTTGTTGTTGATGTTGTCACCAGTTTAAGACAAGTAAGACTGTCACACTTCCATCAGATATACAACAACAACAACAACAACAACATACACAACTGACCCGCAAGTTACACTAACTGTACTGGACCGAGGTTAAAGTTTTTTTTTTTCCCCTCCAAGTTCCATACCCCGAGACCTGGTCATGGACCGGGCCGCGGGGGGGCGTTGACCCCTGAAACACCCTCCAGAAGGTATACCTATCTGGCCAGCACTACAGTCCCCCACGGCTTCCACAAAGACATCATTATCATTCATCATCATCATCATCATCATCATCATCATCATCATCATCATCATCATCATCATCATCATCATCATCATCATCATCATCATCATTTCCTCTATTCTTGGCCTTATGATTCTGTTGACACAGTGATCTGCCTAAATCAAAATTTACATACGCGTTTTTTCCCAGTCTTTAATATCAGTAATGTGTCAATTTGCATAGTAATGAACCTTTATTGGACGACAGAGTGCGTCCACGATTTGTGTCTGTTAATTATAACAGTTATTTGGGTCCCGCGTTAATTATACCGTTATTGGGGTCGTTCGTTAATTATACTGTTATTGGGGTCACCCGTTAATTATACCGTTATTGGGGGTCGTTCGTTAATTATTCCGTTATTTGGATCGCCTGTTAATTACCGTTATTGGGCTTTTCCGATAATTATACCGTTATTTTGATAGCCCATTAATTATACCGTTATTGGGGTCACCCGTTAGTTATGACGGTATTGTATACCTGTCTTGCACAAGTTATATCGTTATTTGGATCACCCGTTGATTATAACGTTATTTGGTTACCCTTGTTCATTTATTTTTTAACACTCGATTTATTCGATATTTGGCTCTCTTTAATCGTTATTTGGCTTTATTTAACCATTATTTGCTTCTGTTTAATCGCTATTTGGCTCTGTTTATTCGTTATTTGGATCTGTTAAATCGTTATTTGGTTCTCTTTATTTGTTATTTGACTCTATTTGTTATTGACTTCGTTTCTATTTTGGTCGTTCGCTATTTCCTTATTTAGGTATTGCTGTTATCTGGTTATTTCTCTCTCCACTTATTCGTTATTTGGCTTCTTCGAACGTCATAAGAATCTCGCGTAAATTTAAATAGTTTGATTCCTCTTGTAATTCCATAGTTATTGCCTCCCTCTGTTATTATAATGTCACATATCCCCTCTGTTAATTACGTCATTTATCCCCCTCCTTTAATTACGTCAATTATCCCCTCCGTTACTTATATCAATTAATTTCTACATTAACTGCGTCATTATTTGGCCACTGGCGCGAGCTTCTATGTGATTAAAGTCTCTTTCATCGCGTAATAAAGAAAAAAATAAAAGCAAAATTGACAGTCCCGTACAATAATGAAGTTTGAGGCCAGTATTAATGTAATTAATGATCACTCGTTGTGTCGTTGTTAGTTCAGAGTTAAAGCTGCGTTGGCAGTGTGTTGGTGGGTGGTAGTGTGGGTGTTGGTGGGTGGTAGTGTAGGTGTTGGTGGGTGGTAGTGTGGGTGTTGGTGGGTGGTAGTGTAGGTGTTGGTGGGTGGTAGTGTAGGTGTTGGTGGGTGGTAGTGTAGGTGTTGGTGGGTGGTAGTGTGGGTGTTGGTGGGTGGTAGTTTGGGTGTTGGTGGGTGGTAGTGTAGGTGTTGGTGGGTGGTAGTGTGGGTGTTGGTGGGTGGTAGTGTAGGTGTTGGTGGGTGGTAGTGTGGGTGTTGGTGGGTGATAGTGTAGGTGTTGGTGGGTGGTAGTGTAGGTGTTGGTGGGTGGTAGTGTAGGTGTTGGTGGGTGGTAGTGTAGGTGTTGGTGGGTGGTAGTGTGGGTGTTGGTGGGTGGTAGTGTAGGTGTTGGTGGGTGGTAGTGTAGGTGTTGGTGGGTGGTAGTGTAGGTGTTGGTGGGTGGTAGTGTAGGTGTTGGTGGGTGGTAGTGTGGGTGTTGGTGGGTGGTAGTGTAGGTGTTGGTGGGTGGTAGTGTGGGTGTTGGTGGGTGGTAGTGTAGGTGTTGGTGGGTGGTAGTGTGGGTGTTGGTGGGTGGTAGTGTAGGTGTTGGTGGGTGGTAGTGTGGGTGTTGGTGGGTGGTAGTGTAGGTGTTGGTGGGTGGTAGTGTTGGTTGGTGGTGGTGTGGGTGTTGGTGTGTGGTAGTGTGGGTGTTGGTGGGTGGTAATGTGTTGATGGGCGGTAGTGTTGGTGGGTGGTAGTGTAGGTGTTGGTGGGTGGTAGTGTAGGTGTTGGTGGGCGGTAGTGTGGGTGTTGGGAGGTGGTAGTGTGGGTGTTGGTGAGTGGTAGTGTGGGTGTTGGTGGGTGGTAGTGTAGGTATTGGTAAGTGCTAGAATGAGTCTGCTGTTGATGGGTGCTTAAACCCAACTGGTAACTATGAGGTAGGGGGGTTGGAGGATGTTCAACGCAATTGGTAACTGTGAGTATGATAAATATATATGTGTTTTAGGTATGGAATCTTCTCTAATT
>NC_091303.1:11306002-11308502 GCF_038502225.1 Cherax quadricarinatus
TAACACTATTTTTTTTCCCCTTCGAGGACTTACCAGTTAGTTTATTGTGTCCATTAATATTGAATTTGGGATGATTTTTTTTCGAAAAGCTCTCCCACAGTTAATTACTTTTGCATGATGTTGATGAAGCTATGTTACTTCTATTACTGTTTTACTACAGGATATTGAGTGTATAAACGCCTCTAGTAATCCTGTTAATTATTAAAATTGCAGTCAGATTTTTAAACAAATAACGTGAGTCGCGTGCGATGATGTAGCCAAATTTGCATAAGTTATTCATGGTCCTGTGTTGGCCATTCCTTGTGTCCACTTGGCCACCGGCGTGGAACACCTGTCTTGGCTACCCATGTTGGCCACCGATGCCGTTCTCCTATTTGGGCCAACTGTGTGGCGTATGTGTTGACTACCAATGTAGGCCATCCGCTTCTTGACTACACTCCTCTCCCCCCTTTGAAAAAAGAACTCCTGTATAACTGCGAGCGCCTAAAATCCCAGTGGTATAGAGCGTCAGGGCAGCAGAAAACTGGGACAGACTAAAGAGCAACATAAAAGAAGAAATAGTTTACAGCTTGAAACTTAATAAAAGGATAAATCCAGGTAAAGACAACTAAGAGAAAAGTCATAAAGCGGACCCAAGACCTTCCTGCTCAGAAACTTGAGAATTGAACCAAGTGATTGATTACTAGACCACTTTTTATACTCACACACACACACACACACACACACACACACACACACACACACACACACACACACACACACACACACACATACGCACATACACACACATACACACCACACACATACACACACACACGCACACACACACACACACACACACACACACACACACACACACACACATACGCACATACACACACATACACACCACACACACACACACACACACACACACACACACACACACACACACACACACACACACACACACACACACACACACACACACACACACACACACACACACACACACACACACACACACACACACAGTATAGTTACAAGTGGAGAGGGTGCCTGGAGTAGGATGGGAAAAGCCAAACTACAAAGGGGGGACTACACGCGTATGAGGAACTTCATGCAGGAAGTTCAATGGGAAAGAAAATTGCTAGGAAAGCCACTAAACGAATTGATGGACCATGTAACAAAACAATGCAAGGAGGCAGAGGAAAGGTTTGTTCCCAAGGGTAACAGAAATAATGAGAAGACCAGAACGAGCTCTTGCTTTACGCAAAGGTGTAGGAAGGCGAAAACTAAGTGCACAACTGAATGGAAAAAGTTCAGAAGACAAAGGACCCAGGAAAATAAAGAGATTAGTCGAAGAGCCAGAAACGAGTATGCACAGATAAAGAGGGAGGCCCAGCGGCAGTACGAAAACGAAATCATCAAACGTCAAGTCTGACCCGAAGTTGTTGTATAGCCACATCAGGAGGAAGACAACAATCAAATTCCAGGTAATCAGGCTGAGGAATGAAGGTGGGGTGCTTACAAGAAACGACCAAGAAGAATGTGAGGAGCTCAACATGAGATTTAAGGAAATATTTACGGTGGGGATAGAAAGGACTCCGTGAAGTCAGAACAGGAGGTTACATCAACAAGGAATATACCAAGAAGTGTTTGATGAAATACACACAACTGAGGAGGAGATGAAGAAGCTGCTAAGTTTTGTCCGGTCCCACCTCAAAGGCGGTGGAACCGGACATCTTTCCATGAGTCCTTAGAGAGGGAGCAGAGATGCTGTGTGTTCTACAAACAACAATTTTCAACACATCTATTGAAACTGGGCAACTACCTGAGGTATGCAAGACGGAAAATGTAGTCTCCATTTTTAACAAAGGAGACAGTCACGAGGCACTAAACCTTACACCAATGTCACTGATGTGTATAGTATGCAAAGTCATGGAGATGATTATCAGGAGAAGAGTGGTAGAGCCCCTAGAGCGGAACAAGCTTATAAACGACAACCAGCACGGATTCATGGAAGGAAAATCCTGTGTCACAAACCTACTAGAGTTTTATGACAAGGTGACAGCAGTAAGACAAGAGAGAGAGGTGTGGGTGGATTGCATTTTCTTGGACTGCAAAAAGGCGTTTGACACAGTTACTCACAAGAGATTGGTGCAAAAACTGGAGGACCAAGCAGGGATAACAGGGAAGGCACTACAATGGATCAGGGAATACTTGTCAGGAAGACAGCAGCGAGTCATGGTACGTGGCGAGGTGTCAGAGTGGGCACCTGTGACCAGCGGGGTCCCGCAGGGGTCAGTCCTAGGACCAGTGCTGTTTCTGGTATTTGTGAACGACATGACGGAAGGAATAGACTCTGAGGTGTCCCTGTTTGCAGATGACGTGAAGTTATGAGAAGAATACACTCGATCGAAGACCAGGCAGAACTACAAAGGGATCTGGACAGGCTGCAGAACTGGTCCAGCAACTGGCTCCTTGAGTTTAACCCTGCCAAATGCAAAGTCATGAAGAT
>NC_091303.1:11313502-11338502 GCF_038502225.1 Cherax quadricarinatus
ACAGAAGCTGGAGAGAGAAGAGGGGTGATAGAAGCTGGGGAGGGGAGAGGGGAGTGACAGAAGCTGGGGAAGGAAGAGAGGGTGACAGAAACTGGCGAGGGGAGAGGGGAGAGGGGAGTGACAGAAGCTGGGGAAGGTAGAAAGGGTGACCGAAGTTGGGGAGGGGAGACGGTGTGAGAGAAGCTGGGGAGGGGAGAGGGGGTGACAGAAGCCGGGGAGGGGAGACAGGGTGACTGAAGTTGGAGAAGGAAGAGGGTTAACAGAAGCTAGGGAGGGGAGAGGGGGTGACAGAAGCTGGAGAGAGAAGAGGGAGTGATAGAAGCTGGGGAGGGGAGAGGGGAGAGGGGAGTGACAGAAGCTGGGGAGGGGAGAGGGGAGTGACAGAAGCTGGGGAAAGGAGAGGGGGTGACCGAAACTTGGAAGGGGAGATGTGGTGAGAGAAGCTGGGAGGGAAGAGAGGGTGACAGAAGCTGGGAAAGGAAGAGGGGTAATAGAAATTAGGGAGGGAAGAGGGGGTGACAGAAGCTGGAGGGGGAAGAGGATGGGGAGAAGTCGCGTTACAGGGATGGAGGGGCTTGGAAGGAAGATGGGGTGGTGGGAGTACAGGGAAAATTTCGAGTAATAGTAGGGGAAGAGAGATGGAGAAGAGAACAGGGAGTGAAGGGGAAAAGGAAGAATCAGGGAAAGGGGTAGAGGGGAGGAAAAGGAGGAGGAGGAGGAGAGGTAAGGGAAAGGCGAGTGAGATACATAAACACACTTTAGCTTATTACTTGACAGAGAGAAGAGAGAGGATGGGAAGGAGAGAGAGGGTGGGAAAGAGAGAGAGATTGGAAGGAGAGAGAATATGAGAAGAATAGAGAGGATGGGAAGAAGAGAGAGAAGGTTGGGAAGGAAGAGGGTGGAAAGGTAAACGAGACTGGGAGAGAAGAGAGACTTCTATAAGAGTGGGGCATCAGGCTTGGCACCCAGCATCACTGAGTGTCATATATGTCACTACCCATACCCAAAGTGTCCCAGTCCTACCCTATTAGTCTAAAAAGTTCCCTAACATACGTTTGAATCGTGTCATCGGCGAATTTGCTCCACCGATCATTGATATATATTATAAACAACAACGGGCCCAAGACTGATCCCTCGCCACTTGTTACTGATCCCCACTCGGATTTAACCCCATTTATGGACACTCTTTGCTTCCTGTCTGTGAGCCATGATTCGATCCACGAGAGCACCCTTCCCCCAATGCCATGAGCTGCTACAACAGTCTTTGGTGCGGAACTCTATAAATGCCTTACTAAAATCTAAGTAAATAATATCAAATTCTTTATCGTGGTCAACAGAAAAGCTTTATGAAGAAAGTTAATAAATTAGTTAATCTTGTGAATCCATGCTGAGTATCATTAATCAAGCTATGCTTATCGAGATTTCTTATAATCTCAGCTATAATTGACTCTTAATTTGCCTAAATTGAGGTCAGGCTTATTGGGCGGTAATTTGACGGTAACGACTTGTCCCCTGTTTTAAAAATAGGAATTACATTAGCCATCTTCCACTTATCAGACACTGCACCTGTTTGAAGAGATAAATTAAAAATATTAGTTAATGGTTCACAGACTTCCATTTTGCATTCCTTTAGAACCCTTGAAAAAAACCTCATCAGGACCCGGTGATTTCACTAGTGACCATAATTTATCTTCTTCTGATCCACTATAAAAATTAATTACCGGAATTTATTAGTGTCTTCCTGTGTAAAAACCGAGAGAAAATAATTATTTAAAATCGAGCACATTTCATTCTCTTTGTCAGTAAGATGCCCATAGTTATTTTTAAGGGGACCTATCTTATCTCTGACTTTTGTTCTATAGACCTGGAAAAAACTTTTTGGGTTAGTTTTAGAATCCTAGCAACTTTAATTTCATAGTCCCTTTTAGCTTTTCTTATCCCCTTTTTAATGTCCCTCTTAATGTCAATTACTGATTCATAAGATGACCCCTCGCCTCTTTTAATACGCCTATAAATTCCTTTCTTATGCCCTAGTAGATATTTCAGCCTATTATTCATCCATTTTGGGTCATTTCTATTTGATCTAATTTCATAAGGGATAGCAGCATGTATTGTGTTCAGAAAAACTGTCCTCTCTTCGTTAGGTTATCCCTATATCATTTCCATTCAATTCTACATGTAATTGATTTGTGGTCGCTAGCACCCAGTTCCTCTGAAACTTCCTAAATTATTAACAAGGGATATTGTTTGCCAGAACTAAGTCAAGCAGGTTATTACCCCTTGTAGGTTCTGTCACAAACTGCTTCTCCTGAAGAAATCGTATGATTCTAAATTCCCAGTCAAGAAATTCCAATCAATATGGTTAAAGTCTCCTAGAATTACTACATTATCGTGCCTTGTGGCCCTATTTCCTATAGTAGTCTCCCCTGGTCCCTATCTAAATTTGGGGGACGGTATATCACACCTAAAATTAATTTTTCATGCCCCTCTGAAAATTCTATCCAAACAAACTCTGTATGTGTTACTTCAGACTTAATACCCGTTTTTATGCAACAGTTCAAGCGATACATACAATGCCACCCCACCCCCCTTCCCGATACTTCTATCTACTTGGAACAATTTAAAACCCTGAATGTGACATTCTGCAGGCATGTCCCGACTTTTTGAATTAAACCACGTTTAATGGCAAATACATCTATGTTACCTGCACTAGCAACTAGTCTCAACTGATCCCTAGCACTGCGACGTGTAATTATTTAATGCCCTCCTATCTCTTTACCCTTCCTGCTCCTTTCTGTTATTCCTAAACCTATTACTGTCATTGTCAATTAGTGCCACTGGCTTTCCAATATCCTCCTCATTTTGCCTATTACTAGTTCTCCTAGTACTCATGTTACTAACTTCACAAAAAATAACTAACTATTCCTAGTTTAAAGACCTAACAGCTCCCTCCACTGCGTTGGCCAGTGCTCCCACCCCACACCTAGACAAGTGAACCCCATCCCTGGCATACATGTCATTCTGCCATAGAAGAGGTCCAGTTGTCAATGAATGTTACCCCGCATTTTCCTTAGTATTTGTCCAGCCAGCAATTGACACCAATTGCTCTGGACAACCATTCATTTCTCCTCTCCTTGGCAGCCACATATGAGAGGTTTGCCACCCTTCTTCCTAATTATCTCTATTGCTGACCTATACCTGCTAATCCCTCACTCCTACGTCTGCCAACATCGTTGCCTCCAGCACTGAGACAGATAATAGGATTGCTCCCATTACTCTCATGATGTCATCCACGGCTAACAATATCCTTCATCCCAGCCCCAGGAAAACATACTCTCACTCCTATCCTTCAAACAGAATGCCCCTATCCATGTACCTAATCCTATCCCCAACAACAACAATGTTTTTACCTTCCTTGGCGTCGTCCGTAGTGATGCTCCGAGTAGTCGACTCACATTCGCCAGGTAGCATTACACCACTTGTAGAATTCGTCATGACGTTCTCGATGGTCTTCGTTGGGGTTTCTAGGGCCTCAGTTAAGACCTCCTACACCGGGCCTCAGACTCATACCACACTTTACACTCTTCTCTCGCATCATAAGCGCTGGCAGGCTACTAGCAATGATCTCAATACAGTTCTGAATCCCCAGTGTTGACGGGTCGTAAAAAACAAACACGGCGGGGCGCTCCCTATGAAAAGAGTGACTCGTGACTTACCGTACTGCCTAAGTATTTCTCTTGTAGTAGTAGTGTTTTTTTCCTCCTCATGGCCGAGCAAACTCAGTGGCAGCCGCTCGCAAGGAAAATCTGATACTCGTTGTCCCGCTGACGGTATGCATATTACGACCGAGGAGGGAAGGGCGGAGGGCAAGGAAGAGGAGAAGAAGGAAGAATGAGTGAAGGAAAATGAGAATGTGACGACAAAGGGGAAAGGAGAAGGAGGATATTGTGAAGGAGGAGGGGAGAGAATTGGGAAAGAGATAATATGGAAGGAGGAGGTAAGAGAAATGTAGAAGGAAGAAGAGGAGGTAAGAGAAATGTAGAAGAGGTTGGAGGGGGGGGAGTTGGTTATAGGAAAAGATGGGGAAGGGAAAGGAGTAGGCGGAAGAAGATGAATCTGGAGGAGGAAGGAGAGTTGAAAGAGGAAGGAAAAATGGGTGGAGAAGGAGAAAAAAGAAAGAAAGAATACGATGAGTGGTTCGAGAAGAGGAAGGGAAAGGTTGGCACAGGAAGAGGGAGGAAAATAAGAAGGGACGGAGGAATATGAGGAGGAGGAGGAGGAGGAGAAGGAGGAAGAAGAATATTGGGAGAAAGTAAACAAACCATAACACGGTTGACGGCTTTGGGGGACTTGAGCTAGAGTTCGTCACGGCCATGCTAGCGGAAGATTCGTCTGTAAAAAACTTGCATTTGTGATCACAGTGGTGCCTGTGCTAACCTTCCTATGATGTAGAAATATACCTAGTTGGATGAATCTTATTGAAGCTAGCTGGTCCAGTGGCTAACTGCCAACAATAGTGTGATGACAACAGTGAAGAAAAAATCTCAAGTTCCCGAATAACCTTTTGTTGTGACGACGTTTGTCAAGTCATGTTTCGCTCTGTGTGGGACTTTAATCAAGTCATGTTTCTGTGTGGAACTTTTATCAAGTCATGTTTTGCTCAGTGTACGACTTTTATCAACTCATATTTCGCTCTGTGTAGAGCTTTACCAAGTCACCTTTCGCTCTGAGCAGAGCTGTTTCCAGTCATCACTTAACGAAGCTCAACACAGCGAAATGTTGTGAATGAAGAGCTCCCCTCCCTCACCGGCGTCATGGTACCTTCAATGAAGAGAAGGCCAGACGGAAGAGGAAAGGCGGGTCATCATCTGACTAAGACCCGAATCAGTGAACACTTGTCCTGTTTCCTGACGAACCTTACCTAGCCTATAGAGGGATGTCAGAAATTTTTTACCAATCAGAGGATGAAGCTGAAATGAGGCGGAAAATTAGGACGAGAATAAAGAGAAGAAAAGAAAGAAACGAATGGAGAAGAGGAGACAGCTAGGGAGGAGAATTAAGGAGAGGAATAGAGAGAGAGAGAGAGAGAGAGAGAGAGAGAGAGAGAGAGAGACACGAAGAGTCTGAGAAGTTAGCAGCTTAAGAAGCTAATGAAATCTCTAAGAAGCTACTAAAGATGCTAATAAGCTATCAGCTTTAGAAAGCTCCAAAGATGCTTAGAAGTTAACAGCTTTAGAAGTTGCAAAAATGCTTGTAAAGCTAACAGCTTTAGAAGCTACAGAGTTGTCCAGAAACTAGCAGTTTAAGAACATAAGAAAGAAGGAACACTGCATCAGGCCTACTGGCTTATACGAGGCAGCTCCAATTCTCCCACCGGCTTAAGCCAATGCCTTGACCTAGTGAGGTCAGACACGTCACTTAAGGGAGGAGCAGTGCATCCGACCGAGTAGCACAAGCTAGTCAGGTCCAACTCACACCCACCCACACCCACTCATGTATTTATCCAACCTGTTTTTAAAACTACACAACGTCTTAGAGTCTATGACGGCACTCGGGAGTTTGTTTCACTAATCCACAACTCCATTACCAAACCAGTGCTTTCTTATATCCTTCCTGAATCTGATTTTTTTTTCTAATTTAAAGCCATTGCTGAGAGTCCTGTCTATGTTAGATACTTTTAGCACGCTATTTACATCCCCTTTATTTATTCCTGTTTTCATTTATACACCTCAATCATATCCCCCCTAATTCTACGTCTTTCTAGAGAGTGCAGATTCAGGGCCCTTAGTCTATCCTCATAGGGAAGGTTTCTGATACATGGGATCAACTTTGTCATCCTCCTTTGTACATTTTCCAGAGCATTTATATCCATTCTGTAATACGGTGACCAAAACTGTGCAGCATAATCTAAATGAGGCCTAACCAAGGATGTATAGAGTTGAAGAACAACCTGAGGACTTCTATTATTTATACTTCTTGCTATGAAGCCATGGATTATGTTAGCTTTATTGCGAGCATTGCTGAAGCAGCTAAGAAGCTAATGAAGATGAAAAGAAGCAAGTAAAGGAGCTAAGAAGCTACTATAGTAGACAAAAAGCTAAAACTTAAAAAAAAAAAAAAACCATGTATGAGAGAAAATTGTGGAACAGAAAGATTAGTTCTGAGAGAAGACATACACTTATTATTATAAATTATTGTTATTATTATTATTATTATTATTATTATTATTATTATTATTATTATTATTATTATTATTATTATTATTATTATTATTACTATTATTACTATTATTATTTGTTATTATTTGTTATTATTATCATTATTATTATTATTATTATTATTATTATTATTATTATTATTATTATTATTATTATTATTATTATTTTTATTATTATTATTATTATTTGTTATTATTATCATTATTATTATTATTATTATTATTATTATTATTATTATTATTATTATTATTATTATTATTATTATTATTATTATTATTATTATTATTATTACTATTATTAATATTCATAGGATAAGCACTAAGCCCGTTGGAAGTCATACAGCGCCTGGGAATGGGTGGGAATCAGGTTTGACCCAAAGAAAAAAAACGGCAACTCCAATTCCCTGCCTACTAAGCCACAAATTGTTCACCGTGTTCACGGATACCTAATGGATAACCTGGAGTCAGACTCGAGTTGAGGCGCAGGTGTGCGTGTGCGTGTGCGTGTGCGTGTGCGTGTGAGTGTGCGTGTGCGTGTGCGTGAGTATTTTACGAATGCCGGTACTTCTGTTTGAGGCCTGCACTTATGGTCTGCGCTTTAAGCAAAGCCATCAACAATGTTACAAATATCATATGCATACAAACGCTGCCGACTATAATCAGTGTGACTCGCTGAAATGATTACCATCAACTAGGTAATCGATTGTGCCTCCTGCCAACTCCTTCCTGACAAGAGAGAAGTGCCACAGGACCTTAACGATCCCGAGACCATCTTGGACTGAATATCACCACTAAATGGTTCCGATCTCCTTGGCAAGCAAGAGTGTGAAAAGGGGATTAGGACCATCACAGCACTCACAACACTCTTTCACAAAGCCCTCTCACAATACTCTCTCACAACATTCTCACAACACTCTCACAACACTCTCTCACAACACTTTCTCACAACATTCTCTCACAACACTCTCTTATAACACTAACAACACTCTTTCACAACACTGTCACAACACTTTCTCACAACAATCTCACAACGCTCTCTCACAACACTCTCTCACAACACTCTTTCGTAACACTCTCACAACATTCTCACAACACTCTCACAACACTCTCACAACACTCTCACAACACTCACAACACTCTCACAACACTCTCACAACACTCTTTCGTAACACTCTCACAACACTCTCACAACACTCTCACAACACTCACAACACTCTCACAACACTCTCTCACAACACTCTTTCTTAACACTCACAACACTCTCACAACACTCTCACAACACTCTCACAACGCTCTCTCACAACACTCTCACAACACTCTCTCACAACACACTTTCGTAACATTCTCACAACATTCTCACAACACCCTCACAACACTCTCACAACACTCTCACAACACTCACAACACTCTCACAACACTCTCTCACAACACACTTTCGTAACATTCTCACAACACCCTCACAACACTCTCACAACACTCTCACAACACTCTCACAACACTCTCTTTCGCCTTCGCCGCCGCCTCCTCCACATACTACTACTATTACGACCACTACTACTACTTTTGCTACTACTACTACTGCTAGTACTACTATTACAACTACTTCTACTACTACTATTACTGCTACTACTATTACTGCTACTACTACTATTATTATTATTACTAATATTAATACTATTTCTACTACTACTACTACTACTACTACTACTACTGCTACTGCTACTACTGCTGCTATTACTGCTACTACTACTATTTCTAATGCTGCTATTACTGCTACTACTACTATTTCTACTACTACTACTACTACTACTACTACTACTACTACTACTACTACTACTACTACTACTACTACTACTATTACTACTGCTGCTATTACTGCTACTACTACTATTTCTACTACTATCGCTACTATTATTACTACTACTATTACTACTACTACTACTACTATTACTACTATTCGTCTCCTTCTCCTCCACTTCCACTCTTGAAAAACTTGGACGGTTCCTCGAAGCTGATAAACAGTTTTCCTCAGATTTGTTGTCCGCTCGTGGAATAAAAATGAGCCGCAGGCGGCGTCTGACCAGGCCAGGTCCGTCATGCACTGTTCCTCCCGTAACTTTCTTCCTGGCATTTAGGTTAGGTTAGGTAAGATTCGTTAGGAAAGAAGACAGGTGTTTCCTAACAGGGGTCGTAGTCATAGAAAACCCGCCACCGGAGAGTTTGCTTAACAAAACGAGACATTCCACTGGCTTACCAGTCCAACCGTTGAAAAATAAAATCGTTTGACGCTTTTTCTTCCCCTCGTTAACTCATTCACCCAAACAATTAAAAATATTACTTAATATTTTTTAAAAGAGTTTACTATAATACTGTGACTCAAGCCGTATTCCAGTTTATATTACCAAACAAAACAATAGCTTTGTGAGAGGTGATCAATAACAGCTTACTATTCAAGCGATTAGAGGAGGGAGTATTGAGCCTCCACCACTCTGTGCTGAATATTAGTTTACCTCATCATGAAATACAATACAACTGATCCTCAAAATATGGGAACCAAGACTCACGTTTTCTGAGAAATGGCTTTAATTGCAGATAACTCCACCTAATAACACGCGTCCCAAGGAACTGACAAGGAAACAAAGAAGAGGAACAAATAACCACTGCAGTTAGGTATCTTTATCTCGAAATAAAGATACCTAACTGTTGCATATGTGTCTTACCTAACAAAGAAGAGGAACAAATAACCACTGCAGTTAACCTTATAATCCACACAAAATACCAAAGAAGAAGCAATTAAGAAAGAAGTTAAAAAAAAACGGAAAGGAAGAGCAAATAATGAGGTCGGATCAAGAAGAAAAGGAGAAAATTTTAAAATTTAATATATTTGGCAGTGTCTCGAGAAATCAAGGCATCCACATAAAATAAACAGAAATTAGATTCATGTTAGAAATGTTGTGTGTAAGAGATGACTTACCAAGAGAGCATCTCTGAAGGGCAAAAGAAAGTGTCTCAGAAAAAATATTGAAAAAGGCTAAAATATTGAAAAGGGTCACTTGCAAAACGACATTCATTAAAAAAAAAAATTATATTCATGAAAAGGGCTAAGCCAGTATGGGGTCATACAGGGCCTGGGAGGAATAGGCGGCAATCAGCTTCGATCCGAGGAAAGGGAGGATGACTCCATTTCTTTGAATCAACAGTGCTTCCCTTCCTCCCCCTGAAGGGTCATTCATTGGAAGAAGCGACACCGTAATTAAACCAAGGAAGTAAGACCCTCCCTTCACCCACCCAGGACATTAAGCTGCCGGATGACTAGGGAAGGGGGGACAAGGGGATTTAAAGGAGAGGGAAGACGGGATGAGGAGGAGTGGAAAGGAAATGGGACGGGTAAGATGAGAGGAGGGGAGACAGAGACATAAGCTGCCGAATAAAAGTCTACGGTACCGGCGCAGACTATTTCATTTACTCGAAGGAAGGAAGGAAGGAAGGAAAAATGATGGAGTGAAGAAAGGAAGGAAGGAAAAAGGATGGAGGGAAGAAAGGAGCATGGAATGGAGAGAGGGTGAGAGAGAGAGAGAGAGAGAGAGAGAGAGAGAGAGAGAGAGAGAGAGAGAGAGAGAGGAGAGAGAGAGAGAGAGAGACGCAAGCAGACAGACAGACAGACAGTCAGAGACAGAGAGAGGGGCAGAAACAAAGAAACATGTTATAAAAAGTAACACAGAGATGAAGAACGGGACTGCATGCGAATGAGAGATATAGAGAGAAAGAGGGGAGAGAGAGCGCATGCGAGAGGGAGGAACACAGAGACCAGTAATTACACACAGAGCAAAATATTCAACTCTCTGTTCGCTTAATGACATTTCGATTGCTCTCTTCAAAGAGGGCACGAGCATTGGCTGGAGGGGAGGATCATGCTAAGTGTATGAGTCTGTGGGAAGCCGACCATAAAGGAAATCAGATACTAGGGTATTAATGGCGTTGATGAGAAAAAAAATCGGCGGTGAGAAATCACACTATACGTTTGTGTCTACGTACACACACACACACACACACACACACACACACACACACACACACACCCACACACACACACACACACGCAGACCTGGTCCAGCAATTGGCTCCTGGAGTTCAATCCCACCAAGTGCAAAGTCATGAAGATTGGGGAAGGGCAAAGAAGACCGCAGACGGAGTACAGTCTAGGGGGCCAGAGACTACAAACCTCACTCAAGGAAAAAGATCTTGGGGTGAGTATAACACCAGGCACATCTCCTGAAGCGCACATCAACCAAATAACTGCTGCAGCATATGGGCGCCTAGCAAACCTCAGAACAGCATTCCGACATCTTAATAAGGAATCGTTCAGGACCCTGTACACCGTGTACGTTAGGCCCATATTGGAGTATGAGGCACCAGTTTGGAACCCACACCTAGCCAAGCACGTAAAGAAATTAGAGAAAGTGCAAAGGTTTGCAACAAGACTAGTCCCAGAGCTAAGAGGTATGTCCTACGAGGAGAGGTTAAGGGAAATCAACCTGACGACACTGGAGGACAGGTGAGATAGGGGGGACATGATAACGACATACAAAATACTGAGAGGAATTGACAAGGTGGACAAAGACAGGATGTTCCAGAGATTGGACACAGTAACAAGGGGACACAGTTGGAAGCTGAAGACACAGATGAATCACAGGGATGTTAGGAAGTATTTCTTCAGCCACAGAGTAGTCAGTAAGTGGAATAGTTTGGGAAGCGATGTAGTGGAGGCAGGATCCAAACATAGCTTTAAGCAGAGGTATGATAAAGCTCACGGTTCAGGGAGAGTGACCTAGTAGCGATCAGTGAAGAGGCGGGGCCAGGAGCTCGAACTCGACCCCTGCAACCTCAACTAGGTGAGTACACACACACACACACACACACACATACACAGACTCATCAGTGGAAGTGAACGAAATCAATTGAATTAAGGTTTTTCAAATCAATACGGAGTTGCTGACTGGTTCGGAAAACACAAGGAATACTGGTTATATGAACCACACATTTAGTGACACACACATACACACACACACACACACACACACTCACACACACACACACACATACACACACACACACACACACACACACACACACACACACACACACACACACACACACACACACACACACATACACACACACACACACACACACATACACACACACACACACACACACATACACACACACACACACACACACACACACACACACACACACACACACACACACACACACACACACACACACATACACACACACACACACACACACACACACACACACACACACACACACACACACACACACACACACACACACACACACACATACACACACACACACACACACACACACACACACACATACACACACACACACACACACACACACACACACACACACACACACACACATACTCACTCACTCACCATGAAAACACATTTGTCTATTCAAACAGAATACTTTTCTGTTTCACATGATCTCGTTTCTACAAACTCGTTCATTCCTTCCAACCCATATCGCCTTACCCCTTCATGCATCTACATATTCATTACTTCTTTCCAATCCCCACACCTCACCGTCCCCCTGTATAAATACTTATTCTTCTGTCCTAAGGTATACTCACTTCTCCTCCTTACGTATCTTCTCATTCCCCAAACACCCATTACTCTTTTCCTCTATCCACCGATGTTCTTGTATGTTCTCTCCTCCCATATATGCACCTAACCTCCCATTTTTACAGGAATATATCTCTCCTATTGTATCCCCATGATCCCAACTATGCTGACCCACCCTCCTCACCTTTCTTTTCCCCATCTTGCAAGATTTACAGTACAGTCTTTTCATCAACTTGTTTGTTATCTCAAGCATTGTTAAGTTGTAAGTAAAAGGGCACGAGTACAACTAGTGTGATATTTTATTGCGGCAACGTTGCCAGAATAAAATGCCACATTAGTTGCACTTGTGTCCTACACTTATTATTAATAAGGTGAAGTTGTCATGCCTTTTGTGATTTAAATCAAAATCTACCCCTCAAAAGTATTTTAAGACCTCATAAGTACGTACCATTTCAAGACATACTAATGCCAAGTATAAAATAGAATATTTATAATCTCATGCTTAGAATATCACATGAAAATATAATATTTTAATTTAAAGCAAAAAATTTCCAGAATATTTAAAATTTTAATGCGAGAATACCTGGAATATTTTCACATTAAACGCCTAGAATATTTTATTCTCACCAAGGAAAATGGAGAATACTTTTAAACGCATATGAATAATATGAATAAGTTTTTACCAATGTTGTGCAACATTTGAAAAAACAAAAAACAGTCCAGGATTGCGATCTCTCGCTTTGCCTTGTATGTTGACGCTGCTGTTGTTGCTGCTGCTGCTGCCTTGAGCTACAATAACATGGTGAGCTGCAGAAGAAGATCATTTTTCACCCGGTGTCATAGATAAGTGGAAAAATATTCTCTGATGTGTGGGAATAGATTTTGCAACACGTTCCTTAGAGTTTTCATATTTGCTTTGAAGGCTGAAATACCGAAGGGGGATCAGTCGAGGGTAAGAGAGAGACAATAATAATGAGATTGAAATAGAGGGAGAGAGACATACATATAGACACATTAATCAAGGAAACACACACACACACACACACACACACACACACACACACACACACACACACCGCTGCAGCATACGGGCGCCTGGCAAACCTGAGAATAGCGTTCCGATACCTTAATAAGGAATCGTTCAAGACACTGTACTCTGTGTATGTTAGGCCCATACTGGAGTATGCAGCACCAGTCTGGAACCCACACCTGGTCAAGCACGTCAAGAAGTTAGAGAAAGTACAAAGGTTTGCAACAAGGCTAGTCCCAGAGCTCAAGGGAATGTCGTACGAGGAAAGGTTAAGGGAAATCGGACTGACGACACTGGAGGACAGAAGGGTCAGGGGAGACATGATAACGACATACAAGATACTGCGGGGAATAGACAAGGTGGACAGAGATAGGATGTTCCAGAGAGGGGACACAGGGACAAGGGGTCACAACTGGAAGCTGAAGACTCAGACGAGTCACAGGGACGTTAGGAAGTATTTCTTCAGTCATAGAGTTGTCAGCAAGTGGAATAGCCTAGCAAGTGAAGTAGTGGAGGCAGGAACCATACATAGTTTTAAGAAGAGGTATGACAAAGCTCAGGAAGCAGAGAGAGAGAGGATCCAGTAGCGATCAGTGAAGAGGCGGGGCCAGGAGCTGAGTCTCGACCCCTGCAACCACAATTAGGTGAGTACAATTAGGTGAGTACACACACACACACACACACACACACACACACACACACACAGCGACATAACAGCGAAAGCCAAATCTGACCCGAAGATGTTGTGGAGGCAGTATCCGTACATAGCTTTAAGCAGAGGTATGATAAAGCTCACGGTTCAGGGAGAGTGACCTAGTAGCGACCAGTGAAGAGGCGGAGCCAGGAACTTGAACTCGACCCCTGCAACCTCAACTAGGTGAGTACAACTAGGTGAGTACACACACACACACGCACACACACACACACACACACACACACACACACACACACACACACACACACACACACACACACACACACACACACGCACACACACACACACACACACACCATGCACACTGTGTTGAGAAGGAAATCTGGGAAGCCATATGATAGCTCAGTTTGTAGAGAGAATAGAGTCGGTTGTGGGAAATTTAGTTTAATCGAGTGTAAAGCGTATTTGGCATGGTGGCTGAGAGAGCGAGAGCGAGAGAGAGAGAGAGAGAGGGAAGAAGAGAGAGAGAGAGAGAGAGAGAGGGGAGAGCGGGGGAGGAGTCTCCTAGATACTTTATGAGACATTTTCCATCGGTGAGACAAACGAGTAATTCCTTTTCGGATGTTGTTTGTCTTGTGTTCCGTCCGGGGCTGCTTGTTGGTTAGGGGAGCGAGCAAGGGGAGAGATGAAGGGGAGGGAAAGAATAAAGGGAAAGGGGGAGAGGAGAGGAAAATAGAGAATAACAGGGTAAGAGAATGGGAATGGTTGAGAACAGTAGGATAGGATAATAGATGAGGGAGTGAGGGGAAGGAAAAATGAGAGAGAGAGGAAGGAGAACACCAAAGATCCAGCAGTGAGTTTTGTATAGTGAGTTCTGTATACAATATTACATGTTTCGTGTTCTAAAATCTTCACTTAAGTAATGGTAATGGTAGGAAGCTTACGTGGTAATCTGTTGTCATGCCCCTCAAAGCTATATAGTCAACATAAACATTTATTCATTAATGAACGACTGCCAGTGAAGTCTTTGCCGCCGCTGATACAGCCAAGTCGTAGTTGTGCTGAGATTTGTAAATCATCCTATTGTAACTTCCGTGGCTCAGCGTGGTTACGACAAGGACCACGGTTCGAATCTACATTTATTCTTCTGCTTATTCATTGACAGTCGTACATTACTTGAGTGTACACACACACACACCCATCACTACTGTCTGGTGAACGGAAGTATATCCATCACTACTGCCTGATGGACGGCAGTATATCCATCACTACTGTCTGATGGACGGCAGTATATCCATTACTACTGCCTGGTGGACGACAGTATATCCATCAATACTGCCTGATGGACGGCAGTATATCCATCACTACAGCCTTATGGACGGCAGTGTATCCATCACTACTGCCTGGTGGACGACAGTCCATCCATCACCACTGCCTGGTGGACTGCAGTATATCCATCACTACTGCCTGGTGCACGGCAGTATATCCATCACTACAGCCTTATGGACGGCAGTGTATCCATCACTACTGCCTGGTGGACGACAGTCCATCCATCACCACTGCCTGGTGGACTGCAGTATATCCATCACTACTGCCTGGTGGACGGCAGTATATCCATCACTACAGCCTTATGGACGGCAGTGTATCCATCACTACTGCCTGGTGGACGACAGTCCATCCATTACCACTGCCTGGTGGACGGCAGTCCATCCATCACCACTGCCTGGTGGACGACAGTATATCCATCACTACAGCCTTATGGACGGCAGTGTATCCATCACTACTGCCTGGTGGACGACAGTCCATCCATCATCACTGCCTGGTGGACTGCAGTATATCCATCACTACTGCCTGGTGCACGGCAGTATATCCATCACTACAGCCTTATGGACGGCAGTGTATCCATCACTACAGCCTTATGGACGGCAGTGTATCCATCACTACTGCCTGGTTGACGACAGTCCATCCATCACTACTGCCTGGTGGACGGCAGCAACCAGAGAACATTCATTTATCACACACAACCACAGAACTTAAATCTTGTTCAACTTGTTCACACACTTAGTATTCAATCACTATCCACAGCCAGTGTTTTATGTTCTTTTTATGGTTTCTTTTGTAATTTGTTAAACGAGTTTTAATACTGGTGGGATTTATATGTCGATTTTGGTGTTGTTAATATTTATGAAGAATTCCTGTTAATGTCTAGTGTGTGTGGTTGGGGGGGGAATGGTGTACTCACCTATTTGTACTCATTTATTTGCAGTTATTTGTAGTTACAAAGTCAACTCTTGTCCTGTAACCTGAGCTTTATCATACCTCTCCTTAAAGCTATGTGTGGATCCTGCCTCCACTTCAACACTCTCCAGATTATTCCACTTCCTGACAGTTCTGTGGCTGAAGAAATACTTTCTAACATCCCTGTAATTCATCTTACTTTTCAACTTCCAGTTGTGACCCCTTGTTGCTGTGTCCCATCTCTGAAACATTCTGTCCCTATCCACCTTATCAATTTCTTTCAGGATTTTATATGTCGTCATGATGCCGTCTCTATCCCTCCTATCCTCTATTATCGTAGGACATACCCCATAGCTCCGGGACTAGTCTTGTTGGAAACCTTTGTACTTTCTCTAATATCTTGACGTGTTTGTCCAGGTGTGGGTTCCATACTGATGCTGCATTGTGGGCCTGACGTACACGGTGTACAGTGTCTTGAAAGACTCTTTACTTAGATGTCGAAACGCTATTTCTTAGGTTTTCAGTCCCCCACAAGCTGCACCAGTGCGTTTGTGTATGTGTGTGTGTGTGTGTGTGTGTGTGTGTGTGTGTGTGTGTGTGTGTGTGTGTGTGTGTGTGTGTGTGTGTGAATTTCGACATTAATAGTATTTTTTTCCTGTCTATCGTAATGTCTCTCCCTAAGTACTCATCTGGGTCTTAAGGTAAATATCTATTTGTCTGGCTCTTGTTGTTTATTATTCCGTCTAATTTGCATTCCTTTCAAAATGTGTTTAATGTCTATTTACCTGCCTCTCTTTCCGTCTGTCTGACCCCCCAAAAAACGCTTCATAGAGAGAGAGAAAAAAATAAACTTAAAAATAAGCCTGTTTGGAAGAGTCGGTGTTTGTGTGTCCAACATGGCGGAAAATTTGATTAAAAGAAGTGGAAACATTTTAACTGCCTTCCCTTCACCCCTTCACCCCTTCCCTGATACCAATACCTCTTTACTCCTTCCCTGACACTCATACCCCTTCACCTCATCTTTGAAACCCATACCCCTCCACTCCTTTCCCATTACACATACCTCTTCACTTTCCTTTTGCCCAATTGCACATCTACCCCACCCTCTCTCCCCTTCCCTTCCCTTCCCTTCCCCCTTTCCTCTTCCACCTTCTCTGTTGCATTTACCTACCGTATTAGCTAGTGCACATTAAACTGTGGTTCATTAGCTTACTTGTTTTCCTTTTATTCATTCAGTATACGACTCTAGCTGATCTGGTGACTTTTGTGAGCTATGGCCTTCTGACCTGTCAGAGGAAGGTTGGTTCGATGCCTTAGTTTCCTCTTTTATAAAACCTGATATTCAACCAGCCTCCTTCAAGCCATCAGCTGTCTCACAATGTTGGTTAGGTATGTAGGTTTCTTGGGATCGTCTATTCTGCTCTGCTTCCTCGTTCTGTTTCTGTCCGTTGATATTTGACGCGGATTATAGCAGGTCAGCTTGGAAAATAACCTGAGTGAGTAAAACCCTCTCATATTCCTCTCTCATTTTCCTCTCTCACTTACCCTTCTCGCCTTCCCCCTCCCATTTCTCTCTCACCTTTCCCTCACACCTTCCCCTACCTCCTTTCTCTCCCCCTCCTCCACCCACCTTCCTCTCCCAACTTCCCCACCCACCTTTCCCTTTCTGAATGTATATTAATTTTTGGGAGAGGAGAGGGAATATTTTTTTCAAGTTATCCATTTAGGTATGAAGATAAGGTTGACGTTGGGAAATATTCATGTGCGATATCTTTTTCTGGTCTCTCTCTGTCTCTGTTTCTCTTTCTATTTCTCTCCCTCTCTGTCTGTCTGTCTGTCTGTCTGTCTGTCTCTCTCTCTCTCTCTCTCTCTCTCTCTCTCTCTCTCTCTCTCTCTCTCTCTCTCTCTCTCTCTCTCTCTCTCTCTCTCTCTCTCTCTCTCTCTCTCTAGACGAACTTCTTTCGTATGCAAGGCAATCTAAGAGGCTGTGCCTATGTAGAGTTTGCCTAATCTCACTGGAACTGCGGCTTGCTTCCACTGTGATTCGTCCAGGGAAAGAGTTACGACTATTTTCTAACATGTATTTTACATGGAAGTCGTACCTTCTCAGCCTGAGGCTGGCAAAGGTTGGAGAGCACAAAACAAAAGTATTAGCTTAAGGAGGGATGAACATCTGGTGAGGAGGCAGAAGGGAGGCATCCCGGCATCAAGTTACCAGTCCTAGTTTCCATCCCTTTGAAGTCAGAGATTTTGTTTCCATAATGTCACAGAAAGTATTGGAGCACCAAGGAGAGTACAGCCAGTGGGACTGATGGCTTGCACTCTTTGCATAGTAGCTGTGTCTTGTTTAGTGGTGCTTTGACTGTAGGACACTAGTTCACATTATGGAGAGGCTTAGGTACCTTGCTCGTTGATATGTCCGCTGACCTGTAGCAGGGACACTGTGGTACCTACCAGTGTGCCATCATCCAAGAACTAGATGTACTTCCCACTGGTCAGCTAGTGACTAAATAGAGTAATGATTAAGCTGAAAAATGATAGGAATCAAGAAAGAAAAGAGGTGAAGGAGGACACCCTGTTGGTCAACTTCACCTTATTCGATTTCCTACTTACCAAAGAGAAATTTCAAATCACTGTTGTAACGTAAGAGGAAAATTAATAAAGGACAGAGAAATGCTCATGAACGACTCTGAGTGCAACCTTCAGTTTGACCAAATTAAATTACCAAAATCTAATTTAATCAGGGATTTCTGGCATGCGAGGTTAATGATGTATGCACGTGATGTATGTATGGACTGCTGCTTCACAGCCTTATGTATTATGTATTTTTTCTTATATATTACCTTATATGAAATACATATTAATAAGCCCCATTTAACAGTATGGAAAAATAATGCAATTTTTTTTTTAACTTCAGAGCTTCTTCGGGCAATACTAAATTTGGTGAAAGGAAGCCATTATTGATGTAAACAAATCAAGTGCACACGGAAGAGGAGCACTGCAGTAGCCCGTCCTCAGTGATTCCGTCAGTAACACACGCACACACACACGCACACACACACACACACACACACACACACACACACACACACACACACACACACACACACACACACACACACACACACACACACACACACACACACACACACACACACACACACACACAGGAAGTGGAATAGTTTGGGAAGCGATGTAGTGGAGGCAGGATCCATAAATAGCTTTAAGAAGAGGTATGATAAAGCTCACGGTTCAGGGAGAGTGACCTAGTAGCGACCAGTGAAGAGGCGGAGCCAGGAGCTTGGACTCGACCCCTGCAACCTCAACTAGGTGAGTACAACTAGGTGAGTACACACACACACACACACACACACACACACACACACACACACACACACACACACACACACACACACACACACACACAACCACACACACAATGTACAACCCACCACAGAACTGCAGGAGGCCAAGAGAAGAATACGATGAGAGCAACAGAGCAATGGTCGACACACTAGCCGAGGTGGCCAGGAGAGCACACATGGGGAGAGCAAAGTTACTAGTTATGGGTGATTTCAATCACAAGGAGATTGACTGGGAAAACCTGGAGCCCCATGGGGGTCCTGAAACATGGAGAGCCAAGATGATGGATGTGGTACTGGAAAACCTCATGCATCAACATGTTAGAGACACTACCAGAGAGAGAGGAGAGGATGAACCAGCAAGACTGGACCTTGTATTCACCTTGAGCAGTTCTGACATCGAGGATATCATGTATGAAAGGCCCCTGGGAGCTAGTGATCATGTGGTTCTGTGCTTTGACTACATAGTTGAGCTCCAGGTGGAGAGAGCAGCAGGAATAGGGTGGGAAAAACCAAACTACAAAAGAGGGAACTACTCAGGCTTGAGGAACTTCTTTCAAGACATTCAGTGGGAGAGGGAACTGACAGGAAAACCAGTACAAGAAATGATGGACTATGTGGCAACAAAATGCAAGGAGGCAGAGGAGAGGTTTGTTCCCAAGGGAAACAGAAATAATGGGAAGAACAGAACGAGTCCTTGGTTCACCCAAAGGTGTAGGGAGGCAAAAACTAGGTGTACTAGAGAATGGAAAAGGTACAGAAGACAGAGAACTCAGGAAAATAAAGAAATCAGCCGAAGAGCCAGAAACGAATATGCACAGATAAGAAGGGAGGCTCAGCGGCAATACGAAAATGACATAGCATCGGAAGTCAAGACTGACCCGAAGCTGTTGTACAGCCACATCAGGAGGAAAACAACAGTCAAGGACCAGGTAATCAGACTGAGGAAGGGTGATGGGGAATTCACAAGAAACGACCGGGAGGTATGTCAGGAGCTCAACACGAGATTTAAAGAAGTATTTACAGTGGAAACCAGTAGGACTCCAGGAAATCAGAGCAGGGGGGTGCACCAGCAAGTGCTGGATGAGGTACATATAACCAAGGGGGAGGTGAAGAAGCTGCTATGCGAACTTGACACCTCAAAGGCGGTGGGACCAGATAACATCTCTCCGTGAGTCCTTAAAGAGGGAGCAGAGATATTGTGTGTACCGTTAACAAAGATCTTCAACACATCATTTGAAACTGGGCAACTCCCCGAGGTATGGAAGATGGCATATGTAGTCCCAATTTTTGAAAAGGGAGACAGATATGAGGCATTAAACTACAGACCTGTATCACTAACGTGTATAGTATGCAAGGTCATGGAGAAGATCATCAGGAGGAGAGTGGTGGAGCACCTGGAAAGAAACAAGTGTATAATTGACAACCAGCATGGTTTCAGGGAGGGAAAATCCTGTGTCACAAACCTACTAGAGTTTTATGACAAGGTGACAGAAGTAAGACAAGAGAGAGAGGGGTGGATCGACTGCATTTTTTTGGACTGCAAGAAGGCCTTCGACACAGTTCCTCACAAGAGGTTACTGCAAAAGCTAGAGGATCAGGCACACATAACAGGAAAGGCACTGCAATGGATCAGAGAATACCTGACAGGGAGGCAACAACGAGTCATGGTACGTGACGAGGTGTCAGAGTGGGCGCCTGTGACAAGCGGGGTTCCACAGGGGTCAGTCCTAGGACCTGTGCTGTTCTTGGTATATGTGAACGACATAACGGAAGGGATAGACTCAGAAGTGTCCTTGTTTGCGGATGATGTGAAGTTAATGAGAAGAATCAAATCGGATGAGGATCAGGCAGGACTACAAAGAGACCTGGACAGGCTACAAGCCTGGTCCAGCAACTGGCTCCTTGAGTTTAACCCTGCCAAATGCAAAGTCATGAAGATTGGGGAAGGGCAAAGAAGACCGCAGACACAATATAGTTTAGATGGCCAAAGTCTGCAAACCTCACTCAAGGAAAAAGATCTGGGGTGAGTATAACACCGAGCATATCTCCTGAGGCGCACATCAATCAGATAACTGCTGCAGCATACGGGTGCCTGGCAAACCTACGGATAGCGTTCCGACACCTCAGTAAGGATTCGTTCAAGACTCTGTATACCATTTACGTCAGGCCCATACTGGAGTATGCAGCACCAGTTTGGAATCCACACTTAGTCAAGCACGTCAAGAAATTAGAGAAAGTGCAAAGGTTTGCAACAAGACTAGTCCCAGAGCTACGGGGATTGTCCTACGAAGAAAGGTTGAGGGAAATCGGCCTGACGACACTGAAGGCAAGGGGGGTCAGGGGAGACATGATAACGACATATAAAATACTGCGCGGAATAGACAAGGTGGACAAAGACGGGATGTTCCAGAGATGGGACACAAACATAAGAGGTCACAATTGGAAGTTGAAGACTCAGATGAATCAAAGGGATGTTAGGAAGTATTTCTTCAGTCATAGAGTAGTCAAGCCGTGGAATAGCCTAGAAAGTGAAGTAGTGGAGGCGGGAACCATACATAGTTTTAAGGCGAGGTATGATAAAGCTCGTGGAGCAGGGAGAGAGAGGACCTAGTAGCAATCAGTGAAGAGGCGGGGCCAGGAGCTATGACTCGACCCCTGCAACCACAAATAGGTGAGTACAAATAGGTGAGTACACACACTAACAAAACTTACGTATTGAGTATGGGAAACAATGGCTAGCTTCGAATCTTTTTTGAAGTGAGAGATAATAATATAGTTTGTTAAATAATTTTTCTAATTTGCTAATATATATATATATATATATATATATTTATATATACATATATATATTTATATATGTAAATATATATATATATATATATATATATATATATATATATATATATATATATATATATATATATATATATATATATTTATATACACATATATATATTTATATATGTAAATATATATTTATATATATATATATATAATTACAGTCACTATGAGAGTGCTATATTATTTGCCGTGACGTAGGCAGGAGGAATGCTCACAAGCGTTTAATATTTTTTTTCCTCACTGCTCGAAATTAATTGAATTTCTAAGCCCAAAAAAGCAATGACTTCGCTGGAATGTGCAATTACGTGGGAAATGCTGCCGTCTCTATGCACTCGCAAATCTCCCTACGCACTCTTCGTCCTGCGGGTTTAGCTCTTTCCTTTGAAGATATATATTCATATTTGTGTGGGTATATATGTATATATATATATATACATATATATATATATATATATATATATATATATATATATATATATATATATATAAAACACTAAACCCGTAGGGGGCCTACAGCGCCTAGTGATAAAAGATGGCAATTAAGTGTTTCATCAGCATCATTAAGAGTCTGAAAGAACAAAGACCAGAAGTTTGAGTCTTGTAATTATCATTGTAATTATGGGAGCAAAAAATAGTTATAAAGAATTATATAAAAAATGTTTCATCGAGGAAATTATCTCGTAAAATTAATGAGTTTTTAAAAGATTGTTTTTAAACTCTGGTTGGAAGACCAGGAGCAACGTCACCAGCACCACCAGTAGCACCACCACCACCACCACCACCACCACCACCAGTACCACTATCAGCACTACCAGTACCACAACCACCACCAGTAGCACCACTGTCAACACCACCAGTAGCACCACTATCAGCACTACCAATAGCAACACTATCAGCACTACCAGTGCCACAATCACCACTAATAGCACCACTGTCAGCACCACCAGTAGCACCACTAACAGCACTACCAATAGCAACACTATCAGCAATACCAGTAGCACAACCATCACCAGTAGCACCACTATCAGCACTACCAGTAACACCACTATCAGCACTACCAGTAACACAACCATCACCAGTAGCACCACTATCAGCACTACCAGTAGCACCACTATCAGCACTACCAGTAGCACCATTATCAGCACTACCAGTAGCACAACCACCACCAGTAGCACCACTATCAGCACTACTAGTAGCACAACCTCCACCATTAGCACCACTATCAGCACCACCAGTAGCACCACTATCAGCATTACCAGTAGCACCACTATCAACATCACCAGTAGCACTATTATCTGCACTAGCAGTAGCATCACTAGTAACACCCTTGTCAGCATCACCAGCAGCACCACCAGCAGCTGTAACACCACTATCAACACTACCAGTAGCACCACTATCAGCTCCACCAGTTGCGCCATTATCAGCACTACCAGTAGCACCACTAGTAGCACCCTTGTCAACATCACAAGTAGCACCACCAGCAGCTGTAGCACCACAACCACAACCACCACCATCACCAGCACCACCATCAACACCACCACCACCACCACCATCAGCACCAACAGTAGCACCATTATCAGCATCATCAGTAACACCTGTAGCACCATTGTCAGCACCACTAATAGCACCACTAGCAGCACCACCACTATCACCACCACTACCACCACCACAACAAGCACCACAACCACCACCACTACCACCACCACCACCATCACCGCCACCACCACCACCACCACCACCACCACCACCACTGTTGCAACCCCTGAATGGGTTGCAATGATTATTATGTATATATATAATTATTATCTTTTCATATAATTTTATACTGCTTATATTTGCTATTATAGCTAAATCGTAAATATATGACTTTATATTATTATTTGACTTATGTTGTTAGGTAGGATGTAACATATTATGTGCTCAGTTCAAGTCTTGATTGTCTAACTACTGTAATTATCGCTCTTTGCTCGTTAGACTGCGGGCTTCTGTTTCTGAGCTGCAGCTGTCCACGGAGCTATCACGTGATCGAGGGGGGGGTGTCCTCACCTCGCCTGAAGTATTCAGTCTGGTCTAGACTCTCTTGGTAGTTGGACAGATTGTCTGTCTCATTATTCTTGTTAGTTCTGTGGAACTCTGTTCACAGAACATTGTATAGACTTAGTGATTTTCGACGTTGTACTTAGGTTGTGTGTCGCATAGACACTCTAAACAACTCAGGTCCTGAGCTGTAGCTTCTGACCTAACTTGTACTGGTATCTGTGTATTATCACAGTCGGGGATTTTCTTATGCTGAACTTAGATTCAGTAGTATGGGAGTTTTGTGACTTGTGGAGGATCTGCTGATGGTCCCTACTTAGTGTCGTTATATTATCTCCTTGTTCCTGATTCTGTGTCGCAGTTGCTTGTTATATTGCTATTGGGTTTAGCATTCTTTTGTTGTTCAAGCAGACTGTTCTGATTGCCAGTTGGTCAAGAAGTTAGTTTATTTGAGGACTTTGTCAGTCACTTGTTTAAGTCTAGTCGAGTCATGAGACATAGCGAACTACTTAGAGCACTTACACACATACACAAACTTACTTGTACATATTTGTAATATCTTATTAAATGTTAATGTACCAGACGGTACTTAAGAATTATAAATGTGATATGTGCTTTCAGCACAATACTATTGTATACGAGAGAATTGATTATTATTATTTTGATTATTATTAATTTAATTTAATTTGATAATATACCTCTAGACTTAATAAATTTATTAAATTTTAATTTCTCTAGTTAGTAGCCTACCAGTTGTAATCCTGAAGCACTATTGAAATATACTGAATTCTAATGGATAATTGGACAAGGATACTGACTAATTGTTACGAAAACCCAGTAACAGGCTGGATGCTAGAAGGGCAGTCCTTTCTAGTATTCACTGAAGATCTCTAAGCTTTTAGAATCGCGTTTTTTGTAACAACAACAACAACAACAACAACAACAACAACAACCACC
>NC_091303.1:11348502-11363502 GCF_038502225.1 Cherax quadricarinatus
TTTTGGGATAGGGAGAAACAAGTGTTTCGCATTTTTACGCCTTGGCAAAAGAGGAGGTGGGGGAACGTAAGATCTTTCCCCACCACAAAACCCTCCAGAGTGAGAGTCGAAGAGCACAAAGGATTATCACATCTTCACTACATATCTGAGCGATATCCGTATAGAGAATATCTGAAATTTGTTGCGTGATCGTGACTGAAATATGCCTTCAAACTTCTAGTAGCTAACTAACATATTCTCATGAAAGTTTAATTAATATAATTTTGTTATGAATAGCCAAAGTTGAATATATTTAGCTGATTTATAACCGTTGTAATACGTTCAAGTAAATTAAAAAAACATTTTTTCCTTTTACTTTATTTTGGTGTCTAGCATAAGAATAAAAGGCCAGTAACAGGTGGAGAAGGTTGATAGGAAGTAAGAAGGATTATCAGATGTTGGAGAATATCCAAAGAAAGTGAGAAAGAAGAAATATCAAGGGTCAGGAAGATACGAAGAAGGTAGATAAGGAGCAAAAGCATTAGATATAGGAAAGGATGAAAGCAACTGGACAGGGATGGGATCGAGAAACTGTAGAAAGGATGAAGAGAAGATGAAAGTAATGGATCATAGAATTTAGACTAGGATTTAACTAAAATACTAACACGTAGACTACACGTGTTGGCTAGTCTATGGTGGTGAGTAAGGTTTGAGAAGATTCTTACAGCACAGTGAAGCGTTGAGCACACCGGGAGAACCTCACTAAATGATGAACCTCTTCACTTGCAGGTCCTGGGAAGAGCCAGTAAAATTTTATTCCAGGTAAAAAGAAAAGTTTGGAGAGAGAGAGAGAAAGAGAGAGAGAGAGAGAGAGAGAGAGAGAGAGAGAGAGAGAGAGAGAGAGAGAGAGAGAGAGAGAGAGAGAGAGAGAGAGAGAGGGCGGGAGGTAGAGAGAGAGAGAATGCCTGGCTTAAAATGCAGTGAAGGAGTGTAGGAAGTACAGAGTAGAACCTACACCAGTAAACTGACAGCCAAAGAGGGAAACATGAAGGCGGTTACTATCATATATCAAAACAGGAAACAAGAAGCTAATTTCAGTTTAGAATGACGAAAAAAAAGCAAAGATCAAATCCAGGTTATTCCACAGCCACACCAAGAATAAGATGACAATTAAGGATCAAATGCTTAGGTAGACGATAGATGGAAACTTCTCAACGAGATGATAAGGACATACACTAAGAATTTAACGAAAGATTTTGAAGCATCTTCCAAGCACATAATTAAAAATATCAAAAGCAGAAAGAGAGCAAGATTCTATCCCAGTGTTATCTCAGCGGACACGCTACAAGCAGTGATACCGGTCAAAACATCGTCATGGATACTGAAAAATGTAGTAACTTCAGCAGCGTACATCAGGGTAGTAAACGTAGGAATTGCCTTAAAAAATAACAACAGAATTTCTTGAATTCTCAGTTTATCATGTACATATAAGAGATCCTCGAGTATGTAGCCTCAGCGACGAGGCTGTCGCCAAGCAAAGCCATACATGGAAACTAAAACGAAAAAATGGGAAAGATTTGCTATCAGGACGGAGCCTAAACAGAGGAAAGAACTGGGTAAAGAACGCATATGACCTCAGGTCTCTGACAAAGAGTAAAATTTGAACAGGCATTACCAAGACATGCAGTGTATGCCGGAACATCGGAAAATCAGATGAAGCGTATTATTTAGACCCAGACTGTGAGACAAGCCTTCAAGTCGTACAGATGTTAGAAAAAATTCTTCTGTGCCGGGGATACCTGGATACTTGAAGAATATTTTCGATGATCAAATCTCATAAGACCCGGTCCTAGACCAGGTCTTCTGGAGGCTCAAGACCTGGTCAACTAGACTGTTATTGCTGGCCACATATAGTCAGACGTACGATTCACCACTTGGATGATCAGGAATTTACTTGAGTCAGCTATCAAGTTGGTAATTCCGTTATGTATGAAGGAAGAGGACTGACGGGTCTTGAGGCCCCTTTCACTTATTACGCTCATGCTTTTCAATGAGTACATTTTTGCACTGTCTAACGAGCCTCCTTTTTTGTAGAGAGTGAATTCTGTGTGCAGACTCGGGACTATTCTTTCTAGGATTTTTCAAGTGTAAATTATAATGTAGTTTTTACCTAAGTTTCAAAGAGGAACTTCAGACAAACCCATTTATTTTGGTGCATAACCGAATTTTTATGAACAGCTACTGATCTTTGAACATTCTCTAGGTTTTCAATTTCGCTCACTTTATAAGGGGTTGTTAATGTCAAGCAATATTACAGCCTAGAGAAAGCTAGTGACTTAAAAAAAAACATCACTGGATTAGCATCTCTTGTTTTGAAAGTTTTCGTTACCTGTCCTATCATTTTCCTCGCGGTTGTGATCCTTGAAAGTCAGATCCTCTGACATTACCACTCGTAAGTCCGTCACATTAATTTTTCGCTCTGTTGAGTGGTTAGATATACACTCTGTTCTAGTTTTATGCCCTCAGGTTTTCTCCTAACAGAGTAACTGAAATTTTCCCTCATTGAACATTATATTATTATCTGTGGCCCACTGGAAGACATGGTTTACATCAGCTTCGAGATTTGCGGTGTCCTCACCGGATACCATCCTCATATAAATTTTAGTATCTTCGGCAAAGGATGATTGCGGCATCCAGCGGTGATTTGTCCCTGTCCGTCTGATACGAGAATCAGGAAAAGGATGGGGTAGAGTACTGTGCCTTGGGAACAGTGAAATCAGAGCTTTTTACTCTGATTTCACTGTTTACTATTACTCTTTGAGTTCTATTTGCACGTTTTGAATAATTACACAAAGTTTACGTGTACTACACCCGCATTTTGCTTTTTTTCCAGTGTATCATAGACCATTTCGGAATGGTCCAGTAGTTGCGAGAGGCAAGAACGGCTCGTCTAAACTCATACTTAGCCCTACGTTCTACAACTCTTATGAAGACATGTAGTAAGCGATCTTGCTTCTTAAAACTCTTTCGGACTTTTTAATGATGTGAGACTTCAGTGTGATCGGACAATACTTTTTATACTATTGTTTTGCTGCCGCCTTTGCGGATTGGGGTTATATCCACTGCTGTTATCACTGTGGGATAATTCCCTCTACTATATATACTGTCTCTCTCACTCTCTCACGAGAGTGAGAGCTTCTCTCCCCTATGTGCTGGTTATTTGTTCATAGCCCCCTTATTTAGGTTCCCTTCCCAAAGAATATTTGAGGCACGTGACACCTTCATTGTTTTGCAGATCTTGATAAACATAGAGTTCCACGATTTTGGGCCTCTGGGCAGAATGTTGGACATGCTATTAGTTGATTTTTCGAAGTCGAGTGACGGTTAGGGTTATATCGGAAATATTTTGGATGATGGCAAATGTTTTGAGTCTCGTTCGTGAAAGCTTCATTTGGATTGTCAAGGCTGTACAGAAGTGGGAAATGATGAAAACAGAGGCAAGAACAATGAAAGAGTTGACAAGTGCCTAGGACAAGAGTCACGGCAGTCAAACTATAATTAGGAATTATAGATCAGCACCCGAGAACTCGAACTCAGCTTGGTAAATACTCACACACACACTCTCACACACACACACACACACACACACACACACACACACACACACACACACACACACACACACACACACACACACACACATTAGAGGAGCAGGCAGGAATAAAGGGGAAAGTACTGCAATGGATCAGGGAATACCTGACAGGAAGGAAACAACGTGTGTTGGTACGTGCTGAAGTGTTGGAGTGGGCGAATGAGTCGAGTGGGGTTCCACAAGGTTCAGTCCTAGGCCCGGTGCTGTTTCTTGTATATTTGAATGACATGGTGGAAGGAATAGATTCAGAAGTGTCACTGTTCGCTGATGATGTGAAACTGATGAGGAGAATACAAGTGGGAGAGGATCAGTTAAGATTACAAGGGGATCTGGACAAACTACAAGTATGGTCCGACAAATGGCTCCTGGAGTTTAACCCCAGTAAGTGTACAGTTATGAAGATTGGGGAAGGACACAGAAGACCGCAGACGGAGTACAGGTTAGGAAACCAACAGCTGCAAACGTCAGTTAAAGAAAAGGATCTTGGGGTAAGCATTATAGTGAACATGTCCCCTGAGGCACACACAATCAAATAACTGCTGCAGCATATGGGAGATTGGCAAACCTGAGATTGGCGTTTAGACATCTGAGTAAGGAGTCATTCACGACATTGTACACAGTGTACGTAAGGCCTATACTGGAATATGCAGCGCCAGTATGGAGCCCTCACTTAGTCAAACACGTCAAGAAAATGGAGAAAGTGCAAAAATTTGCAACACGATTAGTCCCGGAACTGAGGGGTATGTCTTATGAGGAGAGGTTAAGGGAACTCAACCTGATGACACTAGAGGATACGAGGGATAGAGGGGACATGATAACAACGTATAAAATACTAAGAGGCATTGACAACGTGGATAAGGATCGAATGTTTCAGAGATGGGATACAGAAACACGGGGACACAATTGGAAATTGAAAACCCAGATGAGTCATAGGAATGTTAGGAAGTATTTCTTTAGTCTTAGAGTTGTCAGGAACTGGCATAATCTGGAGAGTGAAGTAGTGGAAGCAAGTTCCATAAATAGCTTTAAGAAGAGGTATGACAAATATCATGGAGCAGGGAGAGAGTGAATTAGTATCGACCAGTGAAGAGGCGGGGCTAGGAGCTATGACTCGACCCCTGCAACCACATATAGGTGAGTACATATAGGTGAGTACACACACACATACACACACACACACACACACACACACACACACACACACACACGCACACACACACACACACACACACACACACACACACACACACACACGCACACACACATGGGGGTCCCGAAAATGGAGAGCCAAGATGGATGAGATTGGCGTTTAGACATCTGAGTAAGGAGTCATTCACGACATTGTACACAGTGTACGTAAGGCCTATACTGGAATATGCAGCGCCAGTATGGAGCCCTCACTTAGTCAAACACGTCAAGAAAATGGAGAAAGTGCAAAAATTTGCAACACGATTAGTCCCGGAACTGAGGGGTATGTCTTATGAGGAGAGGTTAAGGGAACTCAACCTGATGACACTAGAGGATACGAGGGATAGAGGGGACATGATAACAACGTATAAAATACTAAGAGGCATTGACAACGTGGATAAGGATCGAATGTTTCAGAGATGGGATACAGAAACACGGGGACACAATTGGAAATTGAAAACCCAGATGAGTCATAGGAATGTTAGGAAGTATTTCTTTAGTCTTAGAGTTGTCAGGAACTGGCATAATCTGGAGAGTGAAGTAGTGGAAGCAAGTTCCATAAATAGCTTTAAGAAGAGGTATGACAAATATCATGGAGCACGGAGAGAGTGAAATAGTATCGACCAGTGAAGAGGCGGGGCTAGGAACTATGACTCGACCCCTGCAACCACATATAGGTGAGTACATATAGGTGAGTACACACACATACACACACACACACACACACACACACACACACACACACACACACACACACACACAAACACACACACACACACACACACACACACACACACGCACACACACATGGGGGTCCCGAAAATGGAGAGCCAAGATGATGGATGTGGTACTGTTAGAGACACTACCAGAGAGAGAGGAGAGGATGAACCAGCAAGGCTGGACCTTGTATTTACCATGAGTAGTTCGGACATCGAGGGTATCATGTATGAAAGACCCCTGGGAGCTAGTGATCATGTGGTTCTGTGCTTCGACTACATAGTTGAGCTCCAAGTGGAGAGAGTAGCAGGAATAGGCTGGGAAAAACCAAACTACAAAAGGGGGAATTACTCAGGCATGAGGAACTTCCTTCAAGACATTCAGTGGGAGAGGGAACTGACAGGAAAACCAGTACAAGAAATGATGGACTATGTAGCAACAAAATGCAAGGAGGCAGAGGAGAGGTTTGTTCCCAAGGGAAACAGAAATAATGGGAAGAACAGAACGAGTCCTTGGTTCACCCAAAGATGTAGGGAGGCAAAAACTAGGTGTACTGGAGAATGGAAAAGGTACAGAAGACAGAGAACTCAGGAAAATAAAGAAATCAGCCGAAGAGCCAGAAACGAATATGCACAGATAAGAAGGGAGGCTCAGAGACAATATGAAAATGACATAGCATCAAAAGTAAAGACTGACCCGAAGCTGTTGTACAGCCACATCAGGAGGAAAACAACAGTCAAGGACCAGGTAATCAGACTGAGGAAGGGTGATGGGGAATTCACAAGAAACGACCAAGAGGTATGTCAGGAGCTCAACACAAGATTTAAAGAGGTATTTACAGTGGAAACCAGTAGGACTCCAGGAAATCAGAACAGGGGGGCACACCAGCAAGTGCTGGATGAGGTACATATAACGAAGGAGGAGGTGAAGAAGCTGCTATGCGAACTTGACACCTCAAAGGCGGTGGGACCAGACAACATCTCTCCATGGGTCCTTAAAGAGGGAGCAGAGATATTGTGTGAGCCATTAACAAAGATCTTCAACACATCATTTGAAACTGGGCAACTCCCTGAGGTATGGAAAATGGCAAATGTAGTCCCAATTTTTAAAAAGGGAGACAGACATGAGGCACTAAACTACAGACCTGTATCACTAACGTGTATAGTATGCAAGGTCATGGAGAAGATCATCAAAAGGAGAGTGGTGGGGCACCTGGAAAGAAACAAGTGTATAATTGACAACCAGCACGGTTTCAGGGAAGGAAAATCCTGTGTCACTAACCTACTAGAGTTTTATGACAAGGTGACAGAAGTAAGACAAGAGAGAGAGGGGTGGATCGACTGCATATTTTTGGACTGCAAGAAGGCCTTCGACACAGTTCCTCACAAGAGGTTACTGCAAAAGCTAGAGGATCAGGCACACATAACAGGAAAGGCACTGCAATGGATCAGAGAATACCTGACAGGGAGGCAACAGCGAGTCATGGTACGCGACGAGGTGTCAGAGTGGGCGCCTGTGACAAGCGGGGTTCCACAGGGGTCAGTCCTAGGACCTGTGCTGTTCTTGGTATATGTGAACGACATAACGGAAGGGATAGACTCAGAAGTGTCCTTGTTTGCAGATGATGCGAAGTTAATGAGAAGAATCAAATCGGATGAGGATGAGGCAGGACTACAAAGAGACCTGGACAGGCTACAAGCCTGGTCCAGCAACTGGCTCCTTGAATTTAACCCTGCCAAATGCAAAGTCATGAAGATTGGGGAAGGCAAAGAAGACCGCAGACACAATATAGTTTAGATGGCCAAAAACTGCAAACCTCACTCAAGGAAAAAGATCTGGGGGTGAGTATAACACCGAGCATATCTCCTGAGGCGCACATCAATCAGATAACTGCTGCAGCATACGGGCGCCTGGCAAACCTACGGATAGCGTTCCGATACCTCAGTAAGGAGTCGTTCAAGACTCTGTATACCATTTACGTCAGGCCCATACTGGAGTATGCAGCACCAGTTTGGAATCCACACCTAGTCAAGCACGTCAAGAAATTAGAGAAAGTGCAAAGGTTTGCAACAAGACTAGTCCCAGAGCTACGGGGATTGTCCTACGAAGAAAGGTTGAGGGAAATCGGCCTGACGACACTGGAGGACAGGAGGGTCAGGGGAGACATGATAACGACATATAAAATACTGCGCGGAATAGACAAGGTGGACAAAGACGGGATGTTCCAGAGATGGGACACAGACACAAGAGGTCACAATTGGAAGTTGAAGACTCAGATGAATCAAAGGGATGTTAGGAAGTATTTCTTCAGTCATAGAGTAGTCAGGCCGTGGAATAGCCTAGAAAGTGACGTAGTGGAGGCGGGAACCATACATAGTTTTAAGGCGAGGTATGATAGAGCTCATGGGGCAGGGAGAGAGAGGACCTAGTAGCAATCAGCGAAGAGGCGGGGCCAGGAGCTGTGACTCGACCCCTGCAACCACAAATAGGTGAGTACAAATAGGTGAGTATACACACACACACACACACACACACACACACACACACACACACACACACACACAAACACACACACACAGCTTCTAGCCCCCTTCGGGGGAAAACTGTTCATATGCAAATGCGAAGTTTGTCTTCAATATTTAATCGTGGCAATAAACAGTCAGTAGTGAATAATTGTCCAGTCACTGTGGTGTCCTCTGTCGTGGTAATTATAATGACTGTTAAGTGAGTCTGGTGGGTGAGATAACACTGCTAGGAGGTTGGGGGGAGGAACGAAAGTGAGGGAGAGGGTGGGAAAGAGAGTGAGGGAAAGGGACCAGAGTGAGAGAGAGAGGGAAATAGATGGAAAAAGATTGAGGGGAAGGGAGGAAGGAAAGAATAGGAAGGAGAGGTGAGGGAAGAGAGTGTGAGAGAGAGGGTAGGGAGGAGAGTGAGGAAAGGAGGAAGAGAGGGAGAGGAAAGGGACAGACCTGTCATTTCAGCAGAGCTTCAACACCGGAGGGATGTGGATGGTCTTACTGGTATGTACAAGGCCAATATTGTCAAGGTACCACACACGTTTGGCTCCACTCCGAGGACAGCAAGAATTGAGCTTCTACACAACAAGACGGGCAGCGAACATCACTCCATCTAAGATCATTTATTCCTAAACTGACCCGACACATGTTCGTACAGCATAACATCGATGAAATATAGTCAGTTGACCAAATGAAATCGATGTCCCAAAGATGGTTCCAACTTCATCCTAATTCAGGTAGGTAACAGCTCTTAACCTGTATGTAAGAGATAAGATATGATTTTGTTCGGATTTTTAACCCCGGAGGGTTAGCCACACAGGATTACCCAAGAAAGTCAGTGCGTCTTATTTCCATTGGGGTTCTTAGTCTTTTCCCCCAGGATGCGACCCACACTAGTCGACTAACACCCAGGTACCTACTTGGTAGGTGAACAGTACAACAGATGTAAGGAAACGCGTCGAATGTTTTCACCCCTACCTGGAATCGAACCCGGACATTCAGCGTGTAAAGCGAGAACTTTGTCAGCCAGCAAGGTAGGAATTATAACCTAACTTTGTAAAACCATTGTGTAAATAGAAAACAGGGTGAGGAAGAGAGATAGAGAAAGAGAGAGAGAGAGAGAGAGAGAGAGAGAGAGAGAGAGAGAGAGAGAGAGAGAGAGAGAGAAAGAGAGAGAGAGAGAGAGAGCAGACAAAAGTTATAAGACGAAAAAGAGAGAGGCGATGAAACTAGCCGATAAAATGTAATACAACCGATTGATGGATCAGAGAAGAGGGACAAGTGAAAGAGAGCGTGAAGGAGAAAAATACAGACAGATAGACAAAGCAAGAGGGGAAAATAGAAACAGAAACAAAACGGACGCACATACGGAAATACAAAAGTCGGGTAAAAAAGGTTGAAAGAGAGGGAGAGAGAGAGAGAGAGAGAGAGAGAGAGAGAGAGAGAGACAGACAGACAGACAGACAGACAGACAGACAGACAGACAGACAGACAGACAGACAGAAAAGCCGTTAAACATACTCATAAAAAGGTGACAGGTAAGATCATTACGAGAATAGGTCACGGTGCCATACGAGTCACTCTGTGTGGTACTTCAAGTGCCGCTTCCCACAACCAAAGGGTAGCGAGTTTGATCGGCGGGAAAAGGGAGGCACATGGACATATCCCCTTACACCCTCTGCTTCTTCCCACTGACCAGTAAATGGTTACCTGGCTGTTAGTCTGTTGATGTAGCTGGCATTCTGAGGGAGGTAGTAGGGTCACCTAGGGTCATCCAGGGCGGCCTAGAGCCATCTAGAGCCTGCTAGAACTACCTAGAGCCAGCTAGAGTCACCTAGGGTCACCTAGGGGCCACCTAGAGCCACCTAAGAACCACTAGAGCCACCTAGAACCACCCACTGATTGTGCAATGAACAGAGACATGAGAACACTTCACAGTTTGTACAATGAGTCGAAGTGCCGTTACAGTTTTAGCTAGTGAAATCGTGAGGTATAGAGTCTAAGTAATGTTTTTAGTAAGATCAATGCTTTTTCTTAGAGGGGATAGGATCAGGGATTTTTCTAATACTTAATGTATTTTTTTAAGACAAATTATAATTTTTGTATTACCAATGTCTTTTGGTATGACCAAAGATTTTTGTAATACCAATATTTGTTTTAGGTAAGAAAAATGTTTCAAGTAAGATCTGTGTTTCGTAAGACCTGTTTCGTAAGACCAGTGTTTCGTAAGACCAGTGTTTCGTAAGACCTGTGTTTCGTAAATGTTTTGTAAGACCATTGTTTCATAAGACCTGTGAGTCCCAGGACCAGTGTTTCGTAAGACCAGTGTTTCGCAAGACCAGTGTTTCGTAAGAACAGTGTTTCGTAAGATCAGTGTTTCGTAAGACCAGTGCGTTTCGTAAGACCTGTGTTTCGTAAGACCTGTGTTTCCTATGACCAATGTTTCGTAAGACCAGTGTTTCAGAAGACCTATGTTTCGTAAGATCAGCGTGTTTCGTAATAGTATTAGTAAAATAAATATAATAATAATAATAACAATAATAATAATAATAATAATAATAATAATAATAATAATAAAATAATAATAATAATAATAATAATAATAAAATACATTTGAAAACTAAAACAAAATCAAAGTTCAGAAGGCTGAAAGGGCTAAAAATATTCTCGTTAAGCAAAATAGAGAAAATGAAAAGACATGTTAAATACACAATTTGGACATGATAGAAAATAATATAAAGAAGACTTCTTAGTGCCATCAAGAAGGAGAACAAAATGCAAGAGTTGTCAACTGAGAAAGAAGTACACTGAGAGATTCTTCACAACGAGGTCCGTGGTTCGAGCCCCGGTAAGGGTGGAAGCATTGGAGGCCGGGGGGGGGGCGGGGGGGCGTGTTTCGTTAAGACGTCTGCTGTCCATGTTCACCTAGCAGTAAATCGGTACCTGGGTGTTAGCCGACTGGTGTGGGTCGCATCCTGGAGACAAAATTAACCAAATTTGCCCGAAATGCTCTGCATAACCGGGGGCTGTCTATATAGTATGTTACTGATGTCAACTATGATCTGTACAAGTTGTATCATGTACTTGTAGAAATAAAGATTGCTATTATTTTTATTATTATTATTATTATTATTATTATTATTATTATTATTATTATTATTATTATTATTATTAACATTATTTTTATTATATTATTATTATTATTATTATTATTATTATTATTATTATTATTATTATAATATTACTATTATTATTATTATTTTTATTATTATTAATAGTAGAATAACGACACTGAACACACAACGTTTTGGAAAATGCTACAACCACAGGAAACTTAAATATATATATATATATATATATATATATATATATATATATATATATATATATATATATATATATATATATATATATATATATATATATATATACATATATATATATATATATATATATATTATGTGTGTGTGTGTACTCACCTAGTTGTACTCACCTAGTTGAGGTTGCGGGGGTCGAGTCCGAGCTCCTGGCCCCGCCTCTTCACTGATCGCTACTAGGTCACTCTCCCTGAGCCGTGAGCTTTATCGTACCTCTGCTTAAAGCTATGTATGGATCCTGCCTCCACTACACCCCCAAACCCACCCTTATTTTTCTCTGTGGCGGGAAAAATATTTCCCTAACATCCCTGTGATTCATCTGTGTTTTTAACCCAACTGTAATCCCCCTTGTTACTGTTTCCCATTTTGGAAACCCTGTTTTTGTCCACCTTGTGTGTGTGTGTGTGTGTGTGTGTGTGTGTGTGTGTGTGTGTGTGTGTTTTATGTGTGTGTGGGGGCGTATGTGTGTGTGTTGTTGTGTGTTTTGTTGTGTGTGTGTGTGTGTGTGTGTGTGTGTGTGTACTCACCTTTTTGTACTCACCTATTTGTGGTTGCAGGGTGAGCCCTGGCCCCTGGCCCCCCTTCCTTCCATTTTTACTAGACCCTCTCTCCCCCCGCCCCCATGGGCTTTATAAAAACCTCTCTCTTAAAACTGTGTATGGTTCCTGCCTCCACAAAATCTTTTTCTGGGCTATTCCACTGCCTTACAACTCTGTGACTGAAAAATATTTCCCTACTATCCCCGTCTTTTGTCTTAAACCCCAATTGGGGCCTCTTGTTTCTGTGTCCCCTCCCTGGAACATCCTGTCCTTGTCCCCTTGTCTATTCCCACCCGTATTTTTTATGTCGTTATCATGTCTCCCCCGACCCTCCTGTCCTCCCGTTCGTGGGGCCCATTTCCAAAATCTTTCTTCATAGGACATTCCCCCTTTGCTCTGGAAAAACCCTTTTTGCAAACCTTTTTTTCTCTAGTTTCTTGTTTCTTTATCAGTTTGGGTTCCCAAAAAGGTGCCATACTCCCGTATGGGCCCGACATACACGGTGTACAGTGTCTTGAATGATTCCTTACTAAGGTGTCGGGAAAACTGTTCTCAGGTTGCCAGGCGCCCTTTCTGCAACGTTATCTGATTGATGTGTGCTTCCCGGGGACATGCTCGGGGTTATACTCCCCCAAGATCTTTCTCCTTGGTGAGGTTTGCATCTTTAACCCCCAGCCTATACTCTGTCTGTGATCTTCTTTGCCCTTCCCTATCTTCATGACTTTTCATTTGGAGGGTTTTAAAATTTGAAAAGCCATTTTCTGGACCAATGCCCGTCTGTCAGGGCCCCTTTGAAGTCCTGCCGGTCCTCATCAGGGTTTAATTCTCCCCATTAACTTCACATCATCTGCAAAAAAGGGGCACTTCCAAAAACTAACCCTTCTCATGTCGTTCAAAACCAAAAATAGCACTGGTCCTGGACCGACCCCTTGGGGCCCCCCGTCCAAAGGGGCCCTGTGATACATCTTTCGTACCATGACTCGTTGTTGCCTCCTGTCAAATTTTCGATCCCTTTCAGTGCCCTTCCCTTTTTCCCCCATGCTCTACTTCTGCCCAATCTTGTGAGGAACTGTGTCAAAAGGGCCCTTTTTTTAGTCCAAAAAATCCCCAAACAAACCCCCTCTTCTTGTTTTTACTTTTTATTTTATCATAAAACTCCGAAGGTTTTGACACAGGATTTTCCTTCCGGGAAACCGTGCTGGTTGGGATTTTCTCCTGTTTTCCCTTCCCGGTGCTCCCCTCCTCCTGTAATCTTCTCCATAATTTTGCATACTATACACGTCAAACACAGGTCTATAGTTTAGGGCCCCTTTTTTGTTTCCTTTTTTAAAATGGGGAAATACATTTGCCTCTTCCATACCTCAGGTAGTTGCCCCGTTTTCCCGGGATGTGTTGAAAAATTGTGGGAAGTGGTATGCACAACATATCTCTCCCCCTCTGGGGCCCATGGGAGATGTTGTCGGGCCCTTGCCTTTGGGGATCGATGTCCTTAGCAGTTTCTTCACCTCCTCCCCCCCATCTGTATGTATGTCGTCCCAAAACTTGTTGGTTTTATTCCTTGTTGGTGTCCCCATCTGGTCTGTCCCCCAAAAGTCCTTCCTGTCTCTACTGTAAATACTTCCTTTAAATTTGTGTTGGGGCTCCCCCCACATACCTCTTGATCGTTTCTTGTTTAGTTCCCCCACCTTCTTTCCTCAGCCTTATCCTGGTCCTTGGCCCCGCTTCCCCCCTAATGTGGCTATTTCCCGCAGTTTCGGGTCAGATTTTACTTTCGATGCCTTTTCGTTTTCCCTACTGTCCTTTTGGGCCCCCCCTCCTTATCTGCACCTCGTTTCTGGCTCTTCTACTAATCTCCTTGTTTTTTCCCGGGTCCTATTTCCCGTACCTTTTTCCCTTTTTCTGTTGCATTTGTTTTTTCCTCCCTACACCTTCGGGGAAACAAGGGGCTCGTTTGGGCTTCCCCATTATTTCTGTTTCCCTTGGGGAAAAAAACTTTCCTCTGCCTCCCCGCCCTTTTTTGCCACATATTCCATCATCTCGTTTTGATTTTTCCCACCATTTCTCTGTCCCCCCTGAACCTCCTGCAGGAAGTTTCTCATCCTGTGTAGTCCCCCATAGTTTGGCCTGTCCCCCTTAGTTCCTGTTACCTTCTCCCCTTGTAACTCTACTATATGGGCAAAACTCAGAACCACATGATCGCTAGCTCCAAGGGGGGCCCCTCGTAGGTGATGTCCTCGATGTCTGGGGCTTAGGGTGAACACAAGATCCCGTCTTTGGCTCATCCTCCCCTCTCTCTGGTTTGTGTCCCTGACATGTTGATGCATGAAAGGGTTTTTAAATTTCCACATCCATCATCTTGGCTCCCCCATGTTTCAGGACCCCCAAAAAGGGCTCCAGGTTTTCCCAGTCGATCTCCCCGTGGTTGAAATCGCCCATTACCCGTAACTTTTCTCTGCTCAGGGAGGCTCTTCTTGCCACCTCAGCCCTTTCCCCCATCACCCTGTTGTTTTCTTCGTACTCCTCTCTTGGCCTCCTGCAGTTCTTTGGGGGGTTAACCCTCACTCCCAAAGACTCTTTTTGTTCTCCGGACTGGTTTTATTTCAAGTAGTTTTTTCTCCAATCATGTCCATCCTTCCATTTCCTCCCAAAACCCCATTGGTGTTTTATGAGCAGTGCAACCCCTCCTCCCCCTCTACTCCTTCTATCTTTCCTCAGGATCTGATATCCTGTTGGGGAAGATTGTGTCTGTTATTGTCTCGAGGGTTTTTTTTCTGTGACTGCTATGATGTCCGGGGTTTTCACTGATTCTTTTTTATTCCCTCCTCTTTTTTATTCGTTATTCCATCCCCCGTTTTGTGTACCCAAAACCCTTTGGGTTTTTTTTCCCATCATTGTGGTCATGCAAGTATTTGGGGTTGGGGGAGAGTTGGTGGGGGGCCATATGGGGCTGTGGTGGAGGTGGGGTATTGTTGATGGGGGGGGGGTCAGAATGCCCATAAGGGGACAACTTTTGGGGGGAGGGTTTTTGGTTA
>NC_091303.1:11368502-11378372 GCF_038502225.1 Cherax quadricarinatus
ATAGCTAAGGACCTGAGATGTTCAGAGTGTCTATGTGACACACAACCTCAGTACAACGTCGAAAATCACTAAGTCTATACAATGTTCTGTGAACAAAGTTCTACAGAACTAACAAGAATAATGAGACAGACAATCTGTCCAACCAGCAAGCGAGTCTCCAGCAGACTGTCAGACAGACAAGCTGTCCAACCAGCAAGCGAGTCTCCAGCAGACTGTCAGACAGACAAGCTGTCCAACCAGCAAGCGAGTCTCTAGCAGACTCAGACAGACAAGCTGTCCAACCAGCAAGCGAGTCTCCAGCAGACTGACAATTTCACGAGAGGTGAGGACACCCCCCCCTCGATCACGTGATAGCTACGTGGACAACTGCAGCTCAGAAGCCGGCAGTATAACGAGCGACAAGCGATAATTACAGTAGTTTGACAATCAAGACTAACTGAGCACATTTTATATACATCCTAACAACATAAGCTAAATAACAATATAACAGTCAAATAATAATATAAAGTCATACATTTACGATTTAGCTATTATCGCAAATATAAGCAATATAAAATTATATGAAAAGGTAATATACATTACATATATACATAATAATCATTGTAACCCATTCAGGGGTTGCAACACCCCCCCCAACACGACAGAGGGTCGCACTAGGAGTTGCATGAATGTCTATCACATTATTTCTGGTTACTCATATCAATATTATCAAAATAAATATTAATCCGAGTCTCTTGTGCCAAGCACTTCTACAATTTCACAGCGTCCGTCACTAGGATATGCCCCTAACTAGGGCAGTACACAGTATCGTATTTCTGCATACTCGTGGTTATATACATCAGTGTAGAGACAGGATAGCGCTGACAAGGAGGGCACGTTGAGGCTCGATCATAGTAGAGGAGACTGCATTCCACTCTTAAGTAGTGGTTGTGGAATGCTAGGCAGTATGAACATCTGAGTATGAAACAGCTTAAGGTGTGTAGTGAGGGGGGGGTCTGCGGCAGGACAGTGTTGCGTCACGCAGTACATCACCCGCACCACACTACTCACTCAACACTCAGCTTGTCTCCTCCTCACACAACATTACTGTGAATATATAAATATAATAATTAGACATGACATGAGTATATATAGTTAATATGGGCTGGAGGGATTAAGTTACTTTACTGAATTTGACATAGCAAGTAACAAAAGGTATTTGGGCATAAAATTACGTTAATTTAATGTAATTGATAATTATTAAGGACGAGACAGAGCGTCAGCAATTACATTACAATGACCACTTATGTGTTTTATACTAATAGAATAAGGTTGGATTCTGAGGGCCCACCTCATGATCCTAGCATTTTTACTTTTCATCGTATTTATGTAGGTGAGTGGATTGTGGTCAGAAAAAACGTTAATTTTAAATGGGGAAGTGCCCAAATACACGTCAAAATGTTCCAAGGACACCACAAGAGCTAGAGCCTCTTTCTCAATAGTGGCATAATTTTTCTGGTGTCGTTTAAGCTTAGATGAATAGTAACATATAGGATGGAGAATATCAGTGGATGTTGACTGTTGGAGCAGCACAGCACCCACTGCATAACCACTCGCATCTATATGTAAAAAGAAGGGAAGATTGAAATTAGGACTCTTCAACACAGGAGCAGAGGATAGCAAGCGCTTCAACCTTTTGAACGAGTCTGAACAATCTCTAGTCCAGGTGAACTGAACTTTGCTACTAGTAAGCTCAGTGAGAGGAGCTGCAATCTGAGAAAAGTTTGGACAGAACCTGCGATAATATCCTGCCATACCCAGGAATCTCTGTACTCCTTTCCTATCCTGTGGCACTGGAAATTCAGAAATTGCACGAACCTTAGCCTCAATAGGAGCAACCTCACCTTGGCCGATACAAAAGCCTAGATAGGTAATCTTGGCTTGACCAAAACTACATTTAGCTAAGTTAACAGTGAAGTTGTAGTGCGCCAGTCTCTCAAACAATGCTCTGAGACGCGTCAAGTGCTGTTCCCACTCGTCACTGTACACCACTAAGTCGTCAAGGTAGGCTTCTACTCCTTCTAAGTTGTGGGTCAACTCGTTCATTATACGTTGGAATGAAGAAGCCGCGTTACATAGGCCGAAGGGGGTGACGAGGTAGTTAAACAATCCATCTTGAACAGTAAAAGCAGATATTTCTTGAGCACGTTCAGTAAGCGGGACTTGATAATAGCCTCGTAAGAGATCTAAACGGCTGACAAACTGGGCTCCTGACACACGGTCAATAAGGTCGTCAATGCGAGGTAGAGGATAACCATCAGGCAAGGTGACAGAGTTCACTTTCCTGTAATCAGTGCACATCCTGAAACTACCGTCAGGTTTAGGCACTAAAATACAGGGAGATGCCCATGGACTTTTACTGCGTTCAATAAGTCCGTGAGATAACAGAAAATCAACCTCTTCTCTCAATGCTTTATGCTTTGTTGGACTCATCCTATATGGTGATTGCTTAATGGGTGATGCTCCCTGTACATCAACGTCATGTACACCCAGAGTACAACGTTTAGGAACATCACCGAACAATTCAGGGAAATGCAAAATCATGTTTTTAATATCACCAGCTTTATCAATCCCAAGGTTACTAAGAAAATCGTCTAGTGACTGTAGAGTCACAGAATTTTCTAAACGAACCTCTATACCTCTAGAGATGTCAGGTAGACTGACGTTTTCTTCCTCTGTCCTAGGAAGAATAGAAGTAGTAGGTAGAGGACTAGCGTAGTATGCCTTGAGCTGGTTAACATGGTACACATGATTAGATTTCTTTTTCCCAGGCGTACGTACCAAATAATTTACGTCGCTAAGCTTTTTCACTACTTCCAGGGGACCATCATACCTGGCTTGTAGAGCATGACCTGGTACTAATTTCCGAGCCATCACCTTATCTCCTGCTTTAAAAGAACGAGAGACAGCACGCTTGTCATAATGTTGCTTCATTCTAGCTTGGGCTGAAACTAGGTTTTTCGAAGCTAGCTCTCTAGCGGCTGTCAAATGTTGCTGCATTAATGAAGGTGAAGTACTCAATGATGGATTTGATTTTCCTGTCCACACGTCTTTTAACACTGCGAGAGGACCACGCACTTGGTGTCCGAATATTAATTCAAACGGACTAAACCCGAGACTTTCTTGCTCACTTTCTCTCATAGCGAACAGAAGAAAAGGTATACCCTCATCCCAGTCTCTAGAAAAATGTTCACAATAAGCTCTCATCATGGACTTCAGTGTCTGATGAAATCTCTCTAGAGCACCTTGTGACTGTGGATGATAACTGGTTGAAAGTACAGACTTTATTCCTAGGTGGGATAATGCTTCTCGAAAGATCTTAGAAGTGAAATTAGATCCCTGATCTGATTGTATCTCTCGTGGCAATCCAACCTGGGAGAAAAATTTCATCAGCGCTCTCACAATAGCACGAGCATTAATTTTTCTCATAGGAATAGCTTCGGGATAGCGTGTTGCAGCGTCCATAATAGTAAATAAGTATTGGTTTCCTAGTTTGGTTCTAGGCAAAGGACCAACACAATCAATAATAAGACGTGAGAATGGTTCACCATGCACGGTGATAGGAATGAGAGGCGCAGGTGGAGGTGTGTGCGCTGGCTTGCCTGTCACTTGACACACGTGGCAACGTCGCACATGATCAGCTACTGTTTCCTTCATCTTTGGCCAAGTAAAATGTTTTGCCAGTTTACCGAGTGTCTTCTTGACACCCAAATGTCCTCCTATGGGACTATTGTGAGCAAAATCAATGGCTTGTTCACGAAATGTAACTGGTAACACAACTAGATTCTTGACTGTGGTAGAAACACTATCAGCTGACAACTTACATGTATTTTTCTCCATCAGTACACCGTTACTATAATAGTAACAATTATCGAGATCCTTTGCTTCACTCTCAGTAACTGCTATATCTCTCAGTCTTTCCAGTGACTGATCAACAAACTGATCCTTGATTAAATCATCATGAGTTAGAAATTTAACGTCAGTTGTGTCCTGACTAGGTTGATGACCGGGGGGAGTCAGTGTTAATGATCCTGGGCGCAGAGCGTCACTAAACAACATATTCAACCCCAAATCATTGTCATCCACTAACTCAACAGGAGACAAGGATGGTTGTTGAATCTTTGACATAGCTCTAGTAATTGCGCTGAGAGGAAATAAAATAGGTTTCTCTTTGGAAATCTTCTTCGTTCAATCTCCTCTGTGCCTCAATTTGTGCAGTCTGCAACATAATGAGGCGTTCAAACCTCTCAAACTGTTCCTGAGAGATAGGACCAGTGGGTAATGGAGGAGTAGGGAAATTAACATGGTCTGGACGGTCCTTAGGTCGGACACTTGGTCCAGCCGTCTCTAGAGTGTCTAGATCTGGTCTAGGATAAGTAAATACAGGTGTATCATACACTGTACTAGTATTAGGCTGTGTCATACTACCAGCTACACTCTGTACTATAGTGTCAGTGAGGCGGGAAGGTGTGAGCGAGAACTGAGCTACACTAGGCTCAGACACTAGGCTCACTTCTGCTCTAGTTGCTCTTTCTTCAACTTCAAATAGAGCCATACTTCCTAATTGTGACACTAGGCTTTCTGAATCTGAATCATAATCAGACATCTCTGTATGAGCAGGAAACAATATATCTTTAATTAATGCTCTGACAGTTTCTGCGGTGTAATTCCTGTTATACGTCACACCGAGATATTTGGCTACTTGCCAACACGTCTGAAGTTTTAATGTACTTAACTCAGACAAAGTCAGAGTATCAATTAACTGTTTCACTTTGGCATACATCACGAAAATAATTGTACTACGAGAGAGTGATTATGGGAAACTATAATCCTAATAGGAATTTTAGTGTTGGTTGTCTTAGAGCTAGAACTCATAAACAGTATTTCCATCTCCTTGGATCAAGAGACTCAGTCAGGTACATACATCCACCTGGTATGTTGTACAAGACTAAACTCAAAGTCTTCAGATTAGGAAAGTACTCAAAGTGTTTGATCATAGATTCACTAGTATGTCAAACTGGACAATTTCTCCAACACCTTGGATCAAGAGCATCCCGGACAGGCCCCCATTTGTTACAAAAAACGCGATTCTAAAAGCTTAGAGATCTCCAGTGAATACTAGAAAGGACTGCCCTTCTAGCATCCAGCCTGTTACTGGGTTTTCGTAACAAGTAGTCAGTATCCTTGTCCAATTATCCATTAAAATTCAGTATGGTTCAATAGTGCTTTAGGATTACAACTGGTAGGCTACTAACTAGAGAAATTAAAATTTAATAAATTTATTAAGTAGTAAGTTGTCTAGAGGTATATTATCAAAGTAAATTAATTACAGCAATCAAAATAAAATCAATCTCTCGAGTTCAATATTATTGTGCTGAAAGCACATATCACATTTATAATTCTTAAGTACCGTCAGGTACATTAACATTTAATAAGATATTACAAATATGTACAAGTGTGTGTATGCGTGTAAGTGCTCTTAAGTAGTTAGCTATGTCTCAAGACTCGAATAAGACTTAAACAAGTGACTGACAAAGTCCTCAAATAAACTAACTTCTTGACCGACTGGCAACCCGAACAGTCTGCTTGAACAACAAAGAATGCTAAGCCCAATAGCAATGCAATATCAAGCGACTGCGACACAGAATCAGGAACTGGGAAATAATATAACGACACTAAGTAGGGACCATCAGCAGATCCTCCACAAAAGTTACAACACTCCCATAATACTGAATCTTTGTTCAGCATAGGTAAAACTGTGACTGTGACAATACACAGGAACCAGTACAAAATTAGGTCAGAAGCTATAGCTAAGGACCTGAGATGTTCAGAGTGTCTATGTGACACACAACCTCAGTACAACGTCGAAAATCACTAAGTCTATACAATGTTCTGTGAACAAAGTTCTACAGAACTAACAAGAATAATGAGACAGACAATCTGTCCAACCAGCAAGCGAGTCTCCAGCAGACTGTCAGACAGACAAGCTGTCCAACCAGCAAGCGAGTCTCCAGCAGACTGTCAGACAGACAAGCTGTCCAACCAGCAAGCGAGTCTCTAGCAGACTGTCAGACAGACAAGCTGTCCGACCAGCAAGCGAGTCTCCAGCAGACTGACAATTTCACGAGAGGTGAGGACACCCCCCCCTCGATCACGTGATAGCTACGTGGACAACTGCAGCTCAGAAGCCGGCAGTATAACGAGCGACAAGCGATAATTACAGTAGTTTGACAATCAAGACTAACTGAGCACATTTTATATACATCCTAACAACATAAGCTAAATAACAATATAAAAGTCAAATAATAATATAAAGTCATACATTTACGATTTAGCTATTATCGCAAATATAAGCAATATAAAATTATATGAAAAGGTAATATACATTACATATATACATAATAATCATTGTAACCCATTCAGGGGTTGCAACAACAGGAAAAAATTTCTCCTACTCCGTGTGCCTTAATTTTCCTCAATAGCCTCTGATGTAGAACTCTATCAAAAGCCTTGCTGAGAGAGAGATCTGCACGTGAAGCAGTTTGAAACCGAGAGTAGGAAACTGCGTACAGAAAGTAGAGGAGCAGTAGATAAGATGGCCGTTGTACAAAGAAGTAAAGTCCTGGGATGTAATAATTAAGATAAGGTGAAAATACTACGAGTACACCTATCCTCTAGCCTCCCCACCACTCTCTCCCCTCCCCACCACGCCCTCGCCTCCTATCACGCCTTCCCCTCACATCCAGGCTCTCACTCTGGCCTCCCTCCTCCGGTAATTTCTCCTCAAGACACTACTTAAAACCCTCTCTGTTCTCCTGCCCTTCACACACTACTTCCGTTGCTGGTCGCCAGATAGGGTCGTTAACGGGTAATGGCTGTGTTCTTGTTGGCAGAGAACAGTCACGAGAGAATGCTGCCATTACCATAACACAAGCCTCGTCCACGCCCCTCCCAGTACACTGCATACAGACCATAATGGCTCACCGACGCCCTGACTTCATGCCCTTCACGTATTCAGCAGGTGAAGTCTTTTTCAGTAAGTAGCCAGCAGGGAATGATCAGTTTTATTATAATGATTTTTTACCGTAAATACAAGCTGCGCGAATTTTTCCCTGGGTATTTTCGTCGTTAAATGAGTTTGGGTCACTCTTATTAGATGCCCAGCAACATTTACGTTGCTTTTATGACACTTACAGGTACTTATGTACGAATGAAATAATACCATAAGCGGAGTGTTGCGTTATGGGGGGGGGAGCGTATGGGCGCGGATGCTGGTTGCCATGGTTATGTGTCTGCGAGCATCCGTCCAGCAGTCGTTTTAGTGAGATTACACTCAAAAAGTATTGTAAGCCGGTTAATGAAATTTTTGTTTATGCTTATTAGCATAGAGATGACAGCTTTAAATTTTCGCCTCTATTACCATGACAGCAAAAATTTTGGTGCAGGATTTTCCTCCCATTGAATCACAAATGATTCTCACCTAGATTGTGGGGGAAGGAAAAAGAACCACAATAATATTTTTTTTCAGAGCTTCACTGTCGTAAATGATGTTTTTAGCATATCAGGAAAATACAGTTAAGTACATGAGAGATTTTTGGAGCACAAAAGAATGAGATATCTTTTAGCACATCAGAGAGATATTTTAGCAAATAAGAGAGGTGTTTTAGCACACCAGAGAGATAATATAATACGCCAGAGAGGTGTTTAACACACCATTAATTAACAATCAGAAATGTTTCAGTATACTGGAGAGGTGTTTAGCGCACTGGTGTTTTAAAGCACCATCGAGGAGTCTAGCACACCTGCAAGGTGTTTCAGCACACCAGCTGCCCCAGCTGCCATCCCAGTTTTGACAGATTCTTAAGAATCTTAACTATCTTGTATCTTTTATACATTTCAGAGTTGAATGGGGAACAATCAACTACCATTCCTAGATAAGTTCCTCACCAGAAATAGCGATTAGACGGAATTTTTAGTTTATAGGAAGTCAACTCTGCTATATTCATTTTTATAATTATAATTCAGCGGAAATTAAAAGGATCACAGTCTCAAGCCTGTGTTGACGAACACTCAGGATATTCAGCCCCTCAAAGTGGAACACGAAAAGGAAATCCTCCTGACATAATTTTCCATATCAGGAGACCATGACTGGCTTATCACACAAGGTTAAAAGAAAGTAAATATCAACTACCGCAAAACCACAGCTCACAAAAACTCAGTTCCATCCAACAAATCGCAACTCATGGTACCCTACCACCTAGGAACAGTTAATCGTCTCGGTAAAATGACCAAAATATTCACTTTGTATCCTAACATTAAAATTTTAGAAAGAACTTAATTTTAAATGAGTTCCTGCTAACTGACCAATTTTTACCTATTTGGCACGAGATTATACACACACACACACAAATATATATATATATATATATATATATATATATATATATATATATATATATATATATATATATATATATATATATATATATATATATATATATATATATGTCGTGCCAAATATGTAAAACTGGTCAATTAGAAAGAACTCATATAAAATTAAGTTCTTTCTGAAATTTTCTATTATACGTTTGAAGATATATCTTTTCATTAATGTTAATGTAAAAAATTTTAATTTTGCACCAAAAGTATCTTAGAAAACTTACCTAACCTTCTTATAACAAGAGCAATTTATTTTAGCCTAACCCAACTAAATATATTTTAAATACGTTTACAGTAATTTAATACTAAACAAACACAATGAAATATACTTTTTTCGTAATGTTTAGAATCATTTTTGCGAAATTATTGCATACACAAATTTTCGCTTGTCCTATATGGCAACATGAGCGTTACTATTTAAGCCAAGATCGCAAGTTTTACATATTCGCCACGACATATATATATATATATATATATATATATATATATATATATATATATATATATATATATATATATATATATATATATATATATATATATATATATCGTGCCTGAAAATTGTTTTCTCCTACCACCCCCTATATTTTATAGATGTTTATTTAAAGACAAAATACACTGACAAAAATACAATAGGGAGTAAAACAACACTGATAACAACTCAGAGCTACATCTCGAATACTTCGTCCAGCTCCCCGGCGGTGGCCGCGTGCACAGAATGCTGCAGGCATTTCCTCTCTGGATCGTAACACTGAGTCTCTGAAAGTGGAAGCTGCCCGCCTTATGGTCCTTGGTTTCTATGATGAATTTTTCACCCAGTTCTTTGAGGAACTTTAAAGCACCCTTGTCCCATGCTCCAAGGGTCTCCGACCCTATTGAGATAAGGTTATAGCAAGGGGAAAGGTCTTCATATTTGCGGGTCTTCTGGGTCTCCCTATGGTAGGCAGCTCCACCCCCTTCAGCTAAGGAGTATGGCAAGTAGGTGTCTGCCAATGTGGCGGCAGATATATATATATATATGTATATATATATATATATATATATATATATATATATATATATATATATATATATATATATATATATATATATATATATATATATATATACACCAGCAGTCTGCCACCAAGACAGGGCTTCCCTATAAAATAAACTTATTTGCCATCATTCATTTAGCAGCTGTCTTGCCAAATATTACATTTTACACGACCCTTCGTGCGCAGCATCCCCGTCTCTGCTTCAGAGTGTAGGCACTGTATTTTCTACCTTCAGAACTCAAGTGTGAGGAAGGTAACATCATTGTTCCATCATTGATCAACCCCTATCTCTTCCATCCTTATCTAAATACCTAAACCATTTCACCATCCGCTCTTCAGCCCCCTGAGTTATGGC
>NC_091303.1:11378472-11408472 GCF_038502225.1 Cherax quadricarinatus
TACAAACTCATTGACCTACCAGACCATAACTGGACTTTTCTCAGAGTAATTTATAATTTCTTAACTCAAAGAAAAATCATTCCCACCTTTCATGGCAAGTCGACAGAACCTTTTATACCGACGGCTTGTGTCCCACAAGGTTCTTGTCTCAGTCCACTTCTGTTTAACATTTATGTGAATGACCTTCCTCAACCAGAGTTTAATGACACAATTGTGACACAGTTTGCAGATGATGTTATTCATGTCGTCTCATCAACTCCAGTAACAGGAAAATACAAGTATGAGAGAGTCATAGAAAAAATGAATATTGAACTTCGTCGAACATCTAATTGGGAGAAGAAATGGAGAATTACGACTAATCCTGACAAGGTCCTTGTTAGCACGATAGGATGTTTTGCATCAACCATTGAAGATAAAGGGGGTATCTCCATCAGAGGTACACCTGTAGCCATTAGAAACCCTAACAAGATCTTGGGATATGAAATAGACAGGCTGCTCCACTCAACATCTCATGTAACTAAAAAGATCAACACAGCCAAAGCCGGTCTTAGCAGACTCTTTCGATTCAATCAAGCCCCTCAACATGTCAAAAAACATCTGTATAAAATGATAATAAGACCTATACTTGAATACCCTTGTGTCCCAATATCATTAACAACAAAGGCCAACATGCTACGGTTACAAAGGGTCCAGAATAGAGCTCTTCGATTTATTACCAATACCAGGAGGAGAGACAGAGTTAAAATGGCAGATTTACACACACAACAAGATATCACTGCCAATGTAAAATTATGCTATTGACTATTGTTGGACACCACCATTAAGAAGCTATTGTCACGAGCTCATAAACTGGCCAGAAAATATTGCCTTTCCTGTCGTATGAATATCCGTTGTGCAATCGCGAAAAAAAAAAAAAAAAAAAAAAAAAAAAAAAAAAAAAAAAAAAAAAAAAAAAAAAAAAAAAAAAAGCAATTGCAACTTGTATAATTACAACCAATTCAGAGTCATGTACTTATATACCTGTTATATTTATGTGACTCTGATGGGTTAGTATTATACCTCTTAAAAAATAATCTTATCAATTCAAATACACTTTTTAAATTACACCAAAGTGGTTGGGCCACTTACCTTTTATATCCTACCTCTCCCCCCCCCCTCCAACACCCTTCCAATATTTCCAGCCTTACCCATCCTTCTTCCTTCCCCATCTTACCAAAGCTCTGGTCATTAGAAGCGAAGAAGCGAAGAGTTTTCGGGTCTGTAAATATCGTCAACAGAGACTTTGTTCTTAGTACTGATATTTTTTATTAAGTCTTCTTTGTCTGTGTCATAGGCTGTCAGGAGAGAGTAGTCTACGTGTTTAGCAATGACTGTGCTTTTGGCACGGTGCTCAGGAGTCCAAATAATGGTGAAGCCTGCGTTGAGAAGTTTTTGTCTGGTATCGCTTGAGGTGTACGCTTCGTAGGAATGTTTGTCAAGAAGGAGTTTGAAGCCTGAGTTGGTTTTGAAGTGCACCAGTGATCTGATATAATAAATTTTCAGGACAGACAGTGGCATCAGGATTAGAGAATTTGAGGTTTAGCGAGAAGGAATTGGATTTAGAAGAAGCAGAGGCAGGTGTGGGAGGTTGGGGGAGAGTGGAAGGGGGGTGGGAGGTGGGATGCAACGAAGGCATCGTCTAATTACGAAAAGATGTAATTGGAGGTGACAATCGGCCAAAAAGTGAGAGTACTCAGCTAGGCAAGTACGTGTAAGTAGACACACGTACTTGCCTGGCGCAGGACACTGAGGAGGTGAACTGTAGCTTGATGGAGCACTGTATATCCTGAGTGGCGGATAGACTGGCTGTATGGCATGCAGTCAACAGGCGAAGAGAATTCAAGCAGCAACAGGCTTCCTGCCCTTGGGTAGGCAACCACCGACGCACCAATCCTGATGGTGGAGAGGAAGACGAAGGTCCAGCAAGCACTACTCTAAGCGAAGTCTCTCCCAACACGGAGTAATTCGAGAGAGGCGAGATCGAGGTAAGCACACGTCACCACTCGAGCAAAGTCACAAACGAGGAATGCAGCACCGTGATTGAATGTGACGAGAATACACACACCGACAGATGGTAGAAAGACATTATTTATATATAGGCGAAGAGTGAAGTGTGAGTGACTCATGACCTGAGGAATGTTGTGATGAGGACGGGTAGACGATGAAATCATGTGACTCCTGTGTTGTTGGGTTGGTGGTGCTTAAGTATCATGTATGCCAATGTTTTTGAAATTTTGTAATTTCCAGTGTTTCGTTCTATAGAGTCGGTGACGGCGATTAGTGAGGCTTCTAGGCACCGTCGGCGTCTGAGGTCTGGTTCGGTGAGAACGAGTTGTGCCTCATTCCAGTTCATCAAATGCCTCGTGGAGTCTGTGGAGGACACCTTACATCGTCTCTGTTAGAGGCATTTCGATGCTCATTCAGGCGGACTGCAAGATCTCTGCCTGTCTCGCCTACATATTTCTTGGGACAGAACCCACAGGGGATAGCGTAGACGCCTGCTGTAGAAGTTAGAGAAGTGGGGCTGCGTTTCGTAGTGAGGTCTTTGATAGATGATGTGTTTATGGTGGAAACGTTGATGTTACTCATAGCAAGTGCCCGGCGAGTATTCGTGGCAACATCACCACATGGGAGTGCTTAGGGGGCTGTTCCATGGGCGGTTTGTTGAGGATAGCTTGTGCCTTGAGTCTGCAATCTCGGATGAAGAAAGATGGGAACTGAAGACTAGTAAAGGCTTGTGTTATGTAAGTGCATTCTTCTTCTAGAAAACAAGGTCTGGAGATGCGAAGAGCTCTCAAGAAGAAGCCAATAAGGACTCCTCTCTTAGTGCGGGTGTCTTGGTGTGAATAGAAGTGTATAAGATCGTCCTTGTTGGTAGGTTTTCTATACACTTTGAAGAGAAGTTTGTCACTGTCGGGAGATCTGCACAGGAGAACGTCGAGGAAAGAAAGTTTGCCATCATTTTCGAGTTCAAGTGTAAACTTTATTGATGGTTCAACTGCATTGATCTGGTAAAGTTGCTCGATGGAGGGCATCTTGGTTCAGTCCAAGGAGAATGCATTAACGTCCTCACTGAGCTAAGTACACGTCACCACTGAGCTAAGTATATGTCACCACTGAGCTAAGTACACGTCACCACTGAGCTAAGTACACGTCACCACTGAGCTAAGTACACGTCACCACTGAGCTAAGTACACGTCACCCGGATAAGTACACGTCACCACTTTACATATTGTTGGTAATTCTACCAACTTTATTACAGACTCTTAAGAAAAGTGGCAGCTTATGGTATAGGAGGTAAAGTTCTAGCATGGATAGAGGCATGGCTTACCAATAGAAAGCAGAGAGTTTCGATTAATGGGGTCAAATCTGAATGGGGATTAGTCACTAGTGGCGTTCCACAAGGATCAGTTTTAGGCCCTCTCTTGTTCATAATTTACATTAATGACCTTGATGAAGGGATTACGAGTGACATGAGCAAATGTATGTATGTATGTATGCATGTATGTATGTATGTATGTATGTATGTATGTATGTATGTATGTATGTATGTACGTATGTATGTGCAAATGTATGTATATATGTATGTTAGAAGTGATCAAGGTCCCAGGACCGAAACGTTTTCTAATAAATATGTCCTAGTGTTTGCTTACGTGTTTTTCTAAAGCAAATAGGTGAGTACACACACACACACACACACACACACACACACACACACACACACACACACACATACACACACACAAACAAACAAACAAACAAACAAACAAACAAACAAACAAACACATAAATGGATATTCAAGGAGTCTGAAAGAGAGAGTACCAATATTTTAGGACGCGGAGGTGTAAGCGAGGTGTGACTCTCGGGCAGCATTAAACCTACGCTTCATTAACCAGCAAAAACAGGCGATTACCTAACTTAACCTCTGACTATGCAGATTACGAGACATACAGGGAAACTGGCGGCCCAAATGTGACTATTGGAGAAAAGTTATTGTTTGGCTGCATGGTAATGCTATACAGTACTCCCTTTGGTCCAATATTGCTTCACACGCGTATACTTAATTTTAAAACCACGAGCACACTAACTTATAAATCTATTAGTATACTAATATAACAATATACTAAATTGTGAAACTAGTAGCATATTTGTTTATATTAAAATAAATAATATGAGAGTAATATTAATTTGGATCTAAATAGCGTGCTGAGAAGAGAAAGATCAAGCTAATTTTTGTCGAATTATGATTAGATAAAGAATATAAGAAAATAAATATTCGAGGTGGTCAGTCCCTTAACCTGGAGAAGATGCCGAACTGTTGCACATGTGTCTTAATTATTTGTGTATTGTTCCAGTCACGGTATTGTTATTTATTGTTATTTATTGACTACGTTTCGCCCACACAGTGGGCTTTATCCAGCCGCAAACAGATGTAACGACCACTGTTATCAGGGCTGGTGAGATGAAATCTTCTATCTTCTGGGGAGGTCGTTTCGAGAGTGTCCGAAACGGCAGGTGGCGTGTTTGTCCATTACTGCAAGTGGATATCTCAGTTGGTAGTGGCAGCAACTGAGCATTAGGCATTCAGTTCACGCAGTCAGCTGCACCGTGTAATGGTCCGTATTTATCCTTCATAAGCTGCTTCATCCCACCAGCAGTGTTGGTGATGGAGGTAGTGATGGTGAAGGTGAAGGTGATGATGGTGGAGGGGGAGGCGGTGGTGGTGGTGGAGGTGATGAAGATGAGGTGGTGATGATCGTGAGCTGTTAAATTTACAGTGCGCTTTTTATATTATGGGCCGTATATCACGACCATTGTTATTTATTCAATATTAAGACGATTTTATATATCATATTTTGTATAATCAAGTTAAGTACACGGACAGGAGATATGCGCAACACTTTCATATCTTTGTATAAAGTACTGTATTTCAACTAGTGGTACTCTGCCCACCTGTTACACCGTCTTCAACTGCTGCACCTCACCTGTCTCCACCTGTTTCCCCGTGCACTTGCTGTACTTTTATGAAGACTGATGGGGTCAACGCTTTATCTCCAAGTTGAAGGACTGATTACCTCAAAGTCCCTCCTAATTTCTTTGTATTGGACTGATTAAAACCACCGGTTGGCGAAACGTTTCCGCAGTTAAGATACCCAAATGTTGCACATGTCTCGGTGTTCTAAACCACTATTATAACAATTAAGTTAAAACCAGAGTCCCGAAGCATCAAAATTATACTTGATCCTCATTCCAAATTTACTCATTTTCGATTCCTCTACTTCCTAAATGCTAACAACCATTGTCCAACCTAATCCAATTTAACTCAACCTAATCCAGTCAAACCCAATTTAGTATTTCGATTCCCGTTCCATTTGCGTCAACTTTCCCTACAATCTTCAAGGTACTGAACAGCTGCAAAAGCCTCGCTGTGGTCAAGATGACCAATGATTATAATTATTGCTAGTAATGACGGCTTAAAACACAGAGAAATGTAACGAAAATAAATTGGTAAAGCACAGAGCTCCACTGAAGGTGTGCTCAGATATCCTTCTTTTAAAGGATTGTTTTAAGATGTTTGTGTTTTGAATATTCTGTTATTTCTTCAAATGATTTCTGCCTCGCCTGATATAATAATAATAATAATAATAATAATAATAATAATAATAATAATAATAATAATAATAATAATAATAATAATAATGACATTATTATTATTATTATTATTATTATTATTATTATTATTATTATTATTATTATTATTATTATTATTATTATTATTATTATTTAATTATTATTTAATTGTTATTATTTTTATAGCAGAGAGTCATACAGTGCAGCTTTCATTTTCAGAAACAACAGCAGTTCCACAAGCAGCAGGAGCAGCAGCAGCAATACCAGTAGAACTACCGCCATCATACCAGCAGCAGTAGTACCAGCACAGCCACCACCACCACCATACCAGCAGTACCTGCGCTAGCAGCAGCATCACCTGCAGCACCATCTGCACCAGCACCACCACCACGACCAAGATGTGGCGGCTGTTGGACTGGCTGTCAGGATTTAGAATACCCTCAGCTCTCCATTATCCTGGGTGGGTGGCGTGAGTTGCCGTCGTTGCGAGACAAAGTGTTTAAGTCACGCCTCGACAATAAAGCGAGCTTTCAACACATTTTTCTAAGAACCAAGCAATATTACTCCGTCTGTTTCGCAAATCATATTAATACATCTCCCTCCTCACCTCCTGTCAAAGAAAAATCATGTGAGTGTTTGAAATTCTAGTATGCATTTTTTTCCATCGTAAAATCATGAATATGCAACAATTGGATTTCTCACACGCTTCCTTTTTTTCTGTGGTAGTCTCTCTTGTTTTTTTAAGCGTGATATCAACGAACACATTTGCGAGGAAATTTATGTGTTGCTTAATAAGGAGGGACACTGGAAAAATATAGTGTTCATTTTTATTGTGTTTTATGTGTGTTTTTGTATGCTTGTGTGTGTGTGTGTGTGTGTGTGTGTGTGTGTGTGTGTGTGTGTGTGTGTGTGTGTGTGTGTGTGTGTGTGTGTGTGTGTGTGTGTGTTTGTATATGTGTTTGTGTGTTTATATGTATGTGTGTTTACGTTCTAATATCCGCAGAGTTATGTATGCCTGTATTCGACTGAAGAAGTCTGTTATGTAAGCGATTTTAAATGTTTTCATTTATTCTGTACTATTCAGTTTTAAAATTACGAAGACAGCATTTCGTGTGTATCGCTAAGATATTCACGTTTCCGGCTTTCAAAAATATATTCAAGATAATTTTTATTGTTTACAAACTTTACTTTGTCAAAACTTATATTGAAATCAAGTCTCTAGAAAGCCTTTCACGTCTCGGATGCTTCGGCTCTACATAAAGTGTAAAGGCCTTCGACTAGAGCCCTGTTGTTACAGCTGGAGGCTTTAAGTGTATAGGAGATTCGCCTGTAAAAAATTGCATTTGTGGTCACAGTGTGCCTATGCTACCCTTCCTATGAGAGTAAGACACATGTGCAACATCTGGGTATCTTTATTGTAGACGTTTCGCCATCCAGTGGCTTTATCAATACAAATTCCAGGACATAACTTGAAGACAGTAGAACTATGTACAGAAGATGAGGTAATCAGTCCCTCAACCTAGGAGTAGGTGCGAACAGCACCATAGTCGTGGAGATTCTGAAGCAGAAGAAAGAATCCTGGCGCTTATATAGTAACGTCAGGTGAAGCAGACGAGGGCAAATTCACTGGTGGGCGGGATTCCCCAGTGGAAGTAGGTCCTTCCCAAAGAGATGGGTTAGTTGTAGTAGTAGTTGTCGTAGTTGTGAAGGTTATGTACATGTCCTCAGAATTAAGATTCCATGATGTTGCAGTGTCTGACAAGTTGTGTACGATTGGTATATAATACCGACAAGATGAGAGTAAGACACATGTGCAACATCTGGGTATCTTTATTGTAGACGTTTCGCCATCCAGTGTCGGTATTATATACCATTCGTACACAACTTGTCAGACACTGCAACATCATGGAATCTTAATTCTGAGGACATGTACATAACCTTCACAACTACGACAACTACTACTACAACTAACCCATCTCTTTGGGAAGGACCTACTTCCACTGGGGAATCCCGCCCACCAGTGAATTTGCCCTCGTCTGCTTCACCTGACGTTACTATATAAGCGCCAGGATTCTTTCTTCTGCTTCAGAATCTCCACGACTATGGTGCTGTTCGCACCTACTCCTAGGTTGAGGGACTGATTACCTCATCTTCTGTACATAGTTCTACTGTCTTCAAGTTATGTCCTGGAATTTGTATTGATAAAGCCACTGGATGGCGAAACGTCTACAATAAAGATACCCAGATGTTGCACATGTGTCTTACTCTCATCTTGTCGGTATTATATACCAATCGTACACACCCTTCCTATGTCCTATGGTGTATAAATATGCCTAGTTGGATGAATCTTATTGTAGCCAGCTGGCTACAATAAGATTCATTCAACTAACGAGTCGGTCTGGAGGTTTCGACACTGACCGCGAGTTCAAGCCCACCCGTGGTATTTTTTTATGAAGTACATTTCAGTACATAGTAAAAACGGATCACGGAACGGTTTAAACCCACAGAAAGTGAGTCCTAAATCCCCGAACGTTCCGTGATTCGTTTGCAATCGTGTTATTACGATTTCGTGAGTTAGTTAAAGGCAGATATCAGTAGACCTGTGAGTCTACACCGAGGCCACCTGCATAGAACTATTTACCTCTGTCTAGATTAAGGACTATGGTGTATTATCTGTGTGTATGAGTCAGGGATAGAAAAGCAGAATGCTTGTTAGTAAGACTTGTCGGTAAATGCAGTGGAAAGTGCGTACAGAGTTCTATAACGGAGATTAATGTTATTATCAGTTAATAATGTTATCAAAGTTTATTCCTTAGGTAGCACTGAAGATGGGTTGGTCATCTATTTTTGTTAGTGGGTTTGGGTTTGAGAAAGACCTGCCCAGTATGGTCCAAAAGGCCTGCTGCAGTGTTTTTTCTTTCTTATGTGCTTATGAAGTTGTTTCATGACGAAACGTCGCTACAAACAAATATCTGCTCTGCGCACAGTTTTTCTATTGAGTCAGTATGAAAAATCCTTCGTCTCATCGGTGCATCAGAACTAACATGAGATCTTTAGTTACTGATTTGACGCAGAAAATTTACATCGCCTTACTGTCGACTTTTTCTCGGCTTTCGCACTTCTCTCTTTTTTTTTAAGTTACTGTCGTCTGTTTTCCCTTATTATTATTGTGTTCTTCAAGTGTTTTTGAGATACAACATTGCCGTGTCCTACCCTGTTATAAAGTGTTCTCCTAATATCTGTGTCTTCCCCCAACACCTCTGTCTTCCCTGACACCCCCTTGTCTTCCCTTATACCTGTATCATTCTTCACACAAGTGTCTGTGAGCTTAGTTTCAGAAAATTGCTCACGTTCTTTGATGCGTTTCCACTGGCTGGGCGTTTAATGTGGGTAACTTGGTCTTTGCCTAATTTACAGTGTCTCCCACAGGAGGCTCTACTCCTCTGTGGTGTTTATTGTTCCGTGTTCCGCCAGAGAACAAGGAGGTTGTGTTAATTCTAATTCCCTGCACACTGTTAACGGCATTTAACGTATAAATTGTTAAGCTGCTACTCATGCATGAGTACACACATACACACGCACACACACACACACACACACACACACACACACACACACACACACACACACATACATACATACATACATACATACATACATACATACATACGTACGTACATACCTACACGCTTGAATAAATACTCATATACGTATTCAGGTATAGAGTCCATTACGCTTGTAGTAGTGGTTCTGGGGTGAGGTAACTGCTCGATACAATTCTGGATGCCAGTTCGCTTCACCAGGAGTATTTAAAGATATTTTACGAGAGAAACATGTGAAATATATGAGTTGCCGGGAGACTGGATTGCAACAAGACTGACATCAACCCCGGATGAAGGGAAGCCTCCCAGATACATCGTTCTGCCGGCCACCAATGTGACAACTGACGTGTACAACATTCTTGATAAACTCATGAAATACCCACTAATAATCTGTTTTCATTAAAGGTTTAGTGCAAAAACACAAGAACGACTCTATCACTAGCGCCGGAGCAGAAATACTTAGGAAAAATCAGATGGAGCCCTAATTGTTTGCCTCAGGTTAAACGCTAAATTTATGTGGATCATTGAGCTGTGACCACCGTCTAGATTTATAGAAAAACTCACGTTCAAGACAGAGACGACATGAGACCTTATAGAGTGGAATGATGTTAGGTTCGTTATTTGGGAAGATAACTTACACAAAAGAAAATGTATCTAGGTTCCATTAACTGCTGTCAGTAACTAAATACCTCAGACGTTCGGCAGCTTCAGCTTATCCAGACTCTTGGCCGACAGGATATTGCTATCAGTGATAGCCACTATAAACAATGTATGGAGGAGCACTGCAATGAACCTATTGGCCCATTCTGTCATGTACCACCCAACCAGTCTCATTACCAAGTATACTACTTCTACGACTACTACTGTATTACTGTCGCCCCTCTCACTAAGTTTTTCCTGACTGCCGGCGTCTTATGCGTCTCTGCATTAGGACTAAAGAAAACACTCGAGGCAATACGTTTCCTGCACAATCCTGAACTGTGCACACAGTGTCTTTGTTCATAGCCTGTACATATAACCATTCACTTCCTACAAACAGCAGCTCTACCACTCTGCTACGAGGATCCCCAGTAACCAGATCATCCTACATGCAACACGCTGTAGACTTTGGAATGTTATCACAACCACCAGATACGAATCAATGCCAATTTTTACAGTAATTTCAGCTCTCCCGCGCAGGCAGTGAAGAAATATTAGTTATTTGCAGATTAGTTGTCGACTGGGAGACAAGAGTTATATTGTGTGTGTGTGTGTGTGTGTGTGTGTGTGTGTGTGTGTGTGTGTGTGTGTGTGTGTGTGTGTGTGTGTGTGTGTGTGTGTACTCACCTATTTGTACTCACCTATTTGTGGTTGCAGGGGTCGAGTCCTAGCTCCTGGCCCCGCCTCTTCACCGGTTGCTACTAGACCCTCTCTCTCCCCGCTCCATGAGCTTTATCAAACCTCGTCTTAAAACTGTGTATGGTTCCTGCCTCCACTACGTCATTTTCTAGGCTATTCCACTGCCTTACAACTCTATGACTGAAGAAATACTTCCTACTATCTCTCTGACTCATTTGTGTCTTCAACTTCCAATTGTGGCCTCTTGTTTCTGTGTCCCCTCCCTGGAACATCCTGTCTTTGTCCACCTTGTCTATTCCACGCAGTATTTTATATGTCGTTATCATGTCTCCCCTGACCCTCCTGTCCTCCAGTGTCGTCAGGCCGATTTCCCTTAATCTTTCTTCATAGGACATTCCCCTTAGCTCTGGAACTAACCTTGTTGCAAACCTTTGTACTTTCTCTAGTTTCTTGACGTGCTTTATCAAGTGCGGGTTCCAAACAGGTGCTGCATACCCCAGTATGGGCCTGACATACACGGTGTACAGTGTCTTGAATGATTCCTTACTAAGGTGTCGGAATGCTGTTCTCAGGTTTGCCAGGCGCCCATATGCTGCAGCAGTTATCTGATTGATGTGTGCTTCCGGAGACATGCTCGGTGTTATACTCACCCCAAGATCTTTCTCCTTGAGTGAGGTTTGCAGTCTTTGGCCACCTAGCCTATACTCTGTCTGTGGTCTTCTGTGCCCTTCCCCTATCTTCATGACTTTGCATTTGGCAGGATTAAATTCGAGAAGCCATTTGCTGGACCAGGTGTCCAGTCTGTCCAGGTCTCTTTGAAGTCCTGCCTGGTCCTCATCAGATTTAATTCTCCTCATTAACTTCACATCATCTGCAAACAGGGACACTTCTGAGTCTAACCCTTCCGTCATGTCGTTCACATATACCAAAAATAGCACTGGTCCTAGGACCGACCCCTGTGGGACCCCCGCTCGTCACAGGTGCCCACTGTGATACATCATTACGTACCATGACTCGTTGTTGCCTCCCTGTCAGGTATTCTCTGATCCATTGCAGTGCCCTTCCTGTTATATGCGCCTGATGCTCTAGCTTCTGCACTAATCTCTTGTGAGGAACTGTGTCAAAAGCCTTCTTGCAGTCCAAGAAGATGCAATCAACCCACCCCTCTCTCTCTTGTCTTACTTCTGTTATTTTATCATAAAACTCCAGAAGGTTTGTGACACAGGATTTGCCTTCAGTGAATCCGTGCTGGTTGGCATTTATACTCCTGTTCCGTTCCAGGTGCTCCACCACTCTCCTCCTGATAATCTTCTCCATAATTTTGCATACTATACACGTCAATGACGCAGGTCTATAGTTTAGTGCCTCTTTTCTGTCTCCTTTTTTGAAAATGGGAACTACATTTGCCGTCTTCCATACCTCAGGTAGTTGCCCAGTTTCCAGGGATGTGTTGAAGATTGTGGTAAGTGGTACGCACAACATATCTGCTCCCTCTCTAAGGACCCATGGAGAGATTGTGTCCGGTCCCATTGCCTTTGAGGTATCGATGTCCCTTAGCAGTTTCTTCACCTCCTCCTCATCTGTATGTATGTCGTCCAACACTTGTTGGTGTATTCCTTGTTGGTGTCCCCATCTGGTCTGTCCCCCCAGAGTCCTTCCTGTCTCTACTGTAAATACTTCCTTAAATCTCGTGTTGAGCTCCTCACATACCTCTTGATCGTTTCTTGTGAGTTCTCCACCTTCTTTCCTCAGCCTTATCACCTGGTCCTTGAGTGTGTGTGTGTGTGTGTGTTTGTGTGTGTACATGCATGTATATGTATGTATGTATGCATGCATGCATGTAACTATGTAAGCGTGTGTGTGTATGCTAAAAAACTGGAATAACTGATGAAAAAGAAGGGAAAAAGAGCAAGAGAGGAATAAAATGGAAGAGAAAGAAAATAAGGAAATTTCAAAACATGGCACCCCTGACTCGGGTCATAGAGGGCCCGAATGACCTAATTAAGACTTCCAATTATAGGTGGAAAATTCCCATCACAGGTATATGCACCATTAAACCTTAATTTGGGGTTCACCAGGGGAAAAACAGAGGGAGAAATTAAGGGCAGATTGGAGTAATAACGCAGAGCTTAAGTAGAACGCTTGATTAAGACTACGTTTGCCTTACCTAATTACATGGAGAGAGAGAGAGAGAGAGAGAGAGAGAGAGAGAGAGAGAGAGAGAGAGAGAGAGAGAGAGAGAGAGAGAGAGAGAGAGAGAGAGAGAGAGAGAGAGAGAGAAACGTTGCCACAATAAAAATGTCACATTAGTTGCACTTGTGTCCTTTTACTTTACATATTGTATGCAATTCTACTAACATTATCCCACTCTCTCTCTTCATATCAACATGTCCGTATGTTAGTTTGTATTGTGCTCAAGAGACAAAATTAGGATAAACACAAGAGAATTTAGAAAATAATGATGATCGAAGAGGACAGAAAGAGGCTTCGAGAGGGCTTAAACAGGCTTCAGGATCACTTAACAGCCTTCAAAATTATTTAAAGAGGCTGCAAATTTGATCAGACAAATGGCTTCTAGACTGTAATAAAGTCAGTGGATACGGTGCCCCGTGGTCCACGATGCCACGTGGTCCACGGTGCCACGTGGCCCACGGTGCCCCGCAGCCTGTTGGCAAAAGCTCTCACTTCACATGGTAAGGGTCCGAGTTCGATTCCCTGCGAAGGGGTGGAAACATTGGACGTGTTACCTGGGTGTTAGTCGACTGGTGTGGGTCGCATCCTGGGACAAAACTGACCTAATTTGCCCGAAATGCTCTACATAACAAACGGCTTTGTGCATAGTAATATGTCATTGATGTCAGCTAGGCCTGTATACCATGTACATGTGCTTGTAGTACATTTACATGGTATACAGTATACTACAAGTATACCATGGTATACAGTATACAAGTATACCATGGTATACAGTATACTACAAGTAAACCATTCTATACAGTATACTACAACTACACCATGGTATACAGTATACTACAAGTAAACCATGGTATACAGTATACTACAAGTAAACCATGGTATACAGTATACTACAAGTATTCCATGGTATACAGTATACTACAAGTAAACCATGGTATACAGTATACTACAACTACACCATGGTATACAGTATACTACAAGTAAACCATGGTATACAGTATACTACAAGTATACCATGGTATACAGTATACTACAAGTAAACCATGGTATACAGTATACTACAAGTAAACCATGGTATACAGTATACTACAAGTAAACCATGGTATACAGTATACTACAAGTATTCCATGGTATACAGTATACTACAAGTAAACCATGGTATACAGTATACTACAAGTAAATCATGGTATACAGTATACTACAAGTATACCATGGTATGCAGTATACTACAAGTAAACCATGGTATACAGTATACTACAAGTAAACCATGGTATGCAGTATACTACAAGTATTCCATGGTATACAGTATGCTACAAGTAAACCATGGTATACAGTATACTACAAGTATTCCATGGTAAACAGTATACTACAAGTAAACCATGGTATACAGTATACTACAAGTATTCCATGGTAAACAGTATACTACAAGTAAACCATGGTATACAGTATACTACAAGTAAACCATGGTATACAGTATACTACAAGTAAACCATGGTATACAGTATACTACAAGTATTCCATGGTATACAGTATACTACAAGTATACCATGGTATACAGTATACTACAAGTAAACCATGGTATACAGTATACTACAAGTAAACCATGGTATACAGTATACTACAAGTATACCATGGTATACAGTATACTACAAGTATTCCATGGTATACAGTATACTACAAGTATTCCATGGTATACAGTATACTACAAGTAAACCATGGTATACAGTATACTACAAGTATTCCATGGTATACAGTATACTATAAGTAAACCATGGTATACAGTATACTATAAGTATACCATGGTATACAGTATACTACAAGTAAACCATGGTATACAGTATACAAGTATTCCATGGTATACAGTATACTACAAGTATTCCATGGTATACAGTATACTACAAGTATTCCATGGTATACAGTATGCTACAAGTATACCATGGTATACAGTATACTACAAGTAAACCATGGTATACAGTATACTACAAGTAAACCATGGTATACAGTATACTACAAGTATTCCATGGTATACAGTATACTACAAGTATACCATGGTATACAATATACTACAAGTATTCCATGGTATACAGTATACTACAAGTATTCCATGGTATACAGTATACTACAAGTAAACCATGGTATACAGTATACTACAAGTATTCCATGGTATACAGTATACTACAAGTAAACCATGGTATACAGTATACTATAAGTATACCATGGTATACAGTATACTACAAGTAAACCATGGTATACAGTATACTACAAGTAAACCATGGTATACAGTATACTACAAGTATTCCATGGTATACAGTATACTACAAGTATACCATGGTATACAGTATACTACAAGTAAACCATGGTATACAGTATACTACAAGTAAACCATGGTATACAGTATACTATAAGTATACCATGGTATACAGTGTACTACAAGTAAACCATGGTATACAGTATACTACAAGTAAACCATGGTATACAGTATACTACAAGTAAACCATGGTATACAGTATACTACAAGTAAACCATGGTATACAGTATACTACAAGTATACCATGGTATACAGTATACTACAAGTAAACCATGGTATACAGTATACTACAAGTAAACCATGGTATACAGTATACTACAAGTAAACCATGGTATACAGTATACTACAAGTAAACCATGGTATACAGTATACTACAAGTAAACCATGGTATACAGTATACTACAAGTAAACCATGGTATACAGTATACTACAAGTATACCATGGTATACAGTATACTACAAGTATACCATGGTATACAGTATACTACAAGTAAACCATGGTATACAGTATACTACAAGTAAACCATGGTATACAGTATACTACAAGTAAACCATGGTATACAGTATACTACAACTACACCATGGTATACAGTATACTACAAGTAAACCATGGTATACAGTATACTACAAGTATACCATGGTATACATGGTATACTTGCAGTAAATGCAGATATTAAATATTAAGTAATTTTATTTTATTCATGGGGGAGGAGTGCTAAACCCGTAATGATCATGTCCTGCCTTGGGAGTGGGGGAACGGGAGGCACTCATATTTGATCCAAGGAAAGGAAGGATCGCTACGATTCCTTGGACCAAGAGCCCTTCACCATCATCCCTTGAAGGAAATGGGTAAAAAGTAAAATATATAAAGCAATAATAATAATAATAATAATAATAATAATAATAATAATAATAATAATAATAATAATAATAATAATAATATTATTATTATTATTATTATTATTATTATTATTATTATTATTATTATTATTATTATTATTATTATTATTATTATTATTATTATTATTATTATAGGGAATAAGAACCTTAGCGATTTATGGCATTTCAATGAGAAGACGTTTCGCTGACTAGGAACTGATTATTAGGTAAGACACATATGCAACAGTTAGGTATCTTTATTATGAAACGTTTCGCCTACACAGAAGGCTTCTTCAGTCAAGTACAGAAAAGTTGATAGAAGCAGAAGATACTTGAAGACGATGTAATCAGTCCATCACCCTTAAAGTTTTGAGGTGGTCAGTCCCTCAGTCTGGAGAAGAGCATTGTTCCATAGTATGAAACAATATGGAGAAGAAGTGACAGGATGGAGCTTTTTATAGCGCCAAGAGGTGAGACGTAGGCCACTAGGAGAGGTAAGAACTCAGATGCTGATAGGGTATCTTGGTACAGACCTGCAATCAACTTCGACAACTTCCACTAGTGAGAGCGGCTGGATTTGAGAGGGACCTGACCTATCAGCATCTGAGTTCTTACCTCTCCTAGTGGCCTACGTCTCACCTCTTGGCGCTATAAAAAGTTCCATCCTGTCACTTCATCTCCATATTGTTTCATACTATGGAACAATGCTCTTCTCCAGACTGAGGGACTGACCACCTCAAAACTTTAAGGGTGATGGACTGATTACATCGTCTTCAAGTATCTTCTGCTTCTATCAACTTTTCTGTACTTGACTGAAGAAGCCTTCTGTGTAGGCGAAACGTTTCATAATAAAGATACCTAACTGTTGCATATGTGTCTTACCTAACAACCTGTCGGTATTTTATACCATTTTAATGTTCAGGAACTGATTAGTTCTTGATGGGCGAAACGTCTTCTCAATAAAATGCCACTAAACGCATATTATCTTACTGACATGATTTTTTATATATAAAGATCACTGTAAAGCAAAAGGACACAAATTCATTGTCGTGCTCTGTCCGATCACACAGTTGCTCTACACTCAAGAAGCCTCCCTTCGACCCCGCCGGGGTGGGGAATTTATATTCTACAAACGTCACATTCTTTTCACAATGCTGTCGCATCATGTGAAAATCAAGCCTGTGAATGGTGCAATTAATGACTCCGTCAATAATTGCACTGTTAGGACCGTCGTTAGGACCTGCCTGCAGGTCAAATTTACGGCAATCCACACTCTGAAGGACTCCTTCGTTGTTATCTGCACAGACGACACGGAAGCATCAAAACTAATGGACGACTCTTCAGTCACGACCCTACAAACACAACAATTCACTCTATCCCCGTCTCCATTCTTGAAGTCGAAACATTCGGTCCTTGTGAAAAGACTGGACAATATGGTCACCTCTCTCTCTACTGAGGCACTGAAGACATCTGTTGAGGAACAAAACACCTGGGCCTCGGTAGACAGCATCTCCAAGATCCCTAACGCTTCATCTATGCTAAAGATTACATTCTCAGACATCTCCATGGCTGCCCAAGCTCTCTCTGACGGTCTGGCCATCTCATATTACCACATCCACCCTAGTCATATAGAACAAGAACGTTTCACATACATCTCCCACTGCTGGACCTGCTACTCCTATAAACACACCACCAAGGACTGCCCCATCAAGGATAAGAAGTTTTGTTCAAAATGTGGGAATGATGGACACGACTTCAGATCCTGCACCATTACTACAGCACCAACATGTCTTAACTGCAAGGGTAATCACCATACCCTTGCAGCTAAGTGCCCACTCAGGAAAGAAATCATTTTGAAGAAAACTGAAGTTCTGAAGAACACCTCCAATTCACCGACATACGCTGGAATAACCAAACCACAAACCGACACCACCAAGACTCTACACGCTAATCTACAGGCACCATCGCCCAGCAACTCCCTCCACTCCCCGACGGTGCTTCCTCCAAGGTGCTGTACTGCATGGTGTATGCACACCTTGCAAACGCAGCAATCCCCGGCACTTTCAACACCACTATTAATTAACTATTCCGTCTGAACAACATGCTTGCCTTCAATTTTCCGGACTTCACACCTTCAGCAGACATCCTCAAGATCCTTCACAACTCCCTGAACTTTACTGCACCTGCAAACCTGTCTCCTGCCCAAGCAACTGCTCCTGTAACCTCTATAACCACTTCCACCGCTGATAACGTTGATCATGCTACCTCAACCACCATCTCCCACCTCTCCCAGCCTGCTGTTACACAACCATTACACCTCTCCACTGCTCCTGTCGACCTTCAGTCACCTGCTACCACCATTGTAGATTCGCCCAATGAATCCACTCCAGAAGAGGAAGATAACGACGACTCCAGTAAACCCTCATGGGAAAACCTTACCTTCTACACTTCTTCAAATACTGACACCATGACCTGTACTGAACTCTACAAAAGCCTCGGTGCTGGAACAGTCAAGTATGCATGTGAATCACCGCTTCACTTCACACTCACCCAAGCTCTTGAGTTCATCAAGCCTCTACGTTTCACCTTTAGTAACAAGGCTAAACTATACCACCTATCTAGGAACAGCTTCAAAAAGTTCGAAAATGGCTCCATTGCTTACCTGCCTCCTCAGTTACTCCTATAACTCCCATATGTGTTCTATCCTCTGATGTGACCTAGCCTACTGCCAGCTACTCAAGATTCAAGACTTCAACTACCACAAGTTCGATGCAACAGTCCCTGCTATTCCTGTTCTCAAGTCTGCCCCACGATCGCCTTAGCTGCTGGGTTAAGCCCTGGCTCTTTTTCTCAAGGAACACTCCTCTCCAGAGCTATTCTTCATCTGTCCCGTCTTCCCCGCTCATCCCATTGAGATCTTACCTGAACTTGTTTGCTTTTGCTTTAAGGACACAAGTGCAACTAATGTGACATTTTTATTGTGGCAACTTTTCTCTCTCCAGGAGCTTTGTCAAGCCGTTACAAATAATATATGGACACAGAGGGGTATATATAGGCTCAGAGTGAGGTGGTGGTAGTAGTAGTAGTAGTAGTAGTGATATAAGTTGTAGTAGTAGTAGTGATATAAGTTGTAGTAGTGATATAAGTAGTAGTAGTAGTAGTGATGTAAGTTGTAGTAGTAGTAGTGATATAAGTTGAAGTAGTAGTAGTGATATAAGTTGTAGTAGTAGTAGTGATATAAGTTGTAGTAGTAGTAGTGATATAAGTTGTAGTAGTAGTAGTGATATAAGTTGTAGTTGTAGTAGTGATATAAGTTGTAGTAGTAGTAGTGATATAAGTTGTAGTAGTAGTAGTGATATAAGTTGTAGTTGTAGTAGTGATATAAGTTGTAGTAGTAGTAGTGATATAAGTTGTAGTAGTAGTAGTGATATAAGTTGTAGTTGTAGTAGTGATATAAGTTGTAGTAGTAGTAGTGATATAAGTTGTAGTAGTAGTAGTGATATAAGTTGTAGTAGTAGTAGTGATATAAGTTGTAGTAGTAGTAGTGATATAAGTTGTAGTAGTAGTAGTGATATAAGTTGTAGTAGTAGTAGTGATATAAGTTGTAGTTGTAGTAGTGATATAAGTTGTAGTAGTAGTAGTGATATAAGTTGTAGTAGTAGTAGTGATATAAGTTGTAGTTGTAGTAGTGATATAAGTTGTAGTTGTAGTAGTGATATAAGTTGAAGTAGTAGTAGTAATACAATTAATTTGTACATGAGTAAAAGGACATAAAAGCTATTATTTGGGTAGCATAAAAATAAACTAGACAAATATTTCTGTTGGAGGTTGAATTAGAGGCAGCCTGTTTCAGTGTACATCCTCTGTAATGTGCTTTGTGTAGTATTAACAGGAGATACTATGTGATACCAGGGTTTACTGTTTTCAGGAGGATTCTTGCTAAGATTTCAGAGATGGTGAAGCTGCCTGTGGAAAATTGCATTTATCTGTATGTATCATTATGTATATAACAATAAATGAACATAGATAATTATTATTTATCAGTTAGACAAGTAGGAATTTGGGACACCTGGGTCGCAAAAAATGTCCCCCTTCGATACCTACCACTGTCATATCCACAAGTTGCTCTGGACCTATTAATTAAATGAAATATACATACTCCAGGAATACTGGTAAATATATAAATTTGTGGACTGTATATTAAAAATAATAAATGGTTATATATATACACAATTACATAACAGAAGGAAAATATATCTTAATATCACTCACCAATTTGACTGGGTATTAAGTTGTATCATACTCAGAAAAACCTCACTAACTAAATTTATGAAAACACTGGCCAGAATTATACACAAATCTAAAGAGCTTATCTGAGGTTCCTGGAGCTGTCTTGTCCAGTCGTCTGATATCTCAAGTTATGTAGGAATGCATGTCCAACAATTTCGCCTCCTATTTGAGAGGTGTCAGCCCAATTTTAACCTCTAGAGCACGAAAATTCCTTCCCATTACACTAACGTTGTATCCAATTCAAAACCAAGATGGCGAGTCTCGTCTGCGCAGACGCAGGCTTTCCGTTTTCTATGACAAATATTATTAAATACAGTATGGCCATCTATTTACATATAAATACTGAATTTCTGGAAAATATGTACAGTATTTTCCACACTGCCTTTGTATTGTTTAATTGTATTAGAAACAGCGATTAGTGATGATTCAAGGCACTTGCGTCTGCGGAAAGACCACTGAGGAAAGACCACTGCGGAAAGACCACTGAGGAAAGACCACTGCGGAAAGACCACTGATATCGAGAACTGAGCAGTCGGGACCACGCGACTGTACCACAAGTCTGCACCACGAGACTGGACCACGAAGCTGAATCACGAGGCTGGACCACTAGTCTGGACCATGGCAAACAGGTTAAGCACAGAAATTATAATTATGTCAAAACGCTCTGTGCAGATATTTGAAGGAATCAGCTTACTGAGCTTTATAAGACTTGCACACTCACTGAAAAAAAAATCGAAATTAATACAAGAGTTTTTGGTCGATGGTAGAACAGACAAGATAACGGACAGGAAGTTTACATTAGGCTACCACACAGACGACTAGTCATAAAGAATTATGGTCGGTTCATTACAAAACATCAACTGGAATCTCCCTGAAACTGAAATTTCGTGTAAATACCGAGAAGGCGAAGGAAATATAACTTTGATGCTTTGGATTCATTTATTAAAGACAGCGTTTCGCCCACGCAATAACTTTATCGAGCCACCGTGTAGGTGAAACGTTGTCGTTCATAAAGGCATCAATGGGACATTTAATTCGCAGTTTCTCACTTTCTCAAGACCCCAAACAGTAAGCCTCCAGTATATCTCTTGTTTTCCTTCAATTCCATTTTTATTTCATGTTCGATTACGTTTAATTACGTTAGGTTAGGTTACACTAGGTAACTCATCCCAACTCAACACGATCCAACTCGAGTGAGACCAACCTAATGAAACCGAATGCAGCCAAACCCCAGCCTAACCTAACTTTAGATTAATTCTTATATTAGTGTTATGTAAATGGGATGCTGGTGTTAAGGAGAGGCGTTATCTTAAAAAAAAGAAGAAAATAAAAGTCTGATCAAAATTACGAGTTGTGACAATAGTTCTTTTTTCTTGTAGATGCCAGTGGTACCGAAAGACCCCGGAAAGCAGCTAAAGAAATCGGTGTGGGGAGTTTGGAAGTGTATACAGGCTGACAAGACCAGCTGAGAGCAATGCTAAAATTACCCACCAGTCATAAGACACCACAAGAAAAACACTATAAAAATTACAAAAAAAACACTACAAAATACAATAAAAACACGACAAAAAATATAAAAACACGACAAAAAATATAAAAACACGACAAAAAATATAAAAACACGACAAAAAATATAAAAACACGACAAAAAATATAAAAACACGCCAAAAAATATAAAAACACTACAAAAATACAACGAAAACAAAAAACTACAAAAATACAAAGGTAATAAAAAACAACAAAACACTTTATTCTTATTCTATTCTGCTCTTTGTCCCAGTGTTAGTTTTGTGAAGTTTACATTATTTATCCTTCGTGAGAGTTAATTGCTTAGTGACATAGTCTCACTGCTAAATCTAAATCGAAAATTGTTGACCATAGTGAAGAAAAGACAAGTCTCATTATATTAACAGAATTAAAATAGTGACAAGCACAAGACACATGTGCCCTTCGTAAGGTAACTTTACGAAATGTTGCACTTGTGCAGTAGGCTTCTTCAGTCTTAATTGAAGGTTGATGGAGTGTTCAAGTCATCTTTTCCTCTCCATTGCTTCTGCAGTCTCTATATTTATTTACATATATTTTCGACCGAAGAAGACTACTGTATACAGGCGAAACCTTTCGGAAATAAGCAGATTTAACTATTCCACTTGTATCTTACTCAAGACAGGTTGCAAAGCAAGATTCTACTAAAGGAGCTTTTCGCGCTGTGTGCAGCCCACTAAAGCTCTATCTACACAGAGCGAAAAGTTATCCAAACAAAAATATATTTGGCTGACATGACTAAATAAAATCCACCATCATGGGGACCACTTTTCCACTCCTTGTTCTCCAATTAACGACTCGTCCACTATAATCTTTACCGACCCAAGAATTTTCCCCTACATCGCCAGAACACTTTACATTCTCTGCGTACTCACAGATAGTTTAATAATCGAGAATTGCATAAGTCCTCTCGTTTCTGATAAATCAATCAAAATAGATGAACCCGAATATTGTCTTTATTCCTCACACAGTGATCACTACAGCACCAGCATCATCCTGACGTTCCTCACCTTAGTCTGGGTTTTTGGTGAAAATTCCCAGCCACCTGTAAAATACCAACACGATGGGAAAATAGACACGTAAATTAAGCCCACTGTGTGGGCGAAACACAGTCATTAAAGGATCGCATTATACTGCTTTTGTTTATTTTCCCATTCATTAGAGGTTGTCTCTGTCTTACTTGTTTCACGATAAGCCATTGCAATTTACCTAGCAAAAGTTTCTGCAAGGCATCGCATCTTTCTTTGGTCACAATAAGCAAAGGTCTGTGGAGACCAGGCCTCTCACTTTGCCCGCCCCACCTAAGTCTTCGACTAATGCTTCCCTAATGGAAGCAAGTCTAAAATTTACCTGTTTTCTGTACAGATTTTATCAGGTTTCCACACCATCTCCAACAGATTCATCAAGGCTGAGGGACTATCACCTCAACTACTTTTTAATGTCTTCCACACACTCCAGTATCATTATCTGTAATGGATTGATAAATTATTATTATTATTATTATTATTATTATTATTATTATTATTATTATTATTATTATTATTATTATTATTATTATGGGGAGAGCTAAACCCATATGGATTATACAGCGCTTGTGAGGAAGGGGAGATGGAAGGTATTCAGGCTTAATGCATGGAACTGGAACACGTATCCAATTCCTTAGATCAGGAGCATCCCCTCACCAGCATCAAGGAACCTTCCATGAGAGGCTAGATTCATAAAACCACTGGTTGGCGAAACGTCTCCACAATAAAGATACTCAGCGTGGTGCACATGTGCCTCACGTTTATAATGTGCAAATTTCAACAATGTTGATGTTGAAAATGGTACATAATACCGTGTATGTACAACAGTTGAGTATCTTGCTGAAGCGCTTCGCCTTCACATACGGAGGCAGCAGATATAGTAGTGGAATGAAGACGATGTAGTCAGTCCATCAACCTTGGACAAATAGTATTTGAGGTGGTCAGTCCCCGAAAACCTCAAATACAAAAAGCCAGCGATAACAGGGCAATAACAGTGAAAACAAATAATAAAAGCCACTGATAACAGACAACTGTTGCCATTGGAAATAACAGCGATTAGTTTTATGTAATTCCCATCAATTAAACGCTATTTTGATTGCTTATTTGCAAACATGAATAGGTATATGCAAATCTTCGTTATATGTAAACACGATTAGTGTTTTTTTTAACTTATTATTCATGAGAAAATCTGATTAGTTCTATGCAAATTTGATTAGTTTTATGTAAATCAAATTACTTCAATAGAAATATAATTATTCCTATGAAATCTGATTAGTTCTTTGTAATCTGATTAGTTCTATGTAAATCTGGTTAGTTCTATGTAAATCTGATTAGTTCTAGGTAAATCTTAATTGTTCGACGAAAATCATTTACATTTCTAATCAACAACCCAATCATCTCTCAAAAGTAGTGGAAAATACCGTTCACTTGAATCAAGAGAGAGAGAGAGAGAGAGAGAGAGAGACAGAGAGAGAGAGAGAGAGAGAGAGAGAGAGAGAGAGAGAGAGAAGAGATAAAGAACATGTGCCCCAAATAACATGAAATCCCAACCTTTTTAATTTTTTAGGCAGTCCAGTCAGCAAGAAAAAAAATGCTAACTCAGAAAAATTTGATTCAATTAGCGGAGCAGGAAAAATAGGCGTTTTACGCATGGCCGAACCCATTGTGGGCGCACCGGCCAGCTGCAATTTTATTAGTTGAGTTTCTCCCTCTTTCTCTCTTATATACATGCACACACACACACACGCACATATATATATATATATATATATATATATATATATATATATATATATATATATATATATATATATATATATATAGATATATATATATATATATATATATATATATATATAGTGCCTAGTAAGTAAAACTGTCCAATTAGCAAGAACTCATTTAAAATTAAGTCCTTTCTAAAATTTTCTCTTATACGTTTAAAGATATATTTTTTTCATTAATGTTAATGTAAAAAAAATTAATTTTGCACCAAAAGAATCTTAGAAAACTTACCTAACCTTATTATAACAAGAATAATTTATTTTAGCCTAACTCAACTATATATATTTTAGATTTGTTTAGAATAATTTAATGCTAAACAAACACAGTTAAATATATTTTTTTCGTTATATTCCTAATGATTTTGGCGAAATTATTGCATACACAAATTTTCGCTTGTCCAATATGGCAAGATGAGCGTTGCTATTTAAGCCAAGATCGCAAGTTTTGCTTATTCGGCAGGACATATATATGTAAACTTTCTCCCCATCTTCCCTACGAGCAATCCCTCCCCACATCTTCTCCCCGCCTCCCATCTGCATTTCTCCTCCCCCTCAGCTCATCTCTCACCCTCTTCCTCATCCTCTCATTTTTCTCTTCTTGTTTTTTTTTTTACTGCAAGTTTATCCCTGATTAATACGGAATCAAATCTGTACGTGCGCCTCAGATTGGATTTCCTGCCCGACACCGGGTACCAGGCGTTCATGTTTATAGAGAGACTCCTACTCTTCCTTTTTCCCCTCCTCCTCTTGTTTCTCCTCCTCCTCTTTATCCTCATCTTCATCCTTCTCCTCTCCCTTAAGCCAAAACCTTCAAGACTGTCATTCTTTATTCCTAAGTTCTTTCCCATCGATATTCTGTCTCATTTATCTCGTTCCTGTCTCTCCTCATATTCTCCTTCTCTGCCCCTTACCACTGCCCCTGTTCAACCATCAAACCCCTGTTTACTTCACCCACAGTTCCGTTTTCTTCTCCCAAAGTTCTTCTCTCCCTCTCTCAGCCTCAAGTAATCATGTCTCTCTTCCTCTGACTAATCTTTCCCTTTTCATTAATCTTTGTATTTCCTCTTTCAGTTCTCTTATACAAAAACTACCTCTCTTCTGATAAAAAAAAAGACACATGATGCAAAACATGGCATTATTAAGCAACGTTTCGCTCTGTGATATTTATCAAGTTGTGATCTGAATAGCTCAACAATGCGAGAAACGTTGTTACAATCGAAATCATGTTAGGCAACGTCTGTGTATTTTTCACCATAGTTGACATATTCACCTTCGGATCCAGCTCCTCCCTTCTTCCTCTTTCTTCCCCGAGGGCTTTCATTTCTTCTTCCCCTATTATTTTTCCTCTCTTGCCTCTTCTCTCGTTTCCGTGAATATATATATATATATACATATATATATATATATATATATATATATATATATATATATATATATATATATATATATATATATATATATATATATATATATATATATATATATATGTATATATAAACAAAATACATTTACAGAAAAAAACATAAACATGAATACAATGGCACAATGTATCAAAGATGATGAATTTCCTCCAGCTCCTCCGAGGCTGGACGTGAGCCAAGTATGCAGCAAGCATTTCCCCTCTGGATGGCGACGCTGAGGCGCTGGAACATGAAAGTGGCTGCCCTTGGGTCCCTGGTGGTGTCGATGAGTCTGGAACCCAATTCTTTAAGGAAACGTGTGGCATTTTTTCCCCATGATCCCAAGGTCTCCGATCCCACTGGGACAAATTGATACTGTTGGCTAATGTCCCTGTACTTGCTGATCTTGTACTCCTCCCTGTGGTCAGCAGCTCCTCCCTGTCGCCCCACACTGTGATGGATATAGGTGTCAGCCAGTGTGGACACACAGGTATAGTCCCATGCTAAGAGCTTGCAATTCTTCCAAGGATAGATGGTGATCCCGTCGGGGCGCATTGCTGGGTTGTGGGTATTGTTTGCTGCAAGTGATCGTGGCTCCCTCTCGGCAGGGCATCCAGCTGTAGCAAGGCTTCTCTTAATGATGTCGTTGACCTCATTGTGTCTTGTATGCCAGCCCTTGGTTTTGGAACAGTTAAGACCATGTAGACCGTATTGGTCTGCTTGCACTTCGCCGCAAATACACACACACACACACACACACACACACACACATATATATATGTCGTGCCAAATAGGCAGAACTTGCGATCTTGGCTTAAATAGCAATGCTCAACTTGCCATATAGGACAAGTGAAAATTTATGTATGCAATAATTTCGCCAAAATCATTCTGAACCTAACGAAAAGAATATATTTCACTGCGTTTGTTTAGTATTAAATTACTGTAAACAGATCTAAAATATATTTAGTTGGGTTAGGCTAAAATAAATTGTTCTTGTTATAATAAGGTTAGGTAAGTTTTCTAAGATTCTTTTGGAGCAAAATTAAAAATTTTTACATTAACATTAATGAAAAAAACATATCTTTAAACGTATTAGTGAAAATTTTAGAACGGACTTAATTTTAAATGAGTTCTTGCTAATTGACCAGTTTTACATATTCGGCACGACATATATATATATATATATATATATATATATATATATATATATATATATATATATATATATATATAATATAGTAGGTTGGTAGACAGCAACCGCCCAGGGAGGTACTACCGTCCTGCCAAGTGAGTGTAAAACAGAATTCTGTAATTATTTTCCATGATGGTAGGATTGCTGGTGTCCTTTTTTCTGTCTCATAAACATGCAAGGTTTCAGGTACATCTTGCTACTTATACTTACACTTAGGTCACACTACACATACATGTACAAGCATATATAAACACACCCCTCTGGGTTTTCTTCTATTTTCGTACTAGTTCTTGTTCTTGTTTATTTCCTCATATCTCCATGGGGAAGTGGAACAGAATTCTTCCTCCGTAAGCCATTCGTGTTGTAAGAGGCGACTAAAATGCCGGGAGCAAGGGGCTAGTAACTCCTTCTCCTGCATAAATTACTAAATTTAAAAAGAGAAACTTTCGTTTTTCATTTTGGGTCACCCTGCCTTGGTGGGATACGGCCGGTGTGTCGAAATATATATATATATATATATATATATATATATATATATATATATATATATATATATATATATATATATATATATATATATATATATATATATATACATATATACATATATATATATATATATATATGTATATATATATATATACATATATATATATATATATATATATATATATATATATATATATATATATATATATATATATATATATATATATATATATATATAAATGTCGTGCCGAATATGTAAAACTTGTCAATTAGCAAGAACTCATTTAAAATTAAGTCCTTTCTAAAATTTTCTCTTATACGTTTAAAGATATATTTTTTTCATTAATGTTGATGTAAAAATTTATAATTTTGCACCAAAAGGAACTTAGAAAACTTACCTAACCTTATTATAACAAGAACAATTTATTTTAGCCTAACTCAACTAAATATATTTTAGATTTGTTTACAGTAATTTAATACTAAACAAACACAGTTAAATATATTTTTTTCGTTAGGTTAAGAATGATTTTGGTGAAATTATTGCATACACAAATTTTCACTTGTCCTATATGGCAAGATGAGCGTTGCTATTTAAGCCAAGATCGCAAGTTCTGCCTATTCGGCACGACATATATATATATATATATATATATATATATATATATATATATATATATATATATATATATATATATATATATATATATATATATATATATATATATATATATATATATATATATATATATATATATATATATATATATATATATATATATATATATACGTGTGTGTGTATGGATGTATATGTCTTTTTAGTTATTTTATCTTCCATCAAAGCTGCTGATGTTTCGCCTCAACGTTTCACACAGTCTATCCCTCTCATTCATTATGTTTGTTCACCTTGCTATGAACACTTCTTTATGTGTGTGTGTACTCACCTAATTGTAGTTGCAGGGGTCGAGACTCAGCTCCTGGCTCTGTCTCTTCACTGAACGCTACTAGGTCCTCTCTCTCCCTGCTCCATGAGCTTTATCATACCTCATCTTATAGCTGTGCATGGTTCCTACCTCCACTACGTCGCTCGCCAGACTGTTCCACTTCCTGACCACTTTATGACTGAAGAAATAATTCCTAACATCCCTGTGACTCAACAGAGTCTTCAACTTCCAAGAGTGACCCCCTGTTTCTGTGTCCCCTCTTTGGAACATCTTGTCTCTGTCAACCTTTTCTATTCCACGCAGTATTTTGTATGTCGTTATCATGTCTCCCCTATCCCTCCTGTCCTCCAGTGTCGTCAGGCCGATTTCCCTCAATTTTTCTTCGTAGGACATTCCCCTTAGCTTTGGAACTAACCTTGTCGCAAACCTTTGCACATTCTCTAATTTCTTGACGTGCTTGATCAAGCGCGAGTTCCAAACAGGTGCTACATACTCCAGTATTGGACTGACGTACATGGTGTACAGTGTCTTGAACGATTCCTTACTAAGATATCGGAACGCTGTTCTCAGGTTTGCCAGGCGTTCATATGCTGCAGCAGTCACCTGGTTGATGTGTGCTTCCGGAGACGTGCTCGGTGTTATACTCACCCCAAGATCTTTCTCCTTGAGCGAGGTTTGCAGTCTTTAGCCACCTAGCCTATAATCTGTCTGCGATCTTCTGTACTCTTCCCCGATCTTCATGACTTTGCATTTGGCGAGGTTAAATTCGAGAAGCCAGTTGCTGGACCAGGTGTCCAGTCTGTCCGGGTCTCTTTGAAGTTCTGCCTGATCCTCATCTGATTTAATTCTCCTCATTAACTTCACATCATCTGCAAACAGGGACACTTCTGAGTCTAACCCTTCCATCATGTCGTTCACATATACCAAAAATAGCACTGGTCCTAGGACCGATTCCTGTGGGGCCCCGCTCATCACAGGTGCCCTCTGTGATACCTCATCACGTACCATGACTCGTTGTTGCCTCCCTGTCAGGTATTCTCTGATCTATTGCAGAGCCCTTCCTGTTATACGCGCCTGATACTCTAGCTTCTGCACTAATCTCTTGTGAGGAACTGTGTCAAAGGCCTTCTTGCAGTCCAAGAAGATGCAATCAACCCACCCCTCTCTGGCGTGTCTTACTTCTGTTACTTTATCATAAAACTCCAGAAGGTTTGTGACCCAGGATTTGCCTTCCATAAATCCGTGCTGGTTGGCGTTTGTGTGTATGTGTGTGTGTGTGTGTGTGTGTGTGTGTGTGTGTGTGTGTGTGTGGAGGGGATGTATCGCCCAGGTACTGTCAGCAACAGC
>NC_091303.1:11413472-11418472 GCF_038502225.1 Cherax quadricarinatus
CTCCTTGCGACTCTCTGTCGCTGTTGTTGTCATCTTGTCGCTGCTGAAGCTTAAGAAGGGCTTTTTGACTAATTCTGTCGAATTGCCTAACTTTTGAGTGAATGACTTCAAAATTACAAAAATAAAAATACTTTCTTAGAGAAATGGATTGAAATGGATTGAGTCAAAACTGACTGAATTCATTACGCTTTATAAGATTTAAACATAAGAATGGAGGGGCACTACAGTAGGTCTACAGGCCAAAGTCAGGCAGATTCTCCTCTCAGATACACGGTCGTGAAAGTCATAATAAATTTCCAAAAAATAGTTCGAAAATATTTGATTATATATGTTTTACAAAATCGCCCCAGGTTAAGGCAACTCAGAGGTGAAGGTCACTTAAAGATCAAGGTTACCAAAAGGTCAAGGTCACATAGAGGAGTTTGGTGGAAGACACATGTGTAACATGTGATTCAATGAATTCAATAAAGAGATTATTTGGAGGTGTTGAAACTGGAGACAGTAGAAGACGAGGTAATCTATCCCTCAGCCTGGATGAAGGCTTTCACCACCTTAGTCTTGAAGAAGAAAGATATCTAGGTGTTGCACACGTGCCTTAGTCATCATCTTGCCCGTACTGTATACCTGCAAGACGATCAAGCCTCCACCAGGTCTGATGGAGGCTTGATATTCTCCGTCCGGCAATGGAAGACCGACACACTGTACTCTAGGAGCCTCCCATACAACATAGTATGCAGTGTGGACCCACGAAGTCAGCGCAGTTAAGGTATAATATGGACATCCGGGATTTTACAACCAGTAATCGTTAGCCAGGTCGATTAACAGTTACCCTCTAGCCTGACATCAGAGCTGCAACTGTTCAACATTTGTTAGCAAGAAAGCTGAACATGTTGCTGCCGTTCTACGTTAGTTATCCAGAGAGCTTAACATGCTGCTGAACTGGCCAGCAGAACTATGGCAAATAAAATAATATGGCAAATAATAATAATAATAATATGGCAATAATAATAATAATAATATGGCAATAATAATAATAATAATATGGCAAATAATAATAATAATGATAACGATGATGGTGGTGATGATGATGATAATAGTAATAATAATAATAATAATAATAATAATAATAATAATAATAATAATAATAATAATAATAATAATAATAATAATAACAATAATAATAATAATGATGATAATAATAATAATAATAATAATATATGATAATATTTATAATGATTGTAGTGATGATAACTACAACAACAAAAACAGCAATAATAACAATAATAATAATAATAATAATAATAATAATAATAATAATAATAATAATAATAATAATAATAATAATAATAAATATGAGATGCTTTTAAACCCTTGTGGTTCATTTGACCCACTGAGTGGTGGAGGCTTTTTTCATCTCTTAATCACTAGACAGACACTACACTGGCAGCTGCTGTTTCCACAGCCGAGACAAAAATCATCCAAACACACCACCAGAAAATTCATAGATGCAGAGAATCTGCGCATCAAAAATTAAGACTCGATACTTTTTCTAATTCATGTAAGTGGTTTGCCTGAGGGGAATATTGGAATTAAACATATTTGCTGCTAATGCGTAAAAAAAATAATATGCAAAAGATATAGATTTAAAATGGCTTAAAAACTTACAGAAAATTTTGGATAAATTGAGTGCGTAGAATATAATATTAATGAAGGATTTCATGGAGGAAAAGTGACATATGATGAGTGGGTAAAATTGAAAATAGATCCCATGCAGTTATGAATATAAGCGGTGGTGTAGTTTTCAGAGCAGCTGATAGAAAGATCAGCTGAAGAGTGATGGTATATTAATTGTTATCGTTAGTTCACATGCAAACAACTGTCAGAGTCGTGTACAATATTAGCACATTTTTAGAGAGCCTTTATGTTGATAGAGACATTAGGGGTGATGTTTATTAGGTAGGCGAGACCTAAGACGGGGCACGCAGCTGTCCTGTGAACACCAATGGAATGATTATATTTGATCAAAGCCTAGAGAACAGACACACACACACACACACACACACACACACACACACACACACATACACACACACACACACACACACACACACACACACACGTACTCATATTCAACAGGCCTAGTGTCTAATCGACACGTGCCTAGGACAAAATGGTAACTAACACACACACACACACACACACACACACACACACACACACACACACACACACACACACACACACACACACACACACACACACATACACGCACACACACATGCACGCACACACACACATACACACATGCACGCACACACACACACACACACACACACACACACGTACTCACATACAACAGGCCTAGTGTCTAATCGATATGTGCCTAGGATAAAATGGTAACTAACACACACACGTACTCACATACAACAGGCCTAGTGTCTAATCGACATGTGCCTAGGACAAAATGGTAACTAACACACACACACAAACACACACACACACACACACACACACACACACACACACACACACACACACACACACACACACACACACACACACACACACATACACGCACATACACGCACACACACACACACACACACACACGTACTCACATACAACAGGCCTAGTGTCTAATTGACATGTGCCTAGGACAAAATGGTAACTAACACACACACACACACACACACACACACACACACACACACACACACACACACACACACACACACACACACTCACACATATACACACACACATACACACACACGCACATACACACACACACACACACACACACACACACACACACACACACTGCAACAACAAATATGTGAGAACAAATAGGTGAGTACACACACACACACACACACACACACACACACACACACACACACACACACACACACACACACACACACACACAATATCAAGTGTGCACCCAGTAAACAAAAGCGACAGGTGTGGCTTGAGTTATTAAACAATATTCATAAAACTTGTTGGGAGCCGGCCGTGTTTTGAGGCGTAATTATTTACCTGTCAGAATATATTCTGCGGGAATAAATAACGTGCAAGTGTTGTGATTTGTGAGCGTAGTGATTTGTAGGTGTAGTGTTTTGTAGTTTAGAGCATATTTGCAGGTGTGATGATTCATAGGTGTAGTGATTTGGAATTTAGAGTAACTTCGTAGGTGCAGTGATCATTAGGTGTAGTGATTTGTAGTTGTAGTGGTTTCTAGTTGTAGTGATTTGTAGTTGTAACGATTTACAGGCGTAGTGATTTATAATGCATAATACTTCTGTAGCTGCAGTAGTTTGTAGTGTACAATATAATGTACTGTCCATTGGTTTGTAGTGTATACCAGTTCTTTAAGTGAGTTAACTGGCATCATATTCTCTATATGCACTGGACTGAAGAAGCCGCTGGATGGACGTTTCCACAAGAAAAGATTATCATCTGTTGCACAAGTGTCTCATTCTTCAGGAAAGGAATAGTGTTCTGAAGCTGGTTCAGGAACAGGAGCTCTCAGCATGTTAAAAAAATAAGCTCGTATGAAGTGTTACACGAATCTCTCATATTACAACAAATTATTACTCTCGCTGCTGTTTCCTGTTCAACGCAATGAAATTAATATCAGTCGCAATGTATTTTACAAAGACGTAACAAACATTTATCACGCCTGAAAAAACGATGATAGGATTTTTTTACACCTACTAATTAAAAAAAAAAACATTTAGAGGCAAAAATGTTTCTAGTATTTCTCAAACACCTGCATTTATTTAGTATCAGGTTATTTCATAAATGGTTCATCATGCTCTGGTTGGAAACTCGTCAAAACATAAAATCACAAGCGCTTCATCCTGGCCGCTACACGCACGAAACAACAATGCCGGAAGCTGGTGCGATCATTTTTGCAGGAAATTATTTGAAGAGGACGTGAGCGGGGCCGTGTCAGCGGAACACCGCAACATTTCAACGGCAGATTTAGTAATGACGTCGGGACGTTCATATTTATACAGCAGAGCCTGGCACTTGGCATTGCAAATTATCATGGAAATCATTCAGCAGTGATCAGCTACAATAATTTAGTTTCGCAGCATGCGTTTCAATAACCCATTTATATCTGAACAAAAATTGAAAACCTGATGCACTTTTGTGGATTTAAATTACGTTAAATTACGTTGTTTTAAATTACCTTATTTTTGTTATTTCAGACTAAAAGTCTGAAAAGTGTGAAAATCATTTTGTTATTTCAGACTAAAATTCTGAAAAGTGTGAAAATCATTTTGTTATTTCAGACTAAAAGTCTGAAATAACAAAATGATTTTCAGTCATATAAGTAAAGCCGAAACTTCTTGAAGTTACTAAATTTTAGCTCCGTTAAAATGTAAATTTAAATTAATTTTTTCTGATCTAAATTAAATATTACTTTGCAGATTTTGTAAATCCTTGGACAAAGTCATTTTTAAAACTAGTAAATGCATGTGATAATATATGCTGAAACACCACACATTCAATACATATCTTTAGTCTTCTCGCGTTTTTCTGACTTAAAACAAATTACCCATTACAATATAATCTCTTAAATTTACTAAAACATTCTCTTTCGTATCCCTTCTAATTTTTTAGCTTACTTTTTCTCGTTTCCCATCTTCCTGGTGGCACGATCTCTCTTCGGTACTTGCTACTCTGTAACTCTTTCTCAACATTAAGTGGGAGTGATAACGTCTCTCGGCCTCAGTGAATCTTCAAAATAGTTTCTCCATCCAGTCCTGGCGGCGTTGCTCGCTGATTAACTGCTACCATTGGCGTCATTCAAGTGTTTTTATATTTCCGTACTATACGTTTTTCGTTACCCCTACGTCAGTGTGTTCTCTGTCTGTCTATCTGTCTGTCTGTCCGTCTGTCCGTCTGTCTCTGTCCCTGTCTCTGTCTCTGTCTGTCTGTCTGTCTGTCTATCTCTCTCTCTCTCTCTCTCTCTCTCTCTCTCTCTCTCT
>NC_091303.1:11423472-11435972 GCF_038502225.1 Cherax quadricarinatus
CCATCATGTAAAACAATTACAGGCTTTCGTTTTACACTCACTTGGCAGGACGGTAGTACCTCCCTGGGCGATTGCTGTCTACCAACCTACTACCTATATATATATATATATATATATATATATATATATATATATATATATATATGAGAAGAAAATCTAAAGCCATGGGAAAGTAAAAGAAAATAGTTTCATGGAAAAATCTAGAGATTTCTCCTAGAAGTCATTTAATTCTCTTACCCTCCTAGTTCTTACTAGCAATAAAATGACTGGGTAATATCTCAACATGAAATCTCTGACTGGCTATTCATAATCTCGACAGAGACAAGATAAACAGTGAGACGATGATTCCAACAAGCAACCAACAGCAACAAAAGACATCACTGAAGCAACACAGTGAAAGAAAGGGGAAGAAACTACGAAGTAAACGTCACGTATCCTGAATCAGAAGATGTATGGATATAATGAATTGCGGACACTCATAAGTGCCCAATAAATTTTATTAACTACTTCTTCTATATATGGATACTGGCAAAATGGAACGACCTTAATGAGTGAGACATTATGAATTCTAAAGAGAGTACTAATCACACATCTTTTATACCAATCCATTCGCCGCTGTGTCTGGACGGCTCTACAACCCTTCCTCTACTTCTGAAACCAACGTAACTATCGCTTAAACAGTCTGAGCTTAAACTGACGAATGATTGATGTGTTTCATGGAGAGGTAGCAGCCGCTCCTCTCAGCCCATCAAAAAAAAAAATAAATAAATACACACGATGGGGGTACCCAGTCTACTTAAGAGACTTAGGCCTTACAAAGTAGGAACAACATACACGTACACACACACACACTCTCTCTCCCCCCGTCTTTCCTCAGCTCCAGCTGATCCAATTAAGAGAATAATTGGAAATCATGACCAGGGGCAAAGTATTTATCAGCGGAGCACTGGTCGACGGGAGGTGAGGGAGGAACGGGGTATATTATAGAAGAGGTTGGCAACATTGTCAGGAGGGATGGGAGTGGGGGTGTAGTCAGGTAGGTTGGGATGATGGTATCATTGCCAGCCGTGTTGATGTGGGTTGGGGGGATGATCACTTGTAGATCGTCGTCAGGGATACACTGAAATTTTGGTAGGGTCTCTCTTTTCCCGCATTTTCAGGTGGATGGGGGTGTTGGTGACATTGTTAACCATCAAAACGTATGTAAGCTTTTTTTTTTAGCATATTATTGGTGGTACACAATACCGACAAACTGATGAATGAGACATGTGTAACGCTTGGGTATCTTTATTACCGATGCGTTTCGTTTGCACAACAGTCTTCTCCGGTCGAATGCAAGTGATTGTAATACTGGAGAGAGCAGAAGTAGTGTTGACGTGATCACATCGTCAGCCTTGGTAGGAGGTGGTCAGTCTCTCAAACTTTATTGATAGCATAGTCAGAGATGACAAAACTAATCAGGGATATTGGCTGCATTATTAGTGGTGGTCAGGTGTGTGGAGATGATGGTAGTACTGTCAAAGATCACCAGGTGTATAAGCTACTGGTAATAGTGTTGGTAGCAGTCATTTTTTTCAGGTTGCTATCTACATTATAAGTGGTAGCAGGTGTGGGTGTGGAGGGGTCTTGGTAATACAGCCCGTGAGTCCAAAAATTGCTATATCACGTTAAAATTACGACGTGTAATTGAAGGCATGTTAATTGAGTTTGCACGTTATCGCTGGCAAAAACTTACAGGTGTACAGCTATTTAGGGGAATATATAGTATTACAAGAGCGTTTCTTTTTGTCGTCCAACATGTTGAAAGGTGTGTGTGTGCGTCAGTCCTCAACACGTGTGTGACTTGTATGAAGCCAGACGCGTATGAAGTATGCAACAGTTGATTCACACCTAGGTGACTATGGCTCATACCCCTCCCCTCTCTCTCTCTATCTCTCTCTCTCTTTGACACACACACACACACACACACACACATACACAGAAAAACAACCTTGTTATTATCTTAAAATAGTCAGGTAGCATATATACATATATATATATATATATATATATATATATATATATATATATATATATATATATATATATATATATATATATATATATATATATATATATATATGTTATCTGACTTTCTGCTTCAGTCATTAAGAAGGTAACGAGAGTCCTCCATCCATTTTGAGATTTATAATAGAAAAAAAAGTGATATGAAATCAAGATCCCAGGATCCGTAGAGCACCACACACGGCGGATACCAGCACCGTGGAGCACCACACACGGCGGATACCAGCACCGTGGAGCACCACACACGGCGGATACCAGCACCGTGGAGCACCACACACGGCGGATACCAGCACCGTGGAGCACCACACACGGCGGATACCAGCACCGTGGAGCACCACACACGGCGGATACCAGCACCGTGGAGCACCACACACGGCGGATACCAGCACCGTGGAGCACCACACACGGCGGATACCAACACCGTGGAGCACCACACACGGCGGATACCAGCACCGTGGAGCACCACACACGGCGGATACCAGCACCGTGGAGCACCACACACGGCGGATACCAGCACCGTGGAGCACCACACACGGCGGATACCAACACCGTGGAGCACCACACACGGCGGATACCAGCACCGTGGAGCACCACACACGGCGGATACCAACACCGTGGAGCACCACACACGGCGGATACCAGCACCGTGGAGCACCACACACGGCGGATACCAGCACCGTGGAGCACCACACACGGCGGATACCAGCACCGTGGAGCACTACACACGGCGGATACCAGCACCGTGGAGCACCACACACGGCGGATACCAGCACCGTGGAGCACCACACACGGCGGATACCAGCACCGTGGAGCACCATACACGGCGGATACCAGCACCGTGGAGCACCACACACGGCGGATACCAGCACCGTGGAGCACCACACACGGCGGATACCAGCACCGTGGAGCACTACACACGGCGGATACCAGCACCATAGAGCACCACACACGGCGGATACCAGCACCGTGGAGCACCACACACGGCGGATACCAGCACCGTGGAGCACCACACACGGCGGATACCAGCACCGTGGAGCACCACACACGGCGGATACCAACACCGTAGAGCACCACACACGGCGGATACCAACACCGTAGAGCACCACACACGGCGGATACCAGCACCGTGGAGCACCACACACGGCGGATACCAACACCGTGGAGCACCACACACGGCGGATACCAGCACCGTGGAGCACCACACACGGCGGATACCAACACCGTGGAGCACCACACACGGCGGATACCAGCACCGTGGAGCACCACACACGGCGGATACCAGCACCGTGGAGCACCACACACGGCGGATACCAGCACCGTGGAGCACTACACACGGCGGATACCAGCACCGTGGAGCACCACACACGGCGGATACCAGCACCGTGGAGCACCACACACGGCGGATACCAGCACCGTGGAGCACCATACACGGCGGATACCAGCACCGTGGAGCACCACACACGGCGGATACCAGCACCGTGGAGCACCACACACGGCGGATACCAGCACCGTGGAGCACTACACACGGCGGATACCAGCACCATAGAGCACCACACACGGCGGATACCAGCACCGTGGAGCACCACACACGGCGGATACCAGCACCGTGGAGCACCACACATGGCGGATACCAGCACCGTGGAGCACCACACACGGCGGACGGCGGATACCAGCACCGTGGAGCACCACACACGGCGGATACCAGCACCGTGGAGCACCACACACGGCGGATACCAGCACCGTGGAGCACCACACACGGCGGATACCAGCACCGTGGACCACCACACAGGGCGGATACCAGCACCATAGAACACCACACACGGCGGATACCAGCACCATAGAGCACCACTCACGGCGGATACCACAACCGTGGGGCACCACACACGGTAGACACCAGCACCGTGGAGCACCACATACGGCAGACACCAGCACCGTGGAGCACCACACACGGTAGACACCAGCACCGTGGAGCACCACACAAGGAAAACAACAGCACCGTGGAGCACCACACACGGAAAACAACAGCTCCAGAGAGTACTATAAGAAAGACACACTTGTGCTGTGAAATCCCATCCCCGGAAAAGGGGGGATTACATACCCGGCAGATTAACCGTACTAACAATCCCTTGAGGCGAAGAGATGATTCAGTCTTAGTTGGAAGAATAAGAAGAAGAAGCCAGAGAAGAAATCTTCTGAGATGGGAACTAATGAGGGGAAAGGAGGGGAAGAAAGGAGGGAAAGCGAGAACAGAAGAGGGATCTCAGCGGACAAAGAGGGAGGAGAAATGAGGAGAAAACATTAGAGAGAGAAGGTGGATTAGGAGGAGAGACAGTGGACAGCAGAATAGGAAAGAGAAGGAGTAAGAAAAAGGAGGAACGTAGAATGCAGAAGAGGGGGAAAGAGTCGTTAAATAGGTGGAAAGAACAGATAAAGAAAAGTAATGAGGAACAGGATCGATTACATAATATATTAGCAAGCATATACGAAGGTGAAAAAAAGAAAATATAAGAATAATTAACGAAAGGGCAAGATGAATACAGGTGTAGAAGATATGAAAAGAAAGAATGGAAATGAAAAGGGACATAATTAAACACATACAAACGCAAAGGAGAAATAGGCGTAAAAACAAGTGACAAAATCCTGAAAGAAAAGAAGAGTGGGACAGGTAGAAGATGGTGAATATAAAATACGTCGGCTGAGAAGGAGGAAGAAGGAAGACGACGCTGAGGAAGAGAAGATGGTGGCCCGTGGCCTGGTGGCTAAAGCTCTCGTTTCACACGGCGAGAGCCCAGGTTCGATTTCCGGCGAGGGTAGAAACATTGGGCGTGTTTCCTTACACCGGTTGTCTATGTTCACCCATCAGTAAAATTTTAACTGGATGTTAGTTGACTGGTGTAGGTCGCATCCTGGGACAAAACTGACCTAATTTTCCCGAAATGCTCTGCATAACAAGCGGCTTTCTATATAGTAGTATGTCATTGATGTCAGCTAGACTGTATACCTTGTACATGTACTTGTAGTAAATAAAATTAATAATAATAATAATAATAATAATAATAATAATAATAATAATAATAATAATAATAATATTATTATTATTATTATTATTATTATTATTATTATTATTATTATTATTATTATTATTATTATTACTATTATTATCATTATTATTATCATCATTATTGCGAAACACACACACACACACACACACACTACAAACACACAACAGACACACACACAGACACACATACACACACACACACACACACACACACACACACACAGACACACACACACACACACACACACACACACACACACACACACACACACACACACACACACACACACACACACACACACACACACACACAGACACACACACACACACACACACACACACACACACACACACACACACACACACACACACACACACACACACACACACACACACACACACACACACACACACACAGACACACACACACACACACACACACACACACACACGTGAAGCAGTATCGCTAAATAGTGCTCCCAGGGTTTAGCGTTTTAGTGGCTGTCCTAAGATATTATTAGCGGTCATCGTACGTGAGTGAATCAGTGAACATACCTACAAGAGTGTAATAGCTTTCAAGAGTGCGAATAATGTGATAGGATCAAGAATTTTACAATTTAAATTTGAATGAAATTTGAGTGAGGGAGCTGATCAGGCTACTGGCCGCAGTGTTGACACAAAATATCCAAACAGTTAATTGGGTTAACGGTGTGATCTGAAATATTAACAAATACATATGTTGGTTGATTATAGCAGCAGTGTAGTGATAAGGTCATAAAAGAGTGATTAAGTAAATACTGAAAGTAAGAAAAAATTAGTCAATCCCCAGCTGTTGGTGTTGTGAAGGTAGCTAACATCATCAGACTTGTTATGACCATAATACTGTACTAAAGAAAAAAGAGGGAATACCAAGTCTTAAAAGAAAAAGAAAATAAAAACTTGAATGTATGATAAAGTTCCTGAAGGAGTTACAAATTGAAGGAGTTGATATCAGCCGACCAGCAGGAACCTCCATTGTTGTGCAGACGACATCACTTGCCTATTTGTGGTTAATTTTGGTTAGTGTCTAAAGTCTCAGTGTCTCGCCCTGCTGGTTGTATGCTATACCATCTCTCTCTCCCTATTTCAGTACCAGGAGATAGATAGTGGTTAGTAAATTATCTAAATATCGCCAGGTAAACTCCAGAAGTTGTGTAGCCTAGTGAACCCCCCCCCCCCCCCCCCCCCGTTTTTCTGAGGGACAAGCTAGTAAACAAGTACGCACATACAAACACACGTGTGCACCCGTAATTATTGTTATAATAAACAGTATATATTAATAAGGAATTGAGTGAGAAAAAATAATCCTATAATCTTCAAAAAGTAAAGTAGCGTAGTGTGCGGAGATCTGGGCCGGGAGAGTACCGGTGAAACAACAACAATAACAAATAGTGTTAACGTAACCCCCCCCCCTCTTTTTCAAAGAACAAGCTAGTAAACACACACACACACAAACACAAGTGTACGCAATTAATATTATATAGTATATATTAGTGCATATTAATAAGGAATTGATTGGGAAAATTTTTTTTTTTTTTTTTTTTTTTTTTTTTTTTTTTTTTTTTTTTTTTTTTTTTTTTTTTTTTATAATCTTCAAAAGAGTAGCGTAGCCTAGTGTGCGCACGCACACCCACACACCCACACACACCCCACACACACCCACACACACCCACACACCCACACACACCCACACACACCCACACACACCCACACACACCCACACACACACCCACACCACCCCCACACATCCATACACACACACATCCACACACCCACACACACCACACACCCACACACCCACACACCCACACACACCCACACCCCCCACACCCACCCACCCACACACCCACCCACCCACACACCCCAGAACCCACCCACCCACACCCCCACCCCCCACACACACACACACACACACAAGCACACACACACCCACACACACACACACACCCACACACACACACCCACACACACACACACCACACACCCACACACACCCACACACACCCACCCACACACCCACCCACACACCCACCCACACACCCACCCACACACCCACCCACACACCCACCCACACACCCACCCACACACCCATCCACACACCCACCCACACACTCACCCACACCCCCCCCACAAACACACACACGCAACACACAACACACACAATACAAACACACACACACACACACACACACACACACACACACACACACACACACACACATATTGCCAGACTCACACATACACTCCCCCCCCTCCCCCACCGACGTCTCACTCCTTCACCTGATCCCTCCCCTCCCTCTTTCACCCTCCCCCTCCCCCCCTCTCCCTCTCCCACTCACCCACTTACCACTTGATTCACTCTCCTTCCCACTCCCCCTCCCCACTACTCTCCCATATAGCCACAGTTCCTCCTCTACCTCCCCCCCACACTCTGACATATACAATACTAACCTAACATACAGAATTACATAGGTTTCCCACTCTGAGGCAATCAGGATAAAAAAAAATGGGTTGCCAGAGAGCAACAAGAAAACCCAAGGGACAGGAGGAGGGAACTGCAAAGGAAGATTGGGCAGCAGAGCTCACAAAAAGGGAACAAGAATGGGAAAAGAAACTAGAAGAACTTAGCATGAGAATGGAAGAGAGGATAGACATGGAAAGCAGGAAGTGGGAGGTGAAAGTCAAAGCAGCAGAGGCCAGGATACAGAGTTTAGAAGAGGAACTGGAAAATCTGAAACAGACTAAAGAACTAAATAACATTTTGGGATTGACAACAGAGACCGCTACCTCAGCCACAAATAAGGGGACTGTAGGGACAGAAGGAGCAAAACTGCATGTAGAAGCTCTATCAGTGGAGACTGTAGTAAATGAAAGAGCTAAGCTATATGTGGAGGCCCTAAAAGACCACAACAGAGCCCAGGGAAAGCCGAGAAGGGAAAATGACAGGCCACTGAGCCCATGTACAGTAGCTAGTGAAACTGAAGAAAGGAAAGCTGCAATGGAGGAAATCAAATTGAATGAGGGGATACACAGGGATATGCAGTGGGAGAATGAAAGGGTGAGGTCAGTCTTTGTGTATGGGCTACAGGAAGTTGAAGGGGAAACATATGAAGCAAGAAAACAAGGGGAAAAAAAAGCAATTGAAAGCATCATGAAAGTAATCGGAGAAGACGACATGACCCAGCTGGAAAATTTTCGGAGAATAGGGGGGTTTGTAAAAAAAAGAACCCGGCCAGTGAAAGTGACCTTCAAGGCAGAATCGACTCGGAACAGGATACTGTGGGAGAAAGCACGATTAAGGGACATGCCGGAATACAGGAAGGTGTATCTCGACCGCGACAGAACACAAGACGAAAGGCGGAAACTGAGAGAGATGATACAAAGGCGAAAGGAGGAAAGAGAGGGGATGGAGAAGACAGACAGGAGATCCCAGACACAGGAAGAAGATCAAATACAACCTCCCTCACAGCTTCCTATAGAAGCCTCCCAACCAGGTCAACCCCAGTGCAGCCAAACACTCTAAACCAAAACACCCATGTCATATCCAATGCCCCCACCCACTACATTACAAACTCCACCCCCACAGCAACCACCCATAGTTCCTTATCAGGTCTCCCAATTCCCCAACCCCAATACACCTCCCAGACCACAGTCTTAGAAAAGAAGTTGAAGGTATGGTATACAAATGCAGATGGAATAACAAATAAGTATGAGGAGTGGCATGAAAGAATCAAGGAGACATCCCCAGACATAATAGCACTCACAGAAACAAAACTCACCAGAATAATAACAGATTCAATCTTTCCACCCGGATATCAAATCCTCAGGAAAGACAGAGGGAGGAGAGGGGGAGGAGGAGTTGCACTGCTCATTAAAAGCCAGTGGGGTTTTGAGAAAATGGAAGGAATGGATGGCACGGGTGAAAGGGACTACTTAGTAGGAACAATCCAGTCTGAGGGACATAAGGTGATAATTGCAGTAATGTACAACCCACCACAGAACTGCAGGAGACCAAGAGAAGAATACGATGAGAGCAACAGAGCCATGGTCGACACACTAGCCGAGGTGGCCAGGAGAGCACATGTGGGGGGAGCAAAGTTACTAGTTATGGGTGATTTCAATCACAAGGAGATTGACTGGGAAAACCTGGAGCCCCATGGGGGTTCCGAAACATGGAGAGCCAAGATGATGGATGTAGTACTGGAAAACCTCATGCATCAACATGTTAGAGACACTACCAGAGAGAGAGGAGAAGATGAACCAGCAAGACTGGACCTTGTATTCACCTTGAGTAGTTCAGACATCGAGGATATCTTGTATGAAAGGCCCCTGGGAGCTAGTGATCATGTGGTTCTGTGCTTCGACTACATAGTTGAGCTCCAAGTGGAGAGAGTAGCAGGAATAGGGTGGGAAAAACCAAACTACAAAAGGGGAAACTACTCAGGCATGAGGAACTTCCTTCAAAACATTCAGTGGGAGAGGGAACTGACAGGAAAACCAGTACAAGAAATGATGGACTATGTGGCAACAAAATGCAAGGAGGCAGAGGAGAGGTTTGTTCCCAAGGGAAACAGAAATAATGGGAAGAACAGAACGAGTCCTTGGTTCACCCAAAGGTGTAGGGAGGCAAAAACTAGGTGTACTAGAGAATGGAAAAGGTACAGAAGACAGAGAACTCAGGAAAATAAAGAGATTAGCCGAAGAGCCAGAAATGAATATGCACAGATAAGAAGGGAGGCTCAGCGACAATATGAAAATGACATAGCATCGAAAGTCAAGACTGACCCGAAGCTGTTGTACAGCCACATCAGGAGGAAAACAACAGTCAAGGACCAGGTAATCAGACTGAGGAAGGGTGATGGGGAATTCACAAGAAACGACCGAGAGGTATGTCAGGAGCTCAACACGAGATTTAAAGAAGTATTTACAGTGGAAACCAGTAGGACTCCAGGAAATCAGAACAGGGGGGTACACCAGCAAGTGCTGGATGAGGTACATATAACCAAGGAGGAAGTGAAGAAGCTGCTATGCGAACTTGACACCTCAAAGGCGGTGGGACCAGACAACATCTCTCCGTGGGTCCTTAAAGAGGGAGCAGAGATATTGTGTGTGCCATTAACAAAGATCTTCAACACATCATTTGAAACTGGGCAACTCCCTGAGGTATGGAAGATGGCAAATGTAGTCCCAATTTTTAAAAAGGGAGACAGACATGAGGCACTAAACTACAGACCTGTATCACTAACGTGTATAGTATGCAAGGTCATGGAGAAGATAATCAGGAGGAGAGTGGTGGAGCACCTGGAAAGAAACAAGTGTATAATTGACAACCAGCATGGTTTCAGGGAAGGAAAATCCTGTGTCACAAACCTACTAGAGTTTTATGACAAGGTGACAGAAGTAAGACAAGAGAGAGAGGGATGGATCGACTGCATTTTTTTGGACTGCAAAAAGGCCTTCGACACAGTTCCTCACAAGAGGTTACTGAAAAAGCTAGAAGATCAGGCACACATAACAGGAAAGGCACTGCAATGGATCAGAGAATACCTGACAGGGAGGCAACAACGAGTCATGGTACGTGACGAGGTGTCAGAGTGGGCGCTTGTGACAAGCGGGGTTCCACAGGGGTCAGTCCTAGGACCTGTGCTGTTCTTGGTATATGTGAACGACATAACGGAAGGGATAGACTCAGAAGTGTCCTTGTTTGCAGATGATGTGAAGTTAATGAGAAGAATCAAATCGGATGAGGATCAGGCAGGACTACAAAGAGACCTGGACAGGCTACAAGCCTGGTCCAGAAACTGGCTCCTTGAGTTTAACCCTGCCAAATGCAAAGTCATGAAGATTGGGGAAGGGCAAAGAAGACCGCAGACACAATATAATTTAGATGGCCAAAGACTGCAAACCTCACTCAAGGAAAAAGATCTGGGGGTGAGTATAACACCGAGCATATCTCCTGAGGCGCACATAAATCAGATAACTGCTGCAGCATACGGGCGCCTGGCAAACCTACGGATAGCGTTCCGATACCTCAATAAGGAGTCGTTCAAGACACTGTATACCATTTACGTCAGGCCCATACTGGAGTATGCAGCACCAGTTTGGAATCCACACCTAGTCAAGCACGTCAAGAAATTAGAGAAAGTGCAAAGGTTTGCAACAAGACTAGTCCCAGAGCTACGGGGATTGTCGTACGAAGAAAGGTTGAGGGAAATCGGCCTGACGACACTGGAGGCCAGGAGGGTCAGGGGAGACATGATAACGACATATAAAATACTGCGCGGAATAGACACGGTGGACAAAGACAGGATGTTCCAGAGATGGGACACATACACAAGAGGTCACAATTGGAAGTTGAAGACTCAGATGAATCAAAGGGATGTTAGGAAGTATTTCTTCAGTCATAGAGTAGTCAAGTCGTGGAATAGTCTAGAAAGTGAAGTAGTGGAGGCGGGAACCATACATAGTTTTAAGGCGAGGTATGATAAAGCTCATGGAGCAGGGAGAGAGAGGACCTAGTAGCAATCAGTGAAGAGGCGGGGCCAGGAGCTATGACTCGACCCCTGCAACCACAAATAGGTGAGTACAAATAGGTGAATACACACACACACACACACACACACACACACACATACACACACACACACACACACACACACACACACACACACACACACACACACACACACACACACACACACACACACACACACACACACACACACACACACACACACACACACACACACACACACACACACACACACACACACACACACACACACACACACACACACACACACACACACACACACACACACACACACACACACACACACACACACACACACACACACACACACACACACACACACACACACACACACACACACACACACACACACACACACACACACACACACACACACACACACACACACACACACACACACACACACACACACACACACACACACACACACACACACACACACACACACACACACACACACACACACACACACACACACACACACACACACACACACACACACACACACACACACACACACACACACACACACAACACAACACACACACACACACACACACACACACACACACACACACACACACACACACACACACACACACACACACACACACACACACACACACACACACACACACACACACACACACACACACACACACACACACACACACACACACACACACACACACACACACACACACACACACACACACACACACACACACACACACACACACACACACACACACACACACACACACACACACACACACACACACA
>NC_091303.1:11440972-11445972 GCF_038502225.1 Cherax quadricarinatus
AGAGAAGACACACCATACGAATATGAGAGGCTGAACAGGAAGGAAGGAGATATGAATTATGCTATGGTCATATCAGCCTGCAAAGAATGGCCAGGGAGAGGAAGGGAAGAGCAGATGGGTGCAGATGGAGAGGGAGATAGGTCGAATGCTGAGGCACAACCATACTACCAAGAGCCACTGGAAAAATCAAGGGAGAAAATTACCACATACAGACAGGAACCAGAGTCACAGAGGGAGAGGCAATGGGAGGAGGAAAGGGCAAAATCAGTGATTATCCATGGGCTTCGGGAGAGAGAGGAAAGGACACACACTGAAAGACGGCAGGAAGAAAGAAAGGAGATTGAGAAAATCATCACGGAAATAGGGGGAGAAGACATGGATGAGATTGTAAATTTTCAGAGAATAGGGGGGTACTTGAAGGGGAGAAACCGACCGATCAAGCTGATTCTCAGGACAGAAACAGTGCGGAACAGGATCCTCCAAGAGAAACCGCAGTTGAAAAGCTCGGAAGAGTACAAGAAGGTGTTCCTAGACAGAGACAGAACACAGAGAGACAGCAGCTGAGGGAGAGGACAAAAAAGCGAAAGGAGCTAGGAAAGGAGACAAGGATGGAACCAGAAGAGGTCAGTCAGAGCAGAACAGAGCAGCAAGGGCAAGCACACACACAACTATCCTCAGAACCCCACAACCTATCACACCATCCCAACACACAATACAATCCATACCCACAGCTTCCACCCAACCCCCAAACATAGAATCCCACAGTATGCTACCAGGTCTCACACCCCCACAGGCCCCCCAAACCACTGTGTTGGAAAGGAAACTGAAGGTATGGTACACAAACGCTGATGGAATAACAAACAAGTGGGAGGAGTGGCACGAAAGAGTCAAAGAGGCATCACCAGACATCATAGCGATCACAGAAACCAAGCTTACAGGTATGATAACAGATGCCATCTTTCCAGCGGGATACCAGATCCTGAGAAAAGACAGAAGGAACAGGGGGGGTGGAGGAGTGGCATTGCTGATCAAACACCGATGGAATTTTGATGAGCTGGAGAGAGGAGACAGCGGAAAAGAAAGTGATTACATAGCGGGAACGCTTCACTCTGGTGGTCCCAAGGTGATAATTGCAGTGATGTATAACCCACCACAGAACAGCAGGAGGCCAAGGCAAGAGTATGACGAGAGCAATAGAGCGATGGTTGACACACTGGCTGCAGTGGCCAGAAGAGCTCATGCATGCAGGGCAAAGCTCCTGATCATGGGCGACTTTAATCACAAGGAGATCGAATGGGAGAACTTGGAGCCACATGGAGGCCAAGATACATGGAGGGCTAAGATGATGGAGGTGGTACTGGAAAACTTCATGTACCAACACGTAAGGGACACCACAACAGAGAGAGGAGAGGATGAACCAGCAAGACTGGACTTAGTATTCACCTTGAGTAGTGCAGATATTGAGGACATCACATATGAAAGACCCCTTGGGGCCAGCGATCATGTGGTTTTGAGCTTCGAATACACAGTAGAGCTACAAGTGGAGGGGGAAGCAGGAAGGCCAGGACAAATGAAACCAAACTATAGGAAAGGGGAGTACACAGGAATGAGGAACTTCCTGAATGAGGTTCAGTGGGACAGAGAACTGGCATGGAAGCCAGTTAATGAGATGATGGAATATGTAGTCACAATGTGCAAGGAGGCTGAGGAGAGGTTTGTACCCAAGGGTAACAGGAATAATGAAAAAGCCAGGATGAGCCCATGGTTCATCCAAAGGTGCAAGGAGGCAAAAACCAAGTGTGCTAGGGAATGGAAGAAATATAAAAGGCAAAGGACCCAGGAGAATAAGGAGAGCAGTCGTAGAACCAGAAACGAATATGCACAGATAAGAAGGGAGGCCCAACGTCAATATGAAAACGACATAGCAGCAAAAGCCAAATTTGACCTGAAGCTGTTATACAGCCACATCAGGAAGAAAACAACCGTCAAGGACCAGGTAATCAGGCTAAGGAAGGAAGGAGGAGAGACAACAAGAAATGACCGTGAAGTATGTGAGGAACTCAACAAGAGATTCAAAGAAGTGTTCACAGAGGAGACAGAAGGGGCTCCAGAAAGACGGAGAGGTGGGGCACACCGCCATGTGCTGGACACAGTACACACAACCGAGGAAGAAGTGAAGAGGCTTCTGAGTGAGCTAGATACCTCAAAGGCAATGGGGCCAGATAACATCTCTCCATGGGTCCTGAGAGAGGGAGTAGAGGCGCTATGTGTACACCTAACAACAATATTCAATACATCTATCGAAACAGGGAGATTGCCTGAGGCATGGAAGACAGCAAATGTGGTCCCAATCTTTAAAAAAGGAGACAGACATGAAGCACTAAACTACAGACCAGTGTCACTGACATGTATAGCATGCAAAATCATGGAAAAGATTGTCAGAAGAAGAATGGTGGAACATCTAGAAAGGAATGATCTCATCACCAGCAGCCAACATGGTTTCAGAGACGGGAAATCCTGTGTCACAAACCTACTGGAGTTCTATGGCATGGTGACAGCAGTAAGACAAGAGAGAGAGGGGTGGGTGGATTGCATTTTCTTGGACTGCAAGAAGGCGTTTGACACAGTACCACACAAGAGATTAGTGCAAAAACTGGAGGACCAAGCAGGGATAACAGGGAAGGCACTACAATGGATCAGGGAATACTTGTCAGGAAGACAGCAGCGAGTAATGGTACGTGGTGAGGTGTCCGAGTGGGCACCTGTGACCAGCGGGGTCCCACAGGGGTCAGTCCTAGGACCAGTGTTGTTTCTGGTATTTGTGAACGACATGACGGAAGGAATAAACTCCGAGGTGTCCCTGTTTGCAGATGACGTGAAGTTGATGAGAAGAGTTCATTTGATCGAAGACCAGGCAGAAATACAAAGGGATCTGGACAGGCTGCAGACCTGGTCCAGCAACTGGCTCCTGGAGTTCAATCCCACCAAGTGCAAAGTCATGAGGTTTGGGGAAGGGCAAAGAAGACCGCAGACGGAGTACAGTCTAGGGGGCCAGAGACTACAAACATCACTCAAGGAAAAAGATCTTGGGGTGAGTAGTCAGGAAGTGGAATCGTTTGGGAAGCGATGTAGTGGAGGCAGGATCCATACATAGCTTTAAGCAGAGGTACGATAAAGCTCATGGTTCAGGGAGAGTGACCTAGTAGCGACCAGTGAAGAGGCGGGGCCAGGAGCTTGGACTCGACCCCCGCAACCTCAACTAGGTGAGTACAACTAGGTGAGTACACACACACACACACTCTCTCTCACACACACACACACTCTCTCACACACACACACACACACACACACACACACATACACACACACACACACACACACACACACACACACACACACACACACACACACACACACACACACACACACACATACACACACACAGACACACACACATACACACACACACACACACACACACACACACACACACACACACACACACACACACACACACACACACACACACACACACACACACACACACACACACACATACACACACACACACACACACACACACACACACACACACACACACACACACACACACACACACACACACACACACACACACACACACGCACACACGCACACAAGGTTAAACATGCTGGATGGCCACAAACACTCTTGTAACACTGTACAAGTCTCTAAATAGCTATACACCTGCTAGTTTGTGCCAGCGATAATGTGCAAACTCAATGGATATGTCTTCAATTACACGTCGTATTTTTAACGTGATATAGTAATTTTGAGGTGCAGGGACAGTGTTACCAAGATCCCTCACACACACACGCCTGAATACTACTGACAATGTTGCCATCAACCTAAACACTTGACTGCCATAAACACTGTTACCATCATCTAAAAATGACAAGAAGCTGAGATTCAACAACTGCAATCACGCTCACACACACACACACACACACACACACACACACACACACACACACACACACATAGTATTTGTAAGTGATGGTTGTACTGTATAGTGGAATCAGTGTGGTTGTGTCCGTTCCCTATGATGTAGTGACTGCAGTGTCCGGGTAGTGGTGGTGGTAGTAGTAGTAGTAGTAGTAGTAGTAGTAGTAGTAGTAGTAGTAGTAGTAGTAGTAGTAGTAGTAGTAGTAGTAGTAATAATAATAATAATAATAATAATAATAATAATAATGACTCAGGAAATCGAAATAACACGATGCAAACAAATCACGGCCTCTGAGTTTTAGAACTCATTTGCCATGGGTTCAAACCCCTCCCGTTACCTGATTTACTACTACTACTACTACTACTGCTACTACTACTACTACTAATAATAATAATAATATTGTAGTTGTAGCTAGAGCAGTAATTGTTGATCTATAGTTGCAGTATCAGCAACAGCAGCACCGGGAGTAGTAATAGTTAAACTAGTAGCAGTAACAATGCCAGAATAGGTGAAAGTGTAGTAGTAGTAATAGTGGTAATAGTACTAATTTCAGCAGTGGTGATGGAAGGTTAGTTTAGATTTGTCAGGAAAAGGACAAGTGTTTCCTGACGTGAGTCTTAGTTATATGATGACCCGCCGCTGTAGCTTTTGGTCATCTGACCGAGGTCTTCCACTGGCTGATGGAAGAGTGGCACTCCACCCCAGTGGCAAACCATGTTAGTGATCACCGGCCATCAATTTCCATGGTTTACTCTGCCTGCCCAGACCTTCCTGTGTTCTTACCACTGGCTGGGATGGCCTAGTTCACTTTTCTATATTGTATAGACCTTACTTGAGTGTGACTCCCGTGTGTTAATTTGAGAAAACCTTATCTGATCGGCTTCACAATTTCTTGGAAGCTGGTTAAGATTGTCAGTGATGTGCCAACTTTTTTATTGCTATCAGGCGGCCGAGGGGCCAAAGGAAATAATTATCTCAGCAAACGTAACACAAGCACTCACTTGTCTATGTAAAA
>NC_091303.1:11453472-11468472 GCF_038502225.1 Cherax quadricarinatus
TTAGGTGGGTACAATTAGGTGAGTACACACTGATACGATAAGGCTGAAGTTGCCAGAAATCAGTGGTGCCGATCAAAATAGTATAGGTGGTGGTGCCAGGAGTTGAGTCTCGACCCCAGCAAACACAATTCGGTGAGTTCAGACAAAAACTGTGATTGATTGGTGGTCCCTGAAGCTCCCCTCACACACAACACCCAGGAAAAAAAATGTAAACAAAATTCCAAGTTTGTCTTTGTTGATTTACTCAACTAGAGAAAAATAAACAATAGAAAAACTGTGTTGAACTGAAACAGTGTAAGTGAAGGTGTGAGTGCTGAGGTCAACTGACTGAAACAGTGTAAGTGAAGGTGTGAGTGCTGAGGTCAACTGACTGAAACAGTGTAAGTGAAGGTGTGAGTGCTGAGGTCAACTGACTGAAACAGTGTAAGTGAAGGTGTGAGTGCTGAAGTCAACTGACTGAAACAGTGTAAGTGAAGGTGTGAGTGCTGAGGTCAACTGACTGAAACAGTGTAAGTGAAGGTGTGAGTGCTGAGGTCAACTGACTGAAACAGTGTAAGTGAAGGTGTGAGTGCTGAGGTCAACTGACTGAAACAGTGTAAGTGAAGGTGTGAGTGCTGAGGTCAACTGACTGAAACAGTGTAAGTGAAGGTGTGAGTGCTGAGGTCTACTGACTGAAACAGTGTAAGTGAAGGTGTGAGTGCTGAGGGAGACTGACAGGCATATTCTGTTACTATCTCTCCCAACCCATGTTAGCATTAAATCTAGCCAAGCCAGCGCGTTATCCACTGCACCGGCCTAATGAGTCATCTAGCTAGGTGTGTTTCTATACACACAAGGTTTTACTGTGGTCACAAATGAAGGGTTTAAGATTGGCTTTCTGTGAGTTCGAACCCTCCTTTCGGTGAATTTACAATAATATTATTACGATTTCGCGGGTCACTCCATTGTTCTTTTTTTTCGCCATTATTATTATTTATTGTTATTATTATTATTATTAATCATGGGGAAGCGCGAAACTCTTATTGATCGAAATAGCGTCTGTGAAACAGGATTCAATGTACTATCATCTCAGGTAGTTACACATTGTTCAGATATAGAAAATCTATTTAGTGAGAACAGCTCTCAGCTATGTCACACGACTGTTGAACTACAGTTACCCCAAATACCCAGAACTCAACACCCGGAAGTGGTTTCTTCTAGATTTTTTTTTTCTTTTTATCTGCCCAAGTGCTGCAGAAGAGATGCTGGCCTAAGGCAGCGTTCCTCAGCCCTAACATACCATCACAGCGTCTTGAGTTGATCTCGCGCTTTTTTTTTTTCAATTGCTGGTACAGGTGTTTCCTTAGTGCTGAAGGCGGATTTATCTTATCTAAAGGTGGTATTAGCGTCTCCTCAGTACTAAAAGCGGCTTCAGCGTTTCTTCAGAAATAAAGGCGGCTTTTGCAGGCTTTGTAGGCACAATAACACTATCGTAGTGGCACACCATACCCACAAGCTGATGATCAGTAAGACACGTGTACAACACTTTGACATCTTCAGTTCCGAAAAGTTTCGCCTATACACAGTCGGCGGCTTCCTCAGTCTCGCGCAGAGGGGACTGAAACTGGAGACAGCAGAAGCAGTGGTGAGGTAAAGATGGTTAGATCGGTCCATTAGCCTCGAAGTAGTATTTCCGAGGTGGTCAGTCCCTAAACCTGGAGAAGCGTCCAGCTCCACGGTCAACTTATTCATTGAATAAAAGCTGAATACATGTCATATCATGAACCCTAATTATCGTATTCTTTCATGCCTGAAAAAAACGTGTGTGTTTAATTTATAAAAAAAATAATTGTGAGTTTATATAATTTGAAATTATACTCTATATTATAATTAAAAGTTAATTAAAACATTGCAGGCAATATTCAGAGCTAATGTTTAATTTGGATTATTTTCAATTATGTCTATGAAAAATTTAATAACTAGTATAAATAATTTTAGTGTCATATATTTCTCCTATAATATATGGAAATTATTTGTATTAATAAAAAAAACAAGAGTGTACAAACAGTAATTCACAATTTTTTTTTTCCTGAGAGTTGACATCAATTTTTAATTGAAAATGTGGAAGTTATTTCAACTTTTATTGAATGTAATGGATCGTTATTCATATTAAGAACATGGTGCAGTATATCAAGAATACAGTGCAATATATCAAGAACACAGTGCAACATATCAAGAACACGATGTGATAAATAAACACGGTGCAAAATATCAAGAACACGATGTGACAAATCAAGAACACGGTGCGTGTTATGCAGGTTTCTGCATTAATGTGAATTTTATAAAATAAGGTGTTTATAGATAAAAAAAATGTGCAGGACAGGTAAACAATACCGACAAGATGAGAGTTAAGACACTTGTGCAACATCTGGGTATCTTTATTGTAGACGCTTCGCCATCCAGTGGCTTTATCAATACAGATTCTAGGACATAATGTAATCAATTTGTGGGAGCATTTAGGGAGTGAAGTCACGGTGTAACTATTGTAGCAGTGTGTCTTTTGTAGCAGTGTGTGTATTGTAGCAGTGTGTGTATTGTAGCAGTGTGTCTATTGTAGCAGTGTGTCTATTGTAGTAGCGTGTCTATTGTAGCAGTGTGTCTATTGTAGCAGTGTGTCTATTGTAGCAGTTTGTCTATTGTAGCAGTTTGTCTATTGTAGCAGTGTGTATATTGTAGCAGTGTGTACATTGTAGCAATGTGTCTATTGTAGCAATGTGTTGTAGCAGTGTCTATTGTGATAGCGTGTTGAGGGAGAGTGTAGCTGGGAGGATGTGCTGGAGCGAGGTTACAGATAAGTAGCGTGTGGTGTATTTTGTTGCGATGCTTAGGCCGTAGGTTTTGTGTAAATCTTTTGTACTCTAACGTTGGCCCTGACATTGGGCTTGGCCCTGGTATTTATGTGGGGCTTGTGTGAGTTGTGAGGCTTGCAGAAGCAATACTTTTCCCTGCAGGCTGGAAGCCTGCAGAAAAGGAGGGGGGATTGAGTTTCACGGAGACGCACTGATGTGAATATGTGAATTTACCTATGCCTCCTTTGCAATATATGAAATGTATTGAAGGCAAGTTATGTGTTGTATATATTGTTACTGATAATATATGTATGTATTTCTAAAGGTGAGTTTATCTGCCCTTCCTGGTAATCAAACCAAAAGTATCGACCACCTGTTTGACATTAGTTTACGAAGCATGGGGGCTTAGAGTGGCTTATTTTTAAATAACTTTATATTTACCCCTAGACAAGGCATTTTTACCCTTCCCTTTATTTCTATATTAATTTTCTAACAGTACGACCATATCAAGAAGTGTGACATCTCATCACCGTGACCATGACTGGATAAACTGCAGACAAAATGTTTTGGCTTCTTGTTACTCAGATTGAGGAGGTTTTTCATGGTTCTGGAAGTCGACCTGTGGCGCTGTGTTGTTGATGCTGATCTCTGCTGCTCACTGTTGCTTTTATGTTATTGTGCAATACCATGTAGTTCTTTCGCCGTTGCTTGGGAGACTCCTACACGTTACACCACTTCTATTCTTCATTTCTATATTCCTCTTTCCATCTTTTTTTCCCTTTCTCTTCTTCTTCTTCTTCATCTTCTTCTTCTTCTTACTCGTACTTTCCTTCTTCTCCCTCATCCATTTCCTCCTTATGCTTTTTCTCGCTTTCCTCTACCTCACCGTTCTGTTCTTTCCTCCTTGTCTCCCTCCTCCTCCTCGCCGCCTTCCTCGCCTTCTTCCTCGCCTTCTTCCTCGCCTTCTTCCTCGCCTTCTTCCTCGCCGCCTTCCTCCTCCTCGTCTTCCTTTTCATATCATCCCTACAAATCCTCCAAAAATCCTATTGACGACCCTTCATGGATTATCCCCACCTTACCGACGTCGGTGAATAGTCCAACGGGGCGCGTTTTACTGAGGAGTGTGAGGGAGGAGGAGTGTGAGGGAGGAGGGAGATGAGGAAGAAGGAAGGAGGAAGCGGGAGAGGTTGGCGAGGAAGGGGGAGGAGGGAGGTGAGGGAATTCAAAGAGGGAGGACAGAGGTTAGGGAGAGGGAGGTGTGGGAGGATAGAGACGAGAAAGAGAGAGAGAGAGAGAGAGAAAGAGAGAGAGAGAGAGAGAGAGGTGAGGGAGGAGGGAGATGAAGGAGGACAGAGGTAAGGGAGAGAAATAATAGAAGGAGAGATAGCTAGGATAGAGGTAAAGGAGAGGGGGGATAGAGGTGAGGGAGACGGAGGGTAAATGTAAGGGAGAGGAAGGATAGAGGTGAGGGAGAGAGGAAGAAGGAGGAGGAGGAAGAGGAGAAGGAAGCAGATTAGGCCTTCTTGTACACGTTCATATTTCCTTCTCGGGAAAGATTTTTTCTTTGGCCCTTTTCATTTTCTGGCGAATGTCTTATAACCTCGTTTGTGGGGATTCCATTTGTCCAGAGAGAGAGAGAGAGACAGACAGACAGACAGACAGAGACAGACAGAGACAGAGACAGACAGACAGACAGACAGACAGACAGAGAAACATCTTGTTTTGTGATTGTCGTCTTTCTTACTTTTCTTCTTGAAAGATATTCGTAATATCCCTCTGTTCGGTAGAGAGCGTCATAGAAGAAACCACAAAACAATTGAAGACATTTTGACCAAATGTACCAAATTTTCTATTTGCTATTATATATATATATATATATATATATATATATATATATATATATATATATATATATATATATATATATATATATATATATATATATATATATATATACATAGCTCTAGGTCTTTCGTCATGTAGCCAATACTTCCTTAAGACTTTGCAATGTTGCAGAGAGAATAGAGAGCCCGGGCAGGTGCATCCATGGAAGATCTGCTACCAGTAGCAGCTGTTCCCATGAGAGAATGTTCCAGAATATTCACTGACGTACGGCATTATATATAGGGTGAGAACAAGCACCTCTGATTCGTATGTAACAAAAAGTTACATATAACCTGAGAGTGTGGGTATATTAACTAAACAGGTGACATGGTTTCATATGGCGCTAGATTAGTTGACGGTGATTATTCTGCAACTTGCTGTCTGTAAACCTCGGAGGTTCCCCCCCCCCCGACTCCATTTGCAAGGGAGAGAGGAAGGGGGGGGGGGAGGTGTGGGTGACCAGCAGGAGGCCCTAATGTGGTATGGGTCGACACTGCTCGGAGAGAATTTTTCCCTCCTATATGTTGCTAGACTCGCAAAATGATAGTTCCTGGCGGCGCGCGAGAGTGCCTAAGATCACGAGCTGAAGAATTCCATCCACACACACACACACACACACACACACACACACACACACACCGAGAATTCACGACGCTTTAACCCACTGGTCCAGTGGGTTAGGGGGGTCGTGAATTTTCGCTCACCGTGAGGGGAGCTAAAACAACACGGATTCGATCCTCCGGCTAGCTGCAATGTTATATATATATATATATATATATATATATATATATATATATATATATATATATATATATATATATATATATATATATATATATATATATATATATATATATATTTATATATGCAAAACAACCACTCTGAAAGAATAGAGAAATTCCAAGCGCTTTCGTGACTACTCACATTATCAATGTGAGTAGTCACGAAAGCGCTTGGAATTTCTCTATTCTTTCAGAGTGGTTGTTTTGCATATTCTGAAATCACCTGTTTACTGTGATCTTATTGCATATATATATATATATATATATATATATATATATATATATATATATATATATATATATATATATATATATATATATATATATATATATATATATATATATATATATATATATATATATATATATATATATATATATATATATATATATATATATATATATATATATGTCGTGCCGAATAGGCAGAACTTGCTATCTTGGCTTAAATAGCAACGCTCATCTTGCCATATAGGACAAGTGAAAATTTGTGTATGCAATAATTTCGCCAAAATCATTCTGAACCTAACGAAAAAAATATATTTCACTGTGTTTGTTTAGAATTAAATTATTGTAAACAAAACTAAAATATATTTAGTTGGGTTAGGCTAAAATAAATTGTTCTTGTTATAATAAGGTTAGGTAAGTTTTCTAAGATTCTTTTGGTGCAAAATTATAAATTTTTACATTAACATTAATGAAAAAATATACCTTTAGACGTATAAGAGAAAATTTTTGAAAGGACTTAATTTTAAATGAGTTCTTGCTAACTGACCAGTTTTACATATTCGGCACGACATATAATTATATATATATATATACATATATGTATATATATATACCTACATATATATATATATATATATTATATATATATATTATATATATATAATGTATATATATATATATATATGTATATAATATATATATATGTACAATATATATATGTATATATATATCTATATATATATATATATATATATATATATATATATATATATATATATATATATATATATATATATATATATATATATATATATATATATATATATATATATATATATATATATATATATATATATATATATATATATATATATATGTATATATATATAATCACATACATACATATATAGATACATACATACACAAACACGGGTGCATAAAAAAGCACAACCCTTCCATTATCACATTACCCCTAACCACCCCTTGTCTCCCCTCCCCCTCCCCCTCCCCAACCCTCCCCGTTACCCTGCTCTTACGCAAAGAGGGGGAAAAACACTAGGCTGGTGTTCCCTTGTTTCCATTATTCACTCGATTATTTCGTGTCATTTTCAATGCGAGTTTTGATTTGATGGGCGAAGTGCAACGTGGAGCAGCCTGAGGGTCGCTCAGCGGCCTTCACGGTACTGGAAAACTGCTCTGGCCATATCAAGTCAGCCCAGTGGCTAACCGCGTCTCTCTGGAGTTTTATATTCTCAGATGGCGGGTTCTGTCCCCACCCATGGTATGGATTTTTTTTCTTCATATCAAGTCTGATCTGCCAGGTATGAAAAGTAAAACCGTTTGCGCTGAATCTTTCATTGCAAAAAGACACAATACAGTGCAAACACTCGGAAATTTTTGGGTCCTGGGACACAGGCTTGAAACGTAGCCTATAATATATCCTAGTGTTTTCATTTTAAATCATTTTCAAACAACCTATCAGTATCGCATGTCATTTAAAGCATTGTAATTTTTATTACAATGTTTAGTCAAGGACTGGACTTTATCGGTAATTGATAAAGTCCAGTCCTGGACGAAAGGTGGAAATAAAGGATTGACTACAAACATGGAGTCTGTCGTTCTACCTGACAGCTGACGTCATCGGTCATGAAAAAAAGAGAAGGTTGGAAAGAATCGTGTTTGAGGGGAGAAGAGTGTATGTGTGTTTGTGCTCGTGTATTTACCTGGCTGTATTTACCCTGCCTTTGGACGCCGAGCTCTAGCTCCTGGGTCTGCACGACGACAGAGACAAAAGTCGCAGAGCAAGCTTTCATTTGAGACAACTTTTCGCTCTACATAGAGCTTTATCAATTTAAAAAAAAGGTCTAATTGAAGGTCCTGATAATCACACAAGTTCACACAAGGTTCCAACCACTGAAGACTGGACATCACCAGCATAGCTCTACTACTGTAACTACAAACACTGAAGACTGGACATCACCAGCATAACTCTACTGCTGTAACTACAAACACTGAAGGCTGGACATCACCAGCATAGCTCTGCTGCTGTATCTACAAACACTGAAGACTGAACATCACCAGCATAGCTCTACTGCTGTAACTACAAACACTGAAGACTGGACATCACCAGCATAGCTCTGCTGCTGTATCTACAAACACTGAAGACTGAACATCACCAGCATAGCTCTACTGCTGTAACTACAAACACTGAAGACTGGACATCACCAGCATAGCTCTGCTGCTGTATCTACAAACACTGAAGACTGAACATCACCAGCATAACTCTACTGCTGTAACTACAAACACTGAAGGCTGGACATCACCAGCATAGCTCTACTGATGTAACTACAAACACTGAAGACTGGACACACCACCAGCATAGCTCTGCTCCTGTAGCTACCAATAGCTACAGCAGAAATTGCAAAGTGAACTATCAGCCAAGACAAGGGGTGCGCTCACAAATTTGACAAAAATAAAAAAAACTCATTTCGTTTTTTTTACCATTCATTTCTCTCCTCTCCGCCTCTCTTCCTTCCCGTTTTCCCCCTTCCTCCTCCCCGTCTTCCCTCCTCCCCGAGTCGTCTCCTCCCCATTACTTCTCTTGTTTCCAGTACTCACGGCTTTGGCCTGAGGTAAGAGCTGGCAGAGAGGATTCACACCCACACTTTGCATACTTATTAATGAACTCTTTTCTCTTAAGGGAGGGTACATTGATGATAGTGAGGGGCTCTTGATCCGACAAATGCGAGTTACCAACCCCTTTTCCTAAGATCAAGCCTAATTAATCTCTAAGTCCATGGAACCGAATGATCTATACGGGTTTACAGCTTCTCCCGGAATATAATAATAATAATAATAATAATAATAATAATAATAATAATAATAATAATAATAATAATAATAATAATAATAATAATAATAAGCAATTCTTCCTAACCCAAAGTCAGTAAATTATTTTGCATATTCTTATAACGTGCGACATTGCACGTTGAAACCCTTGTAAAAATTGTTCGATGGTGGAACTTCCCCCAGAGAGTGACGATTTTTCTTCCGCATGGTATAATAATGTTGATTCTTATACTGTCATTATGTACTTTACTTTTTCTCTGGATTGTGTATTGAGATGAAAGATATTAAAAAAAAAAAAAGTCAGATATCGTTATTTATTGTGTTTTTCCCCGATTGTTTCACACACACACACACACACACACACACACACACACATACGTAATGATGTATCACAGTGGGCACCTGTGACGAGCGGGGTCCCACAGGGGTCGGTCCTAGGACCAGTGCTATTTTTGGTATATGTGAACGACATGACGGAAGGGTTAGACTCAGAAGTGTCCCTGTTTGCAGATGATGTGAAGTTAATGAGGAGAATTAAATCTGATGAGGACCAGGCAGGACTTCAAAGAGACCTGGACAGACTGGACACCTGGTCCAGCAAATGGCTTCTCGAATTTAATCCTGCCAAATGCAAAGTCATGAAGATAGGGGAAGGGCACAGAAGACCACAGACAGAGTATAGGCTAGGTGGCCAAAGACTGCAAACCTCACTCAAGGAGAAAGATCTTGGGGTGAGTATAACACCGAGCATGTCTCCGGAAGCACACATCAATCAGATAACTGCTGCAGCATATGGGCGCCTGGCAAACCTGAGAACAGCATTCCGATACCTTAGTAAGGAATCATTCAAGGCACTGTACACCGTGTATGTCAGGCCCATACTGGAGTATGCAGCACCTGTTTGGAACCCGCACTTGATAAAGCACGTCAAGAAACTAGAGAAAGTACAAAGGTTTGCGACAAGGTTAGTTCCAGAGCTAAGGAGAATGTCCTATGAAGAAAGATTAAGGGAAATCGGCCTGACGACACTGGAGGACAGGAGGGTCAGGGGAGACATGATAACGACATATAAAATACTGCGTGGAATAGACAAGGTGGACAAAGACAGGATGTTCCAGGGAGGGGACACAGAAACAAGAGGCCACAATTGGAAGTTGAAGACACAAATGAGTCAGAGAGATAGTAGGAAGTATTTCTTCAGTCATAGAGTTGTAAGGTAGTGGAATAGCCTAGAAAATGACGTAGTGGAGGCAGGAACCATACACAGTTTTAAGACGAGGTTTGATAAAGCTCATGGAGCGGGGAGAGAGAGGGCCTAGTAGCAACCGGTGAAGAGGCGGGGCCAGGAGCTAGGACTCGACCCCTGCAACCACAAATAGGTGAGTAGGTGAGTACACACACACACACACACACACACACCTGTTAAAAGGTTTGGAGCAGGTAAGGCAGGCGAGAATATGTTGTCCCTGGCAAATGGATGAGTTATAAACAGAGGTTAATGGCCCTAGACGCTCCAGAGAACTTGATTCCTAAATGCGATGTCCTCTTCCTTCACTTCCTCCTCTTCCTCTTGCTTCCCCTATTCCTCTTCTTCTTGCTTCCCTCTCCTCTTCCTCTTGTTTCCCCTCCTCCTCTTCCTCCTATTTCCCTTCCTCCTCTTCCTTCTGCTTCCCCTCCTCCTATTCCTCCTGCGTCCCCTCCTCCTCTTTCTTCCTCCTTTCTCCTGTTCTCTCCCCCTATTCTTTCCTCCCTCTCGCCAATTTGCATAATGTGTCACTCCAGAGGCCACCAGCACCGATGCTACCACTGGGCAGGTGGTGGTCCCACCTCGCCTCTGTTGCTGCTGTTGTTGTGTACTTAACCCCTCCTGATGCCTGCCTCATTCCCTGTTAGGTGACCATTGCTGCTGCTTCTGTTGTACTCTCACTCTTCTGATACCTGCCTCACTCTCTGATAGATGACTACAACTGTTGCTGTTGTGATGACGATAATGGTGATGATGAAGAGGAAGGGGAGTAGGAGAGGAGAAGGATGAGAAGGAAGACAAAAACGAGAAGAAAGATGAGAGGGAGAATGTTAACTGATGAAAAAGACGTGAGAGCAAGCTAGGGATAAAGCATTCCAAGAGTTTTTTTCACATAGACTCGATGAAAGGAATGCAAGTAAAAAAATAAACGACTTTTTTTTGTAGTGTGAAGAAAGGGCAAGACAAAACCTCAGAAGATATATTCACGTTATAGGTAAATGCATCTGTGAAAAAGTTGAAACGTCCACTTTTAGCTATATATAACCAGTAATAAGCAAGAGTCACAAATCACACATCAAATTTCTTGAGTGTTGTGGTGTGTTTTGCATGAATTATTGGTTGATTAATGGGGTTTAAAGCCTATACACTACACTCGAGTCATTAAGGCTGTACATAACCTTTTATCCACCACAAAAGAATACTTTAGTCCATCAAATGGAGGTGAAAGTAAAGTGTCAGAATATATGCACAAGATATTTGCACCTCACGGTGTTTGTTGTACATCCTTTGTATATTGTAGCCTCCTCAGTTGTATCCTGGTAGTCAGGGGTCCGTCACGGCAACACGCAGGTGCTACATACTCTCACTCCTGCAAAAAAACAGGTTCTTTGTTAAGGAGGGAAAAACATGTGAGTCTAAGGTGGTCGCTATCACACTGTGATGTGTGGCTCCCAGCACACCTGCGTCAGGTGTGTGGGTCCCAGCACACCTGCGTCAGGTGTGTGGCGGTCCCTCCAGCGCTCCTTATTACTTGCTGTAATCGGTTTTCGACACTTCAGTCGTTAGCCCCGAAAGTGAAGAGTATTCATGGCATTTATCTTCAGTGTCCGACGAGGGATCCATTTCTGGTCATCGCCTAAGTCAGGTGTGCTGAAGACGGCTCCAGTGCACTGAAAGATGTTAGCTTAAGGAGTAGAGGTTCTTTCTAACGTCGCAAAAAAAAAACAAATATTGTTACTGAGCGAATTTTTGACAATTTCGCCGTTAGTATTGAACTCGAAAGGGTTTTCTTTCATTCGTCATGGGTGTTCGGCGAAAGTGATTTCCGGCCATTACCTGCACAGGATGCTATAAACACACATTGCACATCAATTCACACATACACACATACACACACATACACACACATACACACACACACACACATATATATAGGGAGGTACCACCTCTATAACTGGACTGGGGACCCTCATATATATATATATATATATATATATATATATATATATATATATATATATATATATATATATATATACAAACACTGATCTCTGGCTGAAGGAGACTCGAACCTACGAACTTTGGAACAAGGTACGCAGTGCTTTACCAATCTACCCACACTGAACAATACCTTGGAGTCCAGCTTGCGCTAGACTTTGATCCAAGGCAGCCAGCTTTCAGGGAGAAGGCTTACAGCTTTTCATCTCATCCCCTGCATGCATCAGCCTTACTAGAGATATTAACAATGCAAGGAATTTGCAAGAGCAGGCGAAATATACACAAACACTGATCTCTGGCTGAAGGAGACTCGAGCCTACGAACCTTGGAACAAAGTACGCAGTGCTTTACCAATCTACCCACACTGGACAATACCTTGGAGTCCAGCTTGCGTTAGACTTTGATCCAAGGCAGCCAGCTTTCAGGGAGAAGGCTTACAGCTTTTCATCTCATCCCCATCACAGAATCTTCCTACTTGAGGCTGAAGTCTCACTCCTGCCTCACCTGTGGTACCAATGTTTTAGAAACTCGGATCATTCCACCGTCTAGAAGATCACTGTTAGAGTTTGCTGCCTTCTTAACAAATCTCTGCCCTGCTATATCTAATTGTGTGTCTATCTTTGGCATATCCTAGGCCAATATACTTTTTTTCCCTAGTTTTATTTTCCTTCAGAATAAGTTTATAAAGTTATTTTTGATTCACTTTTTTTTAAAATCTTGGTTTTAACCATTGTAATTTCTATTTTATGGTTAATGTTTATTTTTTCCCATAAGTGAAAGGATGATACTCTGAATATCTCTGAATAGTGGTGACCAAATCACGTATCTGAGTATGAGAGATTTGTAAATGCTTTTATTTTATTGTTTTTCAAACTATTAATATTGTGATTCTATTGTTATCATTAATATAATAATTATAATTTACTTTTCTTACATATACATATAAGACCCCACTGCTTTCTTCAAGAAGAAATTCCTCTCCTCCTCTTCCTCTCATTGCCTCGCAAGGTTCTCAGAACTTAGTTTTGTGGCCTCTCAGAGAAGTTGGCTTGGCCCCTGCCACTCTCGGACCATTTCCAAGACAATCACAGCACCAACAACAACCTCGTCAGCCACTAGCTGGAGTCCAGATAAAACAGAAAAGGCAATTCTCTCCACTTTATTACTCGGGTATGTGTAGGCTGGCTAGGTGGGACGACGAGCTGGTGTCGCAGCGAGCCAGCGGAGTGAATGCATTAAAGGTTGATTTGTTTGTGTGCCGTCATGTTACGTGTAAAGGCAGAGCCGGATAATAATTGTTTAATTTAGCAAAATAAGACATAATTGCAATGTGCGCTGTTACCCTATTTTATATGACAGTTACATAGCAGAAATAAAAGTTTTTTTTTTTCCATGGCATATTCCATCACACGGGATTGGTCACATAATGTTGAAATCTGCCAGCCTAAGCCGGGAGGTTTCAGTAAAGCACTGAAGATATTATTAAATATTCCATCAAGGGTTCATCAGCTAGGGTAGCTTCAAAGGTTTCGTTTCAGTAGATCTGAAGTTTCTTGGGAATTACCAATTTTCAGAAATGTATTCTTTTATGGAGATATCTTCATCATCGTAGAGCTGAGGCAACAGCTATTATATACAGAAGACACTGAAAGAGAGGAAAGAGGGAGAGAAATTTGGGTCTCATAATATATCTTATAACATACATTAATATATGCCCGAAATTGGCAGTGCCGATTTTTGGTATCGTAACCGGTGACCTAGCACTTCTCGCTCCCCCAATATATTGGACCCATACAGAGCAAATTTCTAAGCATCCTGATTAAAAAGTACGATGCCGAGAGGGCTCATTAATACTACTCCCACCCACACACACACACACACACACCGTGTACGTTAGGCCCATATTGGAGTATGCGGCACCAGTTTGGAACCCACACCTAGCCAAGCACGTAAAGAAACTAGAGAAAGTGCAAAGGTTTGCAACAAGACTAGTCCCAGAGCTAAGAGGTATGTCCTACGAGGAGAGGTTAAGGGAAATCAACCTGACGACACTGGAGGACAGGAGAGATAGGGGGGACATGATAACGACATACAAAATACTGAGAGGAATTGACAAGGTGGACAAAGACAGGATGTTCCAGAGATTGGACACAGTAACAAGGGGACACAGTTGGAAGCTGAAGACACAGATGAATCACAGGGATGTTAGGAAGTATTTCTTCAGCCACAGAGTAGTCAGTAAGTGGAATAGTTTGGGAAGCGATGTAGTGGAGGCAGGATCCATACATAGCTTTAAGCAGAGGTATGATAAAGCTCACGGCTCAGGGAGAGTGACCTAGTAGCGATCAGTGAAGAGGCGGGGCCAGGAGCTCGGACTCGACCCCCGCAACCTCAACTAGGTGAGTACACACACACACACACACACACACACACACACACACACACACACACACACACACACACACACACACACACACACACACACACACACACACACAGACACACACACACACACACACACACACACACACACACACACACACACACACACACACACACACACACACACACACACACACACACACACACACACACACACACACACACACACACACATACACACACACACACACACACACACACACACACACACACACACACACACACACACATACGCACACAAACATACACACACACACACACACACACACACACACAACAAGAGATTCAAAGAAGTGTTCACAGAGGAGACAGAAGGGACTCCAGAAAGACGGAGAGGTGGGGCACACCACCAAGTGCTGGACACAGTGCACACAACCGAGGAAGAAGTGAAGAGGCTTCTGAGTGAGCTAGATACCTCAAAGGCAATGGGGCCAGATAACATCTCCCCATGGGTATTGAGAGAGGGAGCAGAGGCGCTATGTGTACCCCTAACAACAATATTCAATACATCTATCGAAACAGGGAGATTGCCTGAGGCATGGAAGACAGCAAATGTAGTCCCAATCTTTAAAAAAGGAGACAGACATGAAGCATTAAACTACAGACCAGTGTCACTGACATGTATAGTATGCAAAATCATGGAGAAGATTATCAGGAGAAGAGTGGTGGAACACCTAGAAAGGAATGATCTCATCAACAGCAGCCAGCATGGTTTCAGGGACGGGAAATCCTGTGTCACAAA
>NC_091303.1:11473472-11498472 GCF_038502225.1 Cherax quadricarinatus
CTGCTAAGTGACCTTGATACCTCAAAGGCGATGGGACCGGACAACATCTCCCTGTGGGTCCTTAGAGAAGGAGCAGAGATGCTGTGCGTGCACCTAACCACAATCTTCAACACATCCCTTGAAACTGGGCAACTACCTGAGAAATGGAAGACAGCAAATGTAGTCCCCATATTTAAGAAAGGAAACAGAAACGAGGCACTAAACTACAGACCTGTGTCTCTGACTTGTATAGTATGCAAAGTCATGGAGAAGATTATCAGGAGGAGAGTGGTGGAACACCTGGAACGGAACAACATTATAAATGAAAACCAGCATGGGTTCATGGAAGGCAAATCCTGTGTCACAAACCTTCTGGAGTTTTATGACAAGGTAACAGAAGTAAGACACGAGAAAGAGGGGTGGGTTGATTGCACTTTTCTGGACTGCAGGAAGGCCTTTGACACAGTTCCTCACAAGAGATTAGTGCAGAAGCTGGAGGATCAGGCGCATATAACAGGGAGGGCACTGCAACGGATCAGGGAATACCTGACAGGGAGGCGACAACGAGTCATGGTACGTGAAGAGGTATCACAGTGGGCGCCTGTGACGAGCGGGGTCCCACAGGGGTCAGTTACAGGACCAGTGCTATTTTTGATATATGCGAACGACATGATGGAAGGAATAGACTCTGAAGTGTCCCTATACGCAGACGATGTGAAGCTGATGAGAAGAATTAAATCGGATGAGGATGAGGCAAGACTGCAAAGAGACCTGGACAGGCTGGACACGTGGTCTAGAAACTGGCTTCTCGAATTCAACCCTGCCAAATGCAAAGTCATGAAGATTGGGGAGGGGCAAAGAAGACCGCAGACAGAGTATAGGCTAGGTGGACAAAGACTACAGACCTCACTCAGGGAGAAAGATCTTGGGGTAACCATACCACCGAGCACGTCACCGGAGGCACGCATCAACCAAATAACTGCTGCAGCATACGGGAGCCTGGCAAACCTGAGAACAGCGTTCCGATACCTTAATAAGGAATCGTTCAAGACACTGTACACTGTGTATGTTAGGCCCATACTGGAGTATGCAGCACCAGTCTGGAACCCACACCTGGTCAAGCAAGTCAAGAAGTTAGAGAAAGTACAAAGGTTTGCAACAAGGCTAGTTCCAGAGCTCAGGGGAATGTCGTACGAGGAAAGGTTGAGGGAAATCGGACTGACGACACTGGAGGACAGAAGGGTAAGGGGAGACATGATAACGACATACAAGATACTGCGGGGAATAGACAAGGTGGACAGAGACAGGATGTTCCAGACAGGGGACACAGAAACAAGGGGTCACAATTGGAAGCTGAAGACTCAGACGAGTCACAGGGACGTTAGGAAGTATTTCTTCAGTCATAGAGTCGTCAGGAAGTGGAATAGCCTAGCAAGTGAAGTAGTGGAGGCAGGAACCATACATAGTTTTAAGAAGAGGTATGACAAAGCTCACGAAGCAGAGAGGGAGAGGACCTAGTATTGATCAGTGAAGAGGCGGGGCCAGGAGCTGAGTCTCGACCCCTGCAACCACAGTTAGGCGAGTACAATTAGATGAGTACACACACACACACACACACACACACACACACACACACACACACACACACACACACACACACACACACTTCCTTACTTTGCCAAATGCAAAGTAATGAAGATCGGCGAAGGGCAAAGAAGACCGTATAGACTAGGTGGCAAAAGACTACAAACCTCACTCAAGGAAAACTATTTTGGGGTGAGTATAATACCGAGCACATCTCCTGAGGCGCACATCAACCAGATAACTGCTGCAACATATGGGCGCCTGGCAAACCTGAGAATAGCGTTCCGATACCTCAGTAAAGAATCGTTCAAGATTGTGTACATCGTGTAAGTCTAGGCCATGTTAGGTAAGACACATATGCAACAGTTAGGTATCTTTATTTCTCGAAATAAAGATACCTAACAACCTGTCGGTATTTTATACCATTTTATACCATTCAAGTCTAGGCCATACTGGAGTATGCAGCACCAGTTTGGAACCACACCCTGGTCAAGCACGTCAAGAAATTAGAGAAAGTGCAAAGGTTTGCAAGAAGAATAGTTCCAGAGGTAAGGGGAAAGTCCTACGAAGAAAGGTTAAGGGAAATCGGCCTCACGACACCGGAAGACAGAAGGGTTAGGGGAGAAATGATAACTACATACAAAATACTGCGAGAAATTGACAAGGAGGACAGAGACAGGATATTTCAGAGATGGAACACAGAAACAAGGGCTCACAATTGGAAGATGAAGACTCAGATGAGTCAAAGGAATGTTAGGAAGCATTTCCTTAGTCATAGAGTTGTCAGGAAGTGGAATACTCTGGCAAGTGATGTAGTGGAAGCAGGAACCATAAATAGTTTCAAGACAAGGTCATGGAGCAGGGAGAGAAAGGACCTAGTAGCGATCAATGAAGATGTGGGGCCAGGAACCACAAATAGGTTAGTACAAATGGGCGAGTAAACACACATTTTGCTCGTCCTCTTCCTGAGAGTTCTCAGTGCAATCTCACCACCCTAAATTTTGCAATTCTGGCCAACCTTACCTTAACTAAATACGTTTCCTAAATCTTATTATCGTTAATCAAGTCTCCCAAGTCTATTCCAATTATTATTTCGTCTACTCGAGTAGATGACTGCACATTCTTGCAATCATCTTATCGAATATTCATTGTGTAATTTTTGGAATTTTATATGAGAATATTGTAGAATTGTGTGCGAGTATTTTGGAACTTTGTGAGATAATTCACTGGAATTGTGTGTGAGTAAGGTTGAACTTTGTGAGTATTGTGGAACTGTGAGAGAGTATTGTCGAAATGCGTGTGAGTACTGAGTACTCTGGAACTGTGAGTGTGAAGACTGTTTAACAGTAAATTTTATTGAACTGTGTCTTAAGTATTGTATAATATGGAGTGTGTACAGTTGCAGCTAGAGTGGCGAGTCTTGCAAAATAAAAAAAACCCAGAGAAAGCAATTTAACACTGCAGCAACAAGTGTCCTGGACGCTGAAGCAACAATCATCCAGGACACTGCAGCAACAATCATCCAGGACACTGCAGCAACAAACCACCACCACATTAAGAAGTAACAATAACAAGCTACGCTTCACGACTAACACAAACACAAACTAACTCCCTTTACTCAAGCGCGAATGAATAACTCGCTTCATTTTTTTTATCCACGGCGAATTGTTAAAAAAATAAAAATCACAGACACAAAGCCCTCTCCACCATAGGTTTCTATCTCGATACAAGAACCACCTCCGACAAAAAGACACGAAGCCATACAGAAAACGGAGGGAAGGGTGGATGGAGGGGTTGTTATTGGAAGGAGGCTGGGTAGGGAGGCATTGGAGGAGGGGGTAGAGAGAGAGAGAGAGAGAGAGAGGGGTGGCGTCGCCCTTAACAATAAACTAATTGGAGGGGGCTACAATGGTTGTTTATTGCTAGACGCGTAAATTAATAAAGGCAGACGAACAATGGCTGTTTGGCGGGGGTGTTGGAGCATGGGAAGGGACGGGGGGGGGAGCATGGAGGGAGCAAAGAGAAGGGGGTGAAGGACACGTATTGCTATATAGTTGTAGAGACAATAGAGATGGAGACATATACATATATATATATATATATATATATATATATATATATATATATATATATATATATATATATATATATATATATATATATATATATATATATATATATAGGGAGGTACCACCTATAGAAGTGGACTGGGGACCCTCATCTTCATAGAAGACAATAAACGTATCTCAGGGAAATTTCAAGGTTCTCCCCGGAGCTGTTTGAATATTTTCTTCTCATACCACCCCCTACATTTTTAAGCTACATGTGAACTTTATTAATAGAGAGAATACATTGATAGAAAACACAAACATGAATACATTGGTACAATATATCAAAGGTTATGAATCTCCTCCAGCTCCTCCGAAACCGGACGCGAGCCCAGTATGCAGCAAACATTTCCCCTCTGGATGGCCACGCTGAGGCGCTGGAACATGAAAGTGGCTGCCCTTGGGTCCCTGGTGGTGTCGATGAGTCTGGAATCCAGTTCTTTAAGGAAACGTGTGGCATGTTTTCCCCATGATCCCAAGGTCTCTGATCCCACTGGGACAAATTGATATTGTTGGCTTATGTCCCTGTACTTGCCGATCTTGTACTCCTCCCTGTGGTCAGCAGCTCCTCCCTGTCGCCCGACACTGTGATGGATATAGGTGTCCGCCAGTGTGGACACACAGGTATAGTCCCATGCTAAGAGCTTGCCATTCTTCCAAGGGTAGATGGTGATCCCGTCGGGGCGGTTTGCTGGGTTGTGGGTGTTGTTGGCTGCTAGTGATCGGGGCTCCCTCTCGGCTGGGCATCCAGCTATAGCAAGAGTTCTCTTTATGATGTCGTTGACCTCATTGTGTCTTGCATGCCAGCCCTTGGTTTTGGAACAGTTAAGACCATGTAGACCATAATTGGTCGGCTTGCGCATCGCCGCAAAGACACGTATATTCTATGTGAATTGGGGCAGCAAGGTGCAGAGCCACTGCAATACGGAGGGTCTTAGGGTCGAGGCGCGTTTCCATTGTCGATATGGGAACTGTTTGGAGGAAGTCCCTAGAGTGAGGTGTGCTCACAGCTAGGAGACGAGCAATCTCCCTGTCTGATGATGTTGCAGCCCTGAGCATATTGGCAAGCACCTTTTCAGCGATGGGGCCATCCCAGCTTGACTGTTTGTAAGCCAGTGCTGCACTAGGGTTTGGTGCTGGAGCAGCAAGAGTCTCCCATTCAGTGATGGCACTGGCATAGTTAGGGTCCTGTATTCCTGTTGAGTCACTGGGGTTGTCAGGAAGAATTTGTCTTATTAACTCGTTTGACGCTATGGAAGAGGATAGGAAAGCTGATAGGATAATCTGGGAGGATCTGCGTACTCCCATTTGCGTACACATTTGCCACTTTATTAGGTACACCTGTACACCTAATCAGCCAATTACAGGTTCAAGAGGTTCAATTGTTAAGACCAAACATCAGAATGGGGAAGAACAACTCAGTCTCTAGTGTTTATAGAGAATGGTGTAAATTTAAAAAAATGCAGAAAGGTCAGTGAGCGACAGTTCTGTGAGCAAAAACGCCATGTTAGTTAGAGAAGTCAAAGGTCAATGGCCAGATTGGTTGAAGCTGCCAGAAAAACGATAACAACTCAAGGAATCACACGTTACATCAGTGGCATGCAGAAGAGCATCTCTGAAAGCACAACACGCCAAGCCTGGAAGTAGATGGGCAAAAGCATCAATAGAAGACCACTCCGGGTTCCAGTTATGTCAGCTAAGAGCAGGAAACGGGCTACAGTGGGCTCGGGCTTTCACAACTGTCTGATGAATCGCTATTTCTGCTGCGACGTGTGGATGGTGAGGCCAGAATTTAGCTTAAACCTTTGGGACGGGAGATTCGTAGCATGCATATGCTGCCAGCAAACCTTGAGGAACTGCGTGTGTGATAGGTGTATGATAAAGTTATTACTGGAGAGCCTGATCGCAGATAAATGAGGAGTTTTTAGAAAGGGTAAAGGATGTATAGACTGAAGCACATAAGTGAACAGTATTTAAATAAAGGTAAGGAAGTTTTCTTTGCATTTATAGATTTAGAAGGAGCAGATGTGTGGAATAGATGGCAGGTTATTTAAATCAATTAAGAGTTTTAATGAGGATGTATGAGGATAATGAGGCTCGGGTTAGGGAATGTAGGAGAGAGGGGAGATTATTTTCCAGTAAAATTAGGGCTTAGACAGGGATGCGTGATGATGTCATGGTTCTTTAACATATTTAAATATGGAGTTGTAAAAAAACGTAAATGCTACGGTGTTGGGGAGAGGTATGGGATTAATAGATACAGAATCTAAGATACACTGGGAGTTGTCACAATTGGTTTTTGGCGATGACACCGCTTTTGGGAGAATGTCAAGAGAAGCTCCAAAGGTTGGTGGACGTATCTGGAAGGGTATGCAAAAGAAAGGAATTATAAGTGAACATAGGAAAGAGTAAGGTGATGAGGGTAACAAAAAATTTAGCAATGAAAAATTGGATATGAGATTGGATGGAGGGGGTATGGAAGAAGTGAATGTGGTCAGATATATGGGAGTGGACTTGTCAGCGGACATGTCTATGAAAGACGAGTTGAACCATAGAACCGACGAGGGGAAAAAGTGGGTGATGCATATAGGCCTCTGTGGAGACAAAGAACGTAATCTAACGAGGCAAAAAGGGAAAGTACGAGAGAATAGTGACACCATCGCTCTTATACAGATGTGAAGCATGGGTTGAAAATGTCACAACACGGAGGAAGCTGGAGGCAGTGGAGATGTCGTGTCTGGGGGCAATGTGTGGTGTGAATGTTATGCAGATAATCTGTAGCTTGAAGATTAGGAGGTACGAGGTCACTAAAAGTATTATCCAGATGGCTGAAGGGAAGTTGTTGAGATGGTTTGGACATTTAGAGAAGCTGCGGCAAAATATAATGACTTGAAGAATGTATAAATCTGTAGTGGAGGGAAGATTGAATATAGGTCATCCTAAAAAAAGTTAGAGGGAAGATAAAGGAGGTTTTACATGCGTGGGGTTTGGACATCCAAATGGTGTGTTTGAGCCTGTTAGATAGGAGTGAGTAGAGGAAAGTTGTTTTTATGACTTGACGTGATGTTGGAGTGTGAGAAAGAGATCATTTATGAAGGGATCCAGGGAAACCGATCAGCCGTACTAGAGTCCTGGAGGTGGGAAGCACTGTGCCTGCACTCTGAAGGATGGGTGAAGATATCACAATTTGGAGGGGCATATGAACTCTAGTATCTGCGCGTTTCTGGCACGAGAGTGATGATGACAGTATTGCTGAAAGTGTTTCTTCTTTTTCGGCCGGTGTGTTACGTATATATACGGCTAGTTGCAGTGTTGTTATTGATTAATAACACTCGTTCGTTGTTACAATAATATATATATATATACTGCTCGTGAGGCTAGTACACCAAACGGGGAGTAGAATGAAATTAGCTCAAAGGCATCCGTATGTCCTCGGATGACGGTAAAGCACCTAGCTCTGCTGGGTGCGTCATTCTTGTAGGATTGCGTGGTCCCGTGGATTAGAGCGTCATGTGTGATTTTCGCTCACCATGAGGTGGGCCAAAACGACACGGATTCGAATCCTCGGCTAGTCGCAGTGTTGTTATTAATATATATGTGTATGTGTGCATTTGGAGTGTAAACAAATCTAGTCAGTATAAACGGAAAAACTTATCTGGAGACGTACTTGGCACTGGAAATGAAAATAGTACTGTTTATTTCTTCCTCCAACTTTTATACAGAAAAATTATATACACAATAAAAATAAACTTATGAAGAGAGAGAAAGGCTCCCTTTGACATGTAGTTTTAACGTCTTCCTGTACAATGTGTATATTCATACACACTTATACCTTTATAATCATACATAGATTGCAATCCTTTGAAATAATGTGAAGCAGGTTAACAGCTCTTAGCTTGTAAAATATATACAGATACCCTGGCCCTGAATCCTACAGGAACCTTAACGAGAGAGAGAGAGAGAGAGAGAGAGAGAGAGAGAGAGAGAGAGAGAGAGAGAGAGAGAATATGAGACAGGCAGATGGACAAGCATCCCGGAGCAGAGAATGAAAGTCAGAAAGGGAATGAGGGTGGGATGGAAAACAGAGAAGCAAAGAATAAGCGGATAACAATAGCTTCACAGAGGATGAAAGGAAAGCCTCGAGACAGTTTTATTTACCTTCCTGTGGTGAGGCATGTCTGGCAACACTGACTCTATGTATACTTCAAGTGTGATCTGTAATGTTACACTGATAGTAGAGTGTGTGTGTATGCACTTATAAAGTGTGTGAATATTATGTGATTTTGCGAATAATGAGTGAACATGAACTTATAAAGTAAGTGTGAGTGTATGAGGTGATTCAGAGAACACTGTTTACAAAGTATGCACTTTTAAGTGTGAAAGGCAAAAAGTGACTGAGTCCAAGCAGTGAGTGAGGAAGAAGATACATCCGTGAGGGAATTGCGTGAGAGTATTCTGTGCTTCTAAACGTATGCTTTACATGTGCGTTGTAAATTCGAACAAACTGTCAGAGGTAAATCTGAACGTGCATGGGAACCGAAAACGCATTTGTAAACCAGCAAGTGTGAATGTGGTTGTGTGACAATGTACGTGAATGTATGATCGAGTGAGTGAGAATGTAAGACGGTGTAAGTGTAAGGAAATGTTTACCTTTGCTGAAAATAAACCTTCTCATGATTTTAAAGTGAAAAAAATAATCTTACTTTTACTCGCCAGTCTAGAGATCTTGTGAAACAAGAAATGAAAAACGTATAATGCAGCAACGACATCTTGTGAATGTATGTTTACAGTTTGCATGAGAAATAGTCAAAATATTGTACGTAACTGAAACAATACCCGATTACTAGTTCCTGATCAGCCGGGCTGTGGCTCGTACGTTGGTTTGCGTGCAGCCAGCAGCAACAGCCTGGTTGATCAGGCTCTGATCCACCAGGAGGCCTGGTCACAGACCGGGCCGCGGGGGCGTTGACCCCCGGAACTCTCTCCAGTTAAACTCCAGGTATCCATCTTTATACTAAATATAAGATAATCAACGTACAAATGATAATTATTCAATGTCCAACACGAGACTAATTATATAAAGACACGTCAAACAAAATCTTGAAACCTTCACAGGTTAGGCAAGATTCGTCAGGAAACAGGACATGTGTTTCCTGACACTGGTCTTTGTCAAATGATGATTATCAAAGTGTGTAACTTACTAGCACACGAGCCCACGTACACACAGTATATGTATTTTCCCCCTCAAATAAAAGAATCGAAATTTTGCCTAACATCTGAACATAAAAAACGTATGTGTGAATGACCCTCTGGAGCTAGTGAGAGAGCATCTCCCTGGGATGAGGTGATGCAAGTGATTCGTTGAAGATGATTCTTCATTCTGCTTCAGTTGCTTCGACTGCCAGAGATCATTAGCGTCGATGCTGACTGCTTTTTATAACCTTTCGATCCCCTGTACCTGGTGCCTAAATAAGAACATAAGAACATAAGAAAGGAGGACCACTGCAGTAGGCCTGTTGGCCCATACTGGGCAAGTACTTCATAAATCCAACCAACTAACAGAATATTTGCCGAACCCACTTCAGTTCTACCCTAACAATAAGTTCTGATAAATCCACTAACTCATGTGCAAGTCCCATTCAAATCCAACCTCTCTCACTCGTGTATTTATCCAACATAAATCTGAAACTACCCAAGGCTTCAATAAACCTACTAGGCAGACTGTTCCACTCATCAACTACCCTATTTCCAAACCAATACTTTCCTATATCCTTTCTAAATCTAAACTTATCTAAAGCTGTAGTATAACCACTGGACTTTTGTTGCTTACACTTCTTGACATATATCCCAGTAATCTATTTACCTTATTACGCAAGCTTAGGCATTGCTGTCTTGGTTTAAGGTGATTGCTTACCATAACCCCCAAGTCCTTTTCGCATTCTGTACGGCTAAGTTCTACATTATTAAGCTGATAGGTGCTAGGGTTATGAACGTTCCTAAGCTTTAGAACCTTTGCATTTATCTACATTAAAGTGCATCTGCCACTTTTCTGACCACGAATTGAGTTTGTCTAAATCCTCCTGAAGTTCTGTGACATCTACGTTTCAATCGATTATCCTACCTATCTTCGTGTCATCGGCGAATTTGCTCATATCGTTAGTAATTCCCTCGCGAAGGTCATTGATATATATTATAAACAACGGGCCTAAAACTAATCCCCGTGGAACGCCACTTGTTACAGATCCCCGCTCAGACTTAACCCCATTTATGCACTCTCTGTGCTGCCTGTTGGTGATCCATGACAGCACTTTTCCCTCAGTGTCATGAGTTGCCACTTTCTTTACCAGTTTCAGATCTGGTAATCTATCAGAAGTCTTACTAAAATCCAAATAAACAATATCGAATTCTTTAACGTGATCAACGACCTCAAAAGCTTTACTGAAGAAAGTTAGAATATTAGTTAGGCAGGAACGGCTCCTCGTGAATCCATGCTGAGTATCATTAAATCAAATTATGCTTATCCAGATGGCTTCTTTCATTATCAGCTATAATTGACTCCAATAATTTGCCTACAATTGAGGTTAGGCTTATTGGTCGGTAATTTGACGGTAACGACTTGTCCCCTGCTTTAAAAATAGGAATTACATTGGCCATCTTCCACATATCAGACACTACACCTGTTTGAGGAGATAAATAAATTAAAAATATTAGTCAATGGTTCACAGATTTCCATTTTGCATTCCTTAAGAACCCTTGAAAAAAGCTCATCAGGTCCCGACGATTTATTTTGTTTCAGTTGGTCTACTTGTTTCATAACTAGTGACTAGTGACAGTGATGTTACATAATTTATCTTCTTCAGCCCCACTATAAAAATTAATTACTGGGATATTGTTAGTGTCTTCCTGTGTGAAAACCAAGAAAAAATAGTTATTAAAAATCGAGCACATTTCATTCTCCTTGTCAGCAAGATGCCCCAAGTTATTTTAAGGAGACCTATCTTATCTCTAACTTTTTTCTAAAAACCTGAAAAAAACCTTTTGGGTTAGTTTTCGAATCCCTAGCAACTTTAATTCCGTATTCCCGTTTAGCTTTTCTTATCCCCTATTTAACGTCCCTCTTAATGCCAATATATTGATTCATAAGATAATCCTCACCTCTTTTGATGCTCCTATAAATTCCTTTATTTTGCCCTTTAAAAATATTTGAATCTGTTATTCATCCATTTAGGGTCATTTCTACTCGATCTAATTTCTTTATACGGAATAAATGTACTTTGGGCAGCATGTATAGTGTTTAGAAAGGTCTCATATTGAAAGCTCTCTTTGTTAGCCCAGTCCACAAATGATAGGTGTTCTCTAAGCCCATTGTAATCTGCTAAGCGAAAAAAATCTGGGATCGTTACTGAGTTATCCCTGCTATCATACTTCCATTTAATGCTGAAGATAATTGATTTCTGGTCGCTTGCGCCAAGTTCCTCTGAAATTTTTAAATTATTAACAAGGGTTTCCTTGTTTGCCAAAACCAAGTCAAGCAGGTTGTTTCCCTTTGTAGGTTCTGTAACAAACTGCTTCTAAAAGCATTCCTGAACTACCTCTGAGAAGTCGTTAGACTCTAAATTCCCAGTCTAGAAATTCCAATCAATATGATTAAAATTAAAACCCTCTAGAATTACAACGTTATCGTGCCTTGTGGCCCTAACAATTTCCTCCCATGAGGAATTCTCTTCCACTACCCCACCCACTCATAGCTGTGGCAGCCGCTTACGTCACGGTGTCCACATTAACAGTAATCTTTATTTCTACAAGAGGTATACAGGCCTAACTGACATCAGCGACATACTACTACTACATAGAAAGCATTTCGGGCAAATTAGGTCAGTTTCGTCCAAGGATGCGACCCACACCTGTCGACTAACACCCAGGTACTCATTTTACTGATGGGTGAACATAGACAACCGGTGTGAGGAAACATGTCCAGTGTTTCTACCCTTGCCGGGAATCGAACCCAGACACACATCGTGCGAAGCGAGAGCTTTTGCCGCAAGGTCACGGGGCACTCTGGTCTATCTTCCTGCACATTGCTTCCATCTCTGGTCATATTGTCTATCTTGATGAACTGTTGACCTGATGAAGTGTTGGTCTGGTAAATTTACTAACTTCATTAGGCAAGCGGCCTGGAAAATTTATTGACGTTATCAGTCACTATTGTGATGAATTACTGAACTGATGAGTTATTAGTCTGAATATTCATGACCGTTATTCTCTACATAATTATTCGTACAAACCTTCATGGGTATATCCGCACAAGGAGTGGTGAAGACTCCGCACTCCGTCCGCACAACAAGAAACAGACACGTTACCTACCTTCCTTTTGACTCCCTAACTAACGGAAAGAATTAGCGATATAGCGAAATACCGTTGCAGAGAATTACTGAACTGAGAAAATGTTGACCAGGAGTCTCGTTAACCATGAAATTTAGTGATGTGATAATTTCGAGGTAAATTACAAGGGAATGAATTATTGACTTAATTAGTAGCCAGGTAATTCAATGACCTGGAGAACCCAATTACCGATTTGTTGACTGTTGACGCGAATGACCCTAAAAGATAATGAGAAGCCGTAGGTTGCACGTAAACAGGATTTCAGCTCAGCCACACAGAGGGGTTGCTAATATAATGCTATCTAGTCTGGTGTTAAAACTTTTATGCTAAGGTGCACTTTCTAACTCTCTCTGAATGAGAGAATTTCAGAAATACAAAGCAGAAAATGAGAAACTGGAAAGAAAATTAGGGCACACAGGAAAAATAGCTGACAGAAGGTTTTACAGTCTACTGTTACAGTAATGGTTTATCAAGGCTGATGGGATGAATACATCATCTTTAGTCTGAGGGACTAATTACCTCAGGTTTTCACTACACTGGAGTGTTATAGCAACATGAGTACAATAAAGCACCTAAATTACTGGGAGCGGTTGAAATCCTTGATTTGTATTGCCTGGATCACAGGCGAGAAAGATACATGATAACATTCACTTGGAAAACTCTAGAGGAATTAGTACCAAACTTGCACACGAAAATCACTACCTACGAAAGCAAAAGACTTGGCAGGAGAAGTAACATTCCCCCAGTGTAAAGCAGGGGCGCCACGTACACTAAGAGAAAATGTAATAAGTGTCAGGTCAGGAGCCCATGACTGTTCAACTGCCTCCCAGCATACATAAGGGGGATTACCAATAGACCCCTAGCTGTCTTCAAGAAGGCGCTGGACAGGCACCTAAAGTTAGTGCCTGATCAGGCGGGCTGTAGTTCGTACGTCGCTTTACGTGCGGCCAGCAGTAACAGCCTAGTTGATCAGACCCTGATCAGAGGCCTGGTCTCAGGCCGGGCCGCGGAGGGCTTTGATTCCCCGAAACGCTTTGCAGGTATACTCCAGGTCCAGGTATACTGGTTGGCAAGCGGTTTCCAAATTACAGCGAAGATTCCCAAGTGTTGCACAGGTGTCTGATTCACATATATAGTCCATGAAAACAACCACGGGGGGGTGGGGGGGGTAAAGGGAATTGTTTTGTATTTTGTACAGCTTGTTGTGATTATTAAGTAATATACAGTCTATATCGAGGTATCTGCTAAAAATAACTACTGTTTAGCTATCTATCCCTCGCTCTAGATAGTTGAGATTAGGGCAGCATAGCACAAGGCTCTCTCAAATACCCTTCACTTCCTGTGCCCACGCTGCTGGCTTGAGAAAGTGAATGTAAAATAAATACTGTATAGAAACGATAACAAATTCTTGAAATGTGGGAGCACAAATTGAACCAATTACACTATTAATAATATTCTATGGAAGTAGAAATTCCTTAACAACAATAACATACAAACCGAGGGATGTATGTCTCTCATTGTATACTTGCTGAGAGTTTGCTTTAATCCCCTTCATGGGAATTAAAGCAGCCTTGATTGTAGCAAACAGGCTACATGCAGCTTTAACGAATAGGCTTTAAACCCATTTAATCAGTCTAAAATTCCCTGATGTTTGTAATTCTAAACCAGCAGTTTTTTCTGGTTTTCAAAATGACCGAATGTCGCAGTGTATCTGATACTTCGCTTTTATGAACAGTTTCAGCAGAATGTTCTTTCAAATCACTGTAGTGTCAAGATGCCGCTTTCATCCAAGAAAAGAATCACTGTCTTAACCACACAGCCTCTCGGTTTCGTACTCCGGAAAAAAAATTAATTTTATTTAAAATTTTCATTTATTTAGAAAGACAACATACTTAATCAGGAAAAAAATATTGAGGCTAAAGCCTATTTAAATGCACAGTGAGATTTCCTCCCGTCGCTTACATTACTAAACTAAAACCTGGTATTCCTCGCACTGCATAAATATATACATGATACGCAAACCAAAACTGAGCTATATCCATGATCAAATTTCTTAATTATGTGCAGGAAGCTCCAGCATTATGTGAGCAAAGTACATCACCTTAACCCCGGAACGGACAAGGACTGAACCCACGATAAGTGAGTCCTAAAACTCCATAAGTTCAATCCCTGCCCGTTCCATGGTTTGTTTACAATCGTGTCATTACGATTTGGTGAATTACAACAGCATCACGACTTAACGGTGCTCTTCACTAACTCCAAGACTGAGGGTCTGATTACTTCGTCTTTTGTATATAGTTCTACTGTGTTGCAATTATGTCCTTGAATTTGTCTTGATAAAACCACTGGATGGCGAAACGTCTACAATAAAAATACCCAGATGTTGCACATGTGTCTGATTGATTCTTCATTTTCAAACGCATGAGACATATCAAGAAAACATTCATTGTTTGAGAAACAGAACAGCTTCACTCGCATCACAACACGGTGAAGCTGAACAGTTACATAATAACACGAAATGCAAGTTACACTCAAAAACTCAAAACATAAAATACCTAAACACAGAATACACACAACACTGGACAATACACATTATACAGAGGCGCTGACACCTAAGCTCAGTTAGGTTTCGAAGATTCTGGTAACATTACAGATTACTGTTGGTAATGAAACATAATAGATACATAATGCAGATAGTAATCCGGATATCATACTGTAAAAGGGGATTTACCAGCATGTGACAATACTTTACCAGTACTGGAATTACAGCATAATAAGAAAAAAGTCAAGCGACAGACACCTGCCCTTTAATAACATTATCATAGTTAATGATAATGTTAATGTTATGACACGTTTACATAGAAATGGGTGTTAAACATATTGCAGGAACAATGGAAACTCTAGGAGACCAGACACACTCGCCCAACCAGCCACAATGGACACTCTTAATTTACACATTTCACAGTACTCGTGCCATCTATGCCATCCACCTCCCCTCATTTGCACACCCCAAACAGGAGTCCCGTGGCTTCTCTGGCCAAACACTCACTAGTAGACAAAGCACGTTAACATCCTGAATGTCTATAGTCCTTGAGAGGATTGTCTTTAACAAGCTCATTGTCCAAATACTGCTTCAATTCACAATCTGTGTGGGTTCCTCCCTGAAGGAGACCCAGCACAAAATCAGCATTTATTAACCTCGGAGCTGCCTTGGATGCAGCCAACATAAAACTTATCGTGGGTCTACTGCCCAATTTCGGTGTCAAAGGGAGATTACTAACTTGGATCCGAGGAGACCTGAGCAACGAAACACCTTCAGTCATGTTCTTAGTATCAAAAGTACACTTCAAGATAGAGTATTCAGTCCCACTTTCTTTAATGATCTGATGCCCAGGCATCATGATACTGAGGCTGTTATTTGTTATGCAGATGATATATACATCTTCACAAACACATAAGACTACAAGTCCTCGATGCCTTGACAGCTAGCAGCATTGACTGTGGTCTTGATAAGTCCACCGACAAGACCAAAATCGTATCTCTCACTGTCTGAACTAGCAATCTGCCTCTCTTTCAGATCAGTAACACTGCCCTTGAGCTCTGTGAATACTACAAACATTAAGGAGATGAAACCAAGAGCGACATTGTAAGTATCTTACAATGCAAAATCGAAGACTTAAGCCCTTTAGAACACTTATGTGAAAGGATATCGGCATCGTGATACAAGGTTGCTCTACATAATGTTTATCAGATCTCTCATTGACTACCTCGCTATACACTTGATTAACTTTCCGCATACTTTGTTTAACAAACTTGAAGCCGTGTTCTGGATTGCAATCCAGAACACGGCTCCAATGTGTACTGGAATCACAAACAAGGGAATAACTGATGCTCCCTAAATACATGAAACAAAGATCATATTAATGCATCGAAAATTAATAACCCAGCCCAAAGGCTGGAGCTCAATTCAGCACTTTAATATCGGTTTCTAAAATACACAAATGCCTACACTAATCCTGAAAAAAATGTACCTGTAAAAAAATACGTAACGAACTACACAGTAACGAATTACACATTGATAAAGTAGGAATATCCTGCTTCCTAAATGTACCATCTCTTCAGAAGAAACCGAGAGCCTCCTCGTAACTAGAGAGAGACTAGAAGACCACAGACGTTAAACAGGCATGCAGGAAAGTAATGCAGTAGGTTATAAGCGGCTTGAATAGGGAGGGGAAGATTTTCGGAAAGACAGGTAAAGTTTATATCCTGGCGCTAGGGAAGACGAAACCACAGATTCGATACTTTATGGAGAGAGGACAACGTCTAGAGTGCTCTCTTGCCCAGCATTTTTCTTTCCGTTGTCTAGAAGGTTTTTCTCTTCAAGCGCTTTCTGTCGCGTCGTTTTTCAAAGGCTAGACTGGCACACTGGTGGAAGGCCTCGGTTAGATGACCAGTGGCGGGTCATCATATGACTACAACCCCTGTCAGGAGGCCTTGCTTCTAGACAAATCTTGCCTACCTGCCAACCAAACTACCTACCTACCTCCCTACCTACCTACCTGTCTACCTACCTGCCTACCTACCTACATACATACATGTATGCATACATACATACATATATACATACATACATACATACATACATACATACATACATACATACATACATACATACATACATACATACATGCATGCATACATACATATATACATACATACATGCGTACATAAATAAGTTAGACAGTCCTCGATGACGCACTGACTTTCTTGGGTTATCCTGGGTGGCTAACCCTCCGCATGCATACATACATATATACATACATACATGCGTACATACATACATACCTATCTGCCTACCTCTCTACCTACCTTCCTACCTACTAAACAACTTACCTACCTACCTACCTACCTACCTACCTACCTACCTACCTACCTACCTACCTACCTACCTACCTACCTACCTACCAACCTACCTACCTACCTACCTACCTACCTACCTACCAACCTACCAACCTACCTACCTACCTACCTACCTACCTACCAACCTACCAACCTACCTACCTACCGACCTACCTACCTACCTACCTACCTTGGCTAAGAACGTCAAATATGCGACTGTTCCCGTGAAACGACAAAGTGATACTAGTGCTGACCATTGTACAGTCCCGAAATCGTATGCAAGAAATCAACGTTCGTCTCAGCATGATGGGTTATGGAAGACGAGGTATGTGTGTGTGTGTGTGTGTGTGTGTTTGTTTGTTTGTGTGTGTGTGTGTGTGTGTGTGTGTGTGTGTGTGTGTGTGTGTGTGTGTGTGTGTGTGTGTGTGTATGTGTGTGTGTGTGTGTGTGTGGGTGTGTATGTGTGTGTGTGTATGTGTGTGTGTGTGTGTACTCACGTAGTTGTACTCACCTAGTTGAGGTTGCGGGGGTCGAGTCCGAGCTCCTGGCCCCGCCTCTTCACTGATCGCTACTAGGTCACTCTCCCTGAGCCGTGAGCTTTATCATACCTCTGCTTAAAGCTATGTATGGATCCTGCCTCCACTACATCGCTTCCCAAACTATTCCACTTACTGACTACTCTGTGGCTGAAGAAATACTTCCTAACATCCCTGTGATTCATCTGTGTCTTCAGCTTCCAACTGTGTCCCCTTGTTACTGTGTCCAATCTCTGGAACATCCTGTCTTTGTCCACCTTGTCAATTCCTCTCAGTACTTTGTATGTCGTTATCATGTCCCCCCTATCTCTCCTGTCCTCCAGTGTCGTCAGGTTGATTTCCCTTAACCTCTCCTCGTAGGACATACCTCTTAGCTCTGGGACTAGTCTTGTTGCAAACCTTTGCACTTTCTCTAGTTTCTTTACGTGCTTGGCTAGGTGTGGGTTCCAAACTGATGCCGCATACTCCAATATGGGCCTAACGTACACGGTGTACAGGGTCCTGTGTATATGTGTGTGTGTGTGTGTGTGTGTGTGTGTGTGTGTGTGTGTGTGTGTGTGTGTGTGTGTATGTGTGAGCGGAGGAGCGAGATCCTCTCGCGTGTTGTAATGGTATCAACAGAAATATTCGATTCCGATACCATTGTGAGAGAAAACAAATATCGGGTGGGATTATCAGTGTTTCTCACGAAGCCGATAATGACGGAAAAGTTGTCTGCTAAACGATACTTTTTTTTTCCCCCTCGAGTAATGTTGATGCAACGAACTTCGTTCTATAATTTCATATCGTTGAACCTTAACGCCAAGATAACGTTTGGCACTGACATTACAAGGTAGAGATATTGGACATAAATTATCATAAGTATATTTATGGAGGGCCTAAACTCGGCTTCCTGCCCAGTTAGCTCTGACTGGATTCAAAGTTTTCATGGCTATATGACAGATCCCAACGGGAAAAAAATATATATACTGCCATTTAATTCACAAAAGTAATTCAACCTGCACGTTACTCGAAAACACATTACAGGTCACGTCCATGAGATAAAACAAAATGATTAGCTGACACTGCCAGACGAGCAGTGGGCGAGATGCAAATGTTTCCCAGGTTGTGAACTCGACACAAATAACCCGCACAGAGGAGAGAGAGAAAAGCTTACGACGACGTTTCGGTCCGACTTGAACCACTTACAAGTCATACTGTGGGGCTTGTAAACGCTCCAATCGGACCGAAACGTCGTCGTAAGCGTCTCTCTCCTACGTAAGAGTTATTTGTGTATTGTTCCAGTCACGGTATTTTGTCTTTTTTGTTCTTTGTGAGTTCTAATTTGCCGGAGGTAATTTCATCTGTTAGGTGTTGTTATAATGCAATGCGAATGGTCTTAGACAGTCGATAATGGTACTGATGAAGTCACTTATGGTGAAAAGTCTTCTTCAATAGATATCCAGAGTTTCACTTTTTTTTTCACGGCTTTATCAGATCATTCATATCACAGGGTGACCCAAAAAATGAAAGTCTTTCATCGTCACTCACTCCATCACTGTCTTTCCAGAGTGGCGCCGATACTTCAGCTCAGAACCGCAAATATATTCACTCTCCTTCAGAGTGCAGGAATTGTACTTTCCACAAACATGATTCAAGCTAACCGGTTTCCTTTAATTCTTTCATAAATGTTACCTTTCTCAATCCAATAGAACTTTAAGTCATAAAAAAAACCATTTGCCTCCACTCGTTCCTATCTACCACGCTCACACACGCTTGCTGGACGTCTAAGCCCCTCACAGGCAAAACCTCCTTTATTACCTCAAACTATTCCTAGGACAACCCCTACCCCGCCTTTCCTCCATTGCAGACTTATACGCCCTTTAAGTCTTCCTATTTTGTTCCATCCTTTCTAGAAGTCCGAACCATTTCAACATCCACTCATCAGCCGTCTGGATAATATTTTTTGTAACTCCATCACCTCCTTCTAATTTCCAAGTTACTAATTCTCTGCATAGTATTTACACCACACTTTGCCATCAGATACAACATCTCCACTGCCTCCAGCCTTTTCCTTGCTGCAACATTCACAACCCATGCTTCACACCACATGTAACATTGTTAGTACCACTATTCTCTCATACATTTCCTTTTTTGCCTCCATGAATAACGTTCTTTGTCTCCACAGATTCCTCAGTGCACCATTCACCTTTTACCCCTCGTCAATTCTATGGTGCACCTCGTCTTTCACAGACACGTCCGCTGACATTCGGGATCACAACCACTCCACTCTGTGGAAACACCAGCCACACCACTCTGTGGAAACACCAAGCACTCCATTCTGTGCAAACACCAGCCACACCACTTTGTGGAAACACCAGCCACATCACTCTGTGGAAACACCAGCCACATCACTGTGGAAACACCAGCCACATCACTGTGGAAACACCAGCCACATCACTGTGGAAACACCAGCCACATCACTCTGTGATAACACGAACCTCTCCACTCTGTGGAAACACGAACCACTCCACTCTGGGAACAGGAACCATCAATTCCTGGCTGGGTAAAAGGAGTTGAAGTGCTCCGAAGATAATTGTTGGGGCAGCAAACAAGGCAGGAGGGAAGAGAGACGTCTGACCTCGTTTGCATAACACTCCGAAGCATCTCCGGCCTTTAACGAATTGCAGACTGTGTTGGGTTACTGCTGATATCCTTCCCAGGTCTGCCACCAGGGTTGAGGAGGAAGATGACTAAGATGGGGATAAGAGAGATGACGATCAAGATGATAGAGAAGGAAGATGGTGATGATGATGGAGTAAGATGATGAGAGGGAAAGATGATGATTTGGAAAATATGAGAAACCTGATGATGAGGAGGATTATGAGTAGAAAGCGGATGATAAGGGAGAAGATGAGTAAGAATATGATGAGGAGGAAAAAGATGAGTTAAAGGATGGTGATGAGGGATGAGAAAGAATTTGATGTGGAGAAAGGTAAGTAAGAATATTATGATGAGGAAGATGACCAAGATAATGATGATGAAGATGAGTAAGACGATGTTGAGCAAGAAGATGAGAAAGAGGAGGAAGAAGATCTGTAAGAAGACGACGATGACGGGGAAAAAGATGAATTAGATGATGTGAGAAAAAAGGTGAATAAGACGAGGAGAAAGAACATGAATAATACCATAAGGAAGATGAATAAGACGATGAGGAAGATGAATAAGAAGATGAGTAAGAAGATGAATAAGACGATGAAGATGAATAAGATGAGGAGGAAGAAGATGAATAAGACGATAAGGAAGATGATAAAGAAGAGAACACAGGAACTGACAGCTTTCTCATTATTTTATTTTACATAAAACGTAAAAAAATCACAGCAGGAAATAACATCTACGAAAACGACCGTAAAATTAACAACTTACAAAATATTCTGTCCACGTGTAAAGTCGCTTGTTGACGAGACAGACATACTAACACACACGCTTTTCACAAGTGCACATGGAATATAACCCCACATACACTTCCTATGTGCACATTGCGTACAAACCCACATACAATACCCATGTGCACATTGTGTACAAACCCACATACAATACCCATGTGCACATTGTGTACAAACCCACATCACTTCACATGTGCACATGGTATATAAGCCCACATACATTTCACATGTGCACATGGTATACAAGCCCACATGCACTTCACATGTGCACATGGTATACAAGCCCACATGCACTTCACATGTGCACATGGTATGCATATCAACATTCACTTTATATTTTGTTATCAATATATACAGGATATGTTTGACTGTCCTTGTACTGTGTGTATGTGTGTGTGTGTTTGTGTTTATGTGTTTCTGTTCGTGTGTGTGTGTTGTGTGTGTGTGTGTGTGTGTGTGTATACTCACCTAGTTGTACTCACCTAGTTGAGGTTGCGGGGGTCGAGTCCGAGCTCCTGGCCCCGCCTCTTCACTGATCGCTACTAGGTCACTCTCCCTGAACCGTGAGCTTTATCATACCTCTGCTTAAAGCTATGTATGGATCCTGCCTCCACTACATCGCTTCCCAAACTATTCCACTTACTGACTACTCTGTGGCTGAAGAAATACTTCCTAACATCCCTGTGATTCATCTGTGTCTTCAGCTTCCAACTGTGTCCCCTTGTTACTGTGTCCAATCTCTGGAACATCCTGTCTTTGTCCACCTTGTCAATTCCTCTCAGTATTTTGTATGTCGTTATCATGTCCCCCCTATCTCTCCTGTCCTCCAGTGTCGTCAGGTTGATTTCCCTTAACCTCTCCTCGTAGGACATACCTCTTAGCTCTGGGACTAGTCTTGTTGCAAACCTTTGCACTTTCTCTAGTTTCTTTCCGTGCTTGGCTAGGTGTGGGTTCCAAACTGGTGCCTCATACTCCAATATGGGCCTAACGTACACGGTGTACAGGGTCCTGAATGATTCCTTATTAAGATGTCGGAATGCTGTTCTGAGGTTTGCTAGGCGCCCATGTGCTGCAGCAGTTATTTGGTTGATGTGCGCTTCAGGAGATGTGCCTGGTGTTATACTCACCCCAAGATCTTTTTCCTTGAGTGAGGTTTGTAGTCTCTGGCGCCCTAGACTGTACTCCGTCTGAGGTCTTCTTTGCCCTTCCACAATCTTCATGACTTTGCACTTGGTGGGATTGAACTCCAGGAGCCAGTTGCTGGACCAGGTCTGCAGCCTGTCCAGATCCCTTTGTAGTTCTGCCTGGTCTTCGATCGAGTGAATTCTTCTCATCAACTTCACGTCATCTGCAAACAGGGACACCTCAGAGTTTATTCCTTCCGTCATGTCGTTCACAAATACCAGAAACAGCACTGGTCCTAGGACTGACCCCTGTGGGACCCCGCTGGTCACAGGTGCCCACTCTGACACCTCGCCACGTACCATTACTCGCTGCTGTCTTCCTGACAAGTATTCCCTGATCCATTGCAGTGCCTTCCCTGTTATCCCTGCTTGGTCCTCCAGTTTTTGCACTAATCTCTTGTGTGGTACTGTGTCAAACGCCTTCTTGCAGTCCAAGAAAATGCAATCCACCCACCCCTCTCTCTCTTGTCTTACTGCTGTCACCATGTCATAGAACTCCAGTAGGTTTGTGACACAGGATTTCCCGTCTCTGAAACCATGTTGGCTGCTGGTGATGAGATCATTCCTTTCTAGATGTTCCACCATTCTTCTCCTGACAATCTTTTTCATGATTTTGCATGCTATACATGTCAGTGACACTGGTCTGTAGTTTAGTGCTTCATGTCTGTCTCCCTTTTTAAAGATTGGGACCACATTTGCTGTCTTCCATGCCTCAGGCAATCTCCCTGTTTCGATAGATGTATTGAATATTGTTGTTAGGGGTACACATAGCGCCTCTGCTCCCTCTCTCAATACCCATGGGGAGATGTTATCTGGCCCCATTGCCTTTGAGGTATCTAGCTCACTCAGAAGCCTCTTCACTTCTTCCTCGGTTGTGTGTTCTGTGTCCAGCACATGGTGGTGTACCCCACCTTTCCGTCTTTCTGGAGCCCCTTCTGTCTCCTCTGTGAACACTTCTTTGAATCTCTTGTTGAGTTCCTCACATACTTCACAGTCATTTCTTGTTGTCTCTCCTCCTTCCTTCCTTAGCCTGATTACCTGGTCCTTGACTGTTGTTTTCCTCCTGATGTGGCTGTATAACAGCTTCGGGTCAGATTTGGCTTTTGCTGCTATGTCGTTTTCATATTGTCGTTGGGCCTCCCTTCTTATCTGTGCATATTCGTTTCTGGCTCTACGACTGTTCTCCTTATTCTCCTGGGTCCTTTGCCTTCTATATTTCTTCCATTCCCTAGCACACTTGGTTTTTGCCTCCTTGCATCTTTGGGTGAACCATGGGCTCATCCTGGCTTTTTCATTATTCCTGTTACCCTTGGGTACAAACCTCTCCTCAGCCTCCTTGCATTTTGTTGCTACATATTCCATCATCTCATTAACTGGCTTCCCTGCCAGTTCTCTGTCCCACTGAACCCCATTCAGGAAGTTCTTCATTCCAGTGTAGTCCCCTTTCTAGTAGTTTGGCTTCATTCGTCCTTGCCTTCCTGCGTCTCCCTCCACTTGTATCTCTACAGTGTATTCGAAGCTTAAAACCACATGATCGCTGTCCCCAAGGGGTCTTTCATATGTGATGTCCTCGATATCTGCACTACTCAAGGTGAATACTAAGTCCAGTCTTGCTGGTTCATCCTCTCCTCTCTCTCTTGTAGTGTCCCTTAAGTGTTGGTACATGAAGTTTTCCAGTACCACCTCCATCATCTTAGCCCTCCATGTATCTTGGCCCCCATGTGGCTCCAAGTTCTCCCATTCGATCTCCTTGTGGTTAAAGTCGCCAATGATCAGGAGCTTTGCCCTGCATGCATGAGCTCTTCTCGCCACTGCAGCCAGTGTGTCAACCATCGCTCTATTGCTCTCGTCATACTCTTGCCTTGGCCTCCTGCTGTTCTGTGGTGGGTTATACATCACTGCAATTATCACCTTGGGACCACCAGAGTGAAGCGTTCCCGCTATGTAATCACTTTCTTCTCCGCTATCTCCTCTCTCCAGCTCATCAAAATTCCATCGGTGTTTGATCAGCAATGCCACTCCTCCACCCCCCTGTTCCTTCTGTCTTTTCTCAGGATCTGGTATCCCGCTAGAAAGATGGCATCTGTTATCGTACCTGTAAGCTTGATTTCTGTGATCGCTATGATGTCTGGTGATGCCTCTTTGACTCTTTCGTGCCACTCCTCCCACTTGTTTGTTATTCCATCAGCGTTTGTGTACCATACCTTCAGTTTCCTTTCCAACACTGTGGTTTGGGGGGCCTGTGGGGGTGGGAGACCTGGTAGCATACTGTGGGATTCTATGATTGGGGGTTGGGTGGAAGCTGTGGGTATGGATTGTATTGTGTGTTGGGATGGTGTGATAGGTTGTGGGGTTCTGAGGATAGTTGTGTGTGTGCTTGCCCTTGCTGCTCTGTTCTGCTCTGACTGACCTCTGCTGGTTCCATCCTTGTCTCCTTTCCTAGCTCCTTTCGCTTTTTTGTCCTCTCCCTCAGCTGCTGTCTCTCTGTTTGTGTTCGGTCTCTGTCTACGAACACCTTCTTGTACTCTTCCGAGCTTTTCAACCGTGGTTTCTCTTGGAGGATCCTGTTCCGCACTGTTTCTGTCCTGAGAATCAGCTTGATCGGTCGGTTTCTCCCCTTCAAGTACCCCCTATTCTCTGAAAATTTACAATCTCATCCATGTCTTCTCCCCCTATTTCCGTGATGATTTTCTCAATCTCCTTTCTTTCTTCCTGCCGTCTTTCAGTGTGTGTCCTTTCCTCTCTCTCCCGAAGCCCATGGATAATAACTGATTTTGCCCTTTCCTTCTCCCATTGCCTCTCCCTCTGCCTCTCCCTCTGTGACTCTGGTTCCTGTCTGTATGTGGTCATTTTCCCTTGATTTTTCCAGTGGCTCTTGGTACTCTTGGATAATCACTGATTTT
>NC_091303.1:11500972-11505972 GCF_038502225.1 Cherax quadricarinatus
GTCGTTCACAAATACCAGAAACAGCACTGGTCCTAGGACTGACCCCTGCGGGACCCCGCTGGTCACAGGTGCCCACTCTGACACCTCGCCACGTACCATGACTCGCTGCTGTCTTCCTGACAAGTATTCCCTGATCCATTGTAGTGCCTTCCCTGTTATCCCTGCTTGGTCCTCCAGTTTTTGCACCAATCTCTTGTGTGGAACTGTGCCAAACGCCTTCTTGCATTCCAAGAAAATGCAATCCACCCACCCCTCTCTCTCTTGTCTTACTGCTGTCACCATGTCATAGAACTCCAGTAGGTTTGTGACACAGGATTTCCCGTCCCTGAAACCATGTTGGCTGCTGTTGATGAGATCATTCCTTTCTAGGTGTTCCACCACTCTTCTCCTGATAATCTTCTCCATGATTTTGCATACTATACATGTCAGTGACTCTGGTCTGTAGTTTAATGCTTCATGTCTGTCTCCTTTTTTAAAGATTGGGACTACATTTGCTGTCTTCCATGCCTCAGGCAATCTCCCTGTTTCGATAGATGTATTGAATATTGTTGTTAGGGGTACACATAGCGCCTCTGCTCCCTCTCTCAATACCCATGGGGAGATGTTATCTGGCCCCATTGCCTTTGAGGTATCTAGCTCACTCAGAAGCCTCTTCACTTCTTCCTCGGTTGTGTGCACTGTGTCCAGCACTTGGTGGTGTGCCCCACCTCTCCGTCTTTCTGGAGTCCCTTCTGTCTCCTCTGTGAACACTTCTTTGAATCTCTTGTTGAGTTCTTCACATACTTCACGGTCATTTCTTGTTGTCTCTCCTCCTTCCTTCCTTAGCCTGATTACCTGGTCCTTGACTGTTGTTTTCCTCCTGATGTGGCTGTACAACAGTTTTGGGTCAGATTTGGCTTTCGCTGCTATGTCATTTTCATATTGTCTTTGGGCCTCCCTTCTTATCTGTGCATATTCGTTTCTGGCTCTACGACTGTTCTCCTTATTCTCCTGGGTCCTTTGCCTTCTATATTTCTTACATTCCCTAGCACACTTGGTTTTTGCCTCCCTGCACCTTTGGGTAAACCATGGGCTCATCCTGGCTTTTTCATTAATCATGTTACCCTTGGGTACAAACCTCTCCTCAGCCTCCTTGCATTTTGTTGCTACATATAGTTTGGCTTCATTCCTCCTGGCCTTCCTGCTTCTCCCTCCACTTGTAGCTCTTCTGTGTATTCGAAGCTTAAAACCACATGGTCACTTGCCCCAAGGGGTCTTTCATATGTGATGTCCTCGATATCTGCACTACTCAAGGTGAATACTAAGTCCAGCCTTGCTGGACTTGTGTGTGTGTGTGTGTGTGTGTGTGTGTGTGTGTGTGTGTGTGTGTGTGTGTGTGTGTGTGTGTGTGTGTGTGTGTGTGTGTGTGTGTGTGTGTGTGTGTGTGTTGTGTGTGTGTGTGTATGTGTGTGTGTGTGTGTGTGTGTGTGTGTGTGTGTGTGTGTGTGTGTGTGTGTGTGTGTGTGTGTGTGTGTGTGTGTGTGTGCTACAGCTATTCAAGTGCCTAACAGCAGAGCTGTCCTCACCTAGTGTGTGTGCATATGTTTATGTAAACAGTCCTTATTTCCCACGTATGTACTACATATGTATTGTATATGTACCCGATCTCTTGGTTCCCACTGCACTGTCTTATGAGTTTAAAATTACGTTCAAAAATAAATACACTAGGCTTTGCCTATATGCCGCTACCTCTAAATTCTATTAAATGCCAGTAAATGCTGCTTATTCTAATTCTGATAGCTCGTGGAGAGTGACCTCCAATTCCAGCTAGAGACAGGTACTATTGACCCCATGCAACTCAAACTAGGTGAATATTACTTGCGGCTGGCAGTGGAGTAACGTTGCGGGTCTGTCCTGTGTCCCAGAAGTTGATGTTTGATGCTTCTCGGTAATTTTTCCACTAACTTCCTGTATGCACTATAGTCTCTAGCTCTTCTAATTTTTTCACTCACTCACTGTATTTAATGACACATCTATACATATCTCTTATCTCCCTGGTCTTGAGTCACACTTATTCTTCAAATACCCCACTGCATTATTATGGCAACACTATTTAGGCCTGACACAACCGTTCACCCTTCCAACGGCCCCTACTAAACAGTCACTATTTCCTTTGTTTTCTTTTCTGTGATCACTTATATTTCCTTTTCTCGGGGCTTAAGTGATTATATGCACTCTTATGCGTGCACACGCCTATATCCCACACTCTATTCCTTATGACACAGTCAGAAATTACCACCAAAACACGAGCTCAAACCGCGTAACTCCTCCACGAGTGTGTGTGTGTGTGTACTCACCTATTTGTACTCACCTATTTGTGGTTGCAGGGGTCGAGTCATAGCTCCTGGCCCCGCCTCTTCACTGATTGCTACTAGGTCCTCTCTCTCCCTGCTACATGAGCTTTATCATACCTCGCCTTAAAACTATGTATGGTTCCCGCCTCCACTACTTCACTTTCTAGACTATTCCACGACTTGACTACTCTATGACTGAAGAAATACTTCCTAACATCCCTTCGATTCATCTGAGTCTTCAACTTCCAATTGTCTGTGTGCGTGCGTGCGTGTGCGTGTACATATTTGTTACTCAGGCTTGTGTCCCCATTAAGGGGACTGAAGAGGTCTGCTGTACAGGCGAAACGTTACGGAGATGAAGATACTCAAGTTTTGCACTTTTGTGTTAGTCATCATCCTGTCAGTACTTCCTTCTTTTCATTGATTTTCCTACCCTCTTTCCTATTGTTTTCCTGATCTTCCTTCCTTTTCTCTTACATCATTGTTCTCACTCTACTTCTCCTACTCACTCTTCCTCTTCTCTCCCTCCCGCCCCTACTGCTATCCCTTTCTTCTTTTCTCTTCTACCATCATTAGCTTTCACGTTCTACTCATTCTGTCTCCTCTTCTTATTTTACTCCCTCTTCCACTACTTTCACATTATCTCTTTCACTCATTTACCTTTCGTCTTATAATGCAAAAATTATCATTTCCGTTCATTCTTTGCTTACGGTTATTTCTCTTTTATTCAATAATTTATTATTTACTTATAAAAGGTGTTTATTTCTGGTTCCTGTCTTCAACGTGTTGTCCTGGCCTTTGTATAACTTTAATGATTTTCCTGGGCTGTTTCATATTATTTTCCTTATAGCTCTATTTTTGTCTGTTTTCTCTCGTCTCATCCTCTTCGTTCCCCTTCTAAATATCCCTCCGTCCTCTGATTCTTTCCTTTGTCCTTCTGTCTCCTTCCTTCACAGATGCTTCTTTATTTCCTTTTCCTTCTCCCTCTGTTCCTTCATCACTACCTCCTCCTTTTCCTCCGCCATCACACACACACACACACACACACACACACACGTAGTCATGTTACGTGAAGAGGTATCACAGTGGGCGCCTGTGACGAGCGGGGTCCCACAGTGGTCAGTTCTAGGACCAGTGTTATTTTTGATATATGCGAACGACTTGATGGAAGGAATAGACTCTGAAGTGTCCCTATTCGCAGATGATGTGAAGTTGATGAGAAGAATTAAATCGGATGAGGATGAAGCAGGACTGCAAAGAGACCTGGACAGGCTGGACATGTGGTCCGGAAACTGGCTTCTCGAATTCAACCCTGCCAAATGCAAAGTCATGAAGATTGGGGAGGGGCAAAGAAGACCGCAGAGTATAGGCTAGGTGGACAAAAACTACACACCTCACTCAGCGAGAAAGACCTTGGGGTGACCATAACACCGAGCACGTCACCGGAGGCACACATCAACCAAATAACTGCTGCAGCATACGGGCGCCTGGCAAACCTGAGAATAGCGTTCCGATTCCTAAATAATGAATCGTTCAAGACACTGTACACTGTGAATGTTAGGCCCATACTGGATTATGCAGCACCAGTCTGGAACCCACACCTGGACAAGCACGTCAAGAAGTTAGAGAAAGTACAAAGGTTTGCAACAAGGCTAGTCCCAGAGCTCAAGGGAATGTCGTACGAGGAAAGGTTAAGGGAAATCGGACTGACGACACTGGAGGACAGAAGGGTCAGGGGAGACATGATAACGACATACAAGATACTGCGGGGAATAGACAAGGTGGACAAAGATAGGATGTTCCAGAGAGGGGACACAGAAACATGGGGTCACAACTGGAAGCTGAAGACTCAGACGAGTCACAGGGACGTTAGGAAGTATTTCTTCATAGAGTCGTCAGGAAGTGGAATAGCCTAGCAAGTGAAGTAGTGGAGGCAGGAACCATACATAGTTTTAAGAAGAGGTATGACAAAGCTCAGGAAGCAGAGAGGGAGAGGACCTAGTAGCAATCAGTGAAGAGGCGGGGCCAGGAGCTGAGTCTCGACCCCTGAAACCACAATTAAGTGAGTACAGTCAGGTAATAATAGTAGTAGTAGTAGTAGAAGCAGGAGTAATAGTAATCGTAGTAATAGCATAGTAATAGTAGTAGGAGTGCTAAATGTAAGCTGTTGCCTTTGCCAAGTTCACTTCAGCTTTCCTGTCCCCATCCCCTTCCCCTTCCCCTTCCCCTTCCCCTTCCCCTTCCCCTTCCCCTTCCCCTCACCACTAATATTACGGGACGTCGTCTTGGTAAACAAAATAATTCTGTATGAAAATTTTGCAAATCTTTGCCTTAGGATTTTTCTTAAGATTGCAAGATAGAGGTTTAGGGGGAGCAGGACCCTTTTTGAAGGAAGACACTCGTTTATAACTTAATCACTCTCTCTCTCTCTCTCTCTCTCTCTCTCTCTCTCTCTCTCTCTCTCTCTCTCTCTCTCTTTCTCTCTCTCTCTCTCTCACTCTCTCTCTCTCACTCTCTCTTACAGAGGGTTTAACAAGGTTTGGGTGAGGATTCCTAACTTTATTTACAAGATAAGAGCTGTTACCTATATCAGATAATTTTAAAGCTTTTTTATTGTTATGAGACATACAAGCAACGAACAAGATGAAATTGGAGCCATCTGTGGGC
>NC_091303.1:11510972-11518472 GCF_038502225.1 Cherax quadricarinatus
TTGTTGTTGTTGTTGTTGTTGTTGTTGTTGTTGTTGTTGTTGTTGTTGTTGTTGTTGTTGTTGTTGTTGTTATTATTATTTTTATTATTATTATTATTATTATTATTATTATTATTATTATTATTATTATTATTATTATTATTATTAATACTCATCTTACTACTGCTTTAGCTACTCTTCTCCCATCTATGGGAGAAGTGGTATGACTCAGTTGGGTTCTTTGGATATTCAACAGAAATGCTCTGCGTACATTTCCTTCTTACCTTTCTTGAGGTTTCTTAAGTCTCATCGACCAGTAAAGAGGCCATCAAGCCAGGAGTGTCGTTTTCCTAATTCTGAACATGGACACCTGGCAGCTAGGAAAGAGGAGCAAAGAAGAAAGAAACCTATGTCTGAATATCTGTTCACAAAATCTTGTTCCCACTATAGCGTTGTTCCGCGTGTTCCAAACTATTATTTTGCGTTTTTGTGTCAGTTTGCATGTTAATGTATCAGTCTGCGTGTCATTGTACCACTTTGTAGATAACTTCGTGTTAATATATCAGTCTGCGTGTTATTGTACCACTCTGTGAATAGCTGCGTGTTACTGTATAGGTCTGTGCTTTAAAGAAATCCTCATACTAAAGTATATCGAATCTTTTTAGTATCTTGAAAGTTTGGACCAGGTCACCTTGTTGTGTCTTCTTGGTGTCAAAGAGGTGACTGTTTCAAGTATTCCTTCGTGAGGCTTCTTCCTTAATGAAGACGCGAGTTTATCTGCCATTCTTAGTACCCTCTCAAGTTTCTCTGAATCCTCTTAATAACATGGGAATTCAAACCGTAAAACGCATCCACGTTGGGGTCTGACAGGTGCGTTCTCTTCTATAAATTACTACCCATAAAAACGTTGGCTTTGCTGCTCCCCAGAAGACGTTGTTTAACGCACTTTTCAGTTATTTCACTGAATTGGTTCCCTAGAAATTATATTCCCATTTTATACGGAAATATAATTTTTAAATTGGAATATAATGACTACCTAACACTGTCTCTCCTACCACAGCGTCACTCCACTGCTAAACATTTAGACAGTCCTGCGCGGATGCTGCACATCTGCCCAATGTGAGTTATCCACAAACTCTGCCATTTTATGGTATTCACACTTGTAGATCATTTGTCTATATTAGGAAGAAGAGTGTGCTGAAGACCGATCCCTGTGGCACCTCGGTCGTCACGTCCTGACGCTCACACACTTATTTAAAACTATTTGCTGGTTCCAAGGGCCATGGAAAGACAGAGAGTTACGGGAAGAGGAGGTTGAAAACCAGACAGATAGATATTTATATAGAAAAATAGGCAGATAGATACATAGATAGAGATGGAGAGAGAGAGAGAGGGAGAGAGAGAGAGAGAGAGAGAGAGAGAGAGAGAGAGAGAGAGAGAGAGAGAGAGAGAGAGAGAGAGAGAGAGAGAGATGAGAAAGTGAGGGAAAAATAGAGGGGAAAGAGTGCATAAATGTCTCAACAGTGCAAGGTGAGCGTCAACTGAGCAACAACTCACAAAACAACAATAAAGAGTACCTTGCAGTAACAAGTATCTGTCGGGGTCCAGACCGCTTAGTTTTCAAGACTTAAGTGGTGAATGATACAATTATTCATTAATAGTCATGACTTTATTAGGTCTGGCATGAATTGTTTGCTTTTGCAACATTTGCTAGTATATTTCTTTATCAGTACGAGCAGTAGTTTTACTACGTTATTGTTTGCACACACACACACTTACACATACACACACACACTTACACACACACATATACTCAGACACACACACACACACACACACACACACACACACACACACACACACACACACACACACACACACACACACACACACACACACTCAGACACACATACACACATACACTGGGTAAATACATATATCCTTCCTGCCACCTTCTCTTTCATTGTTACTCTGATAGGCGTCAGGACTAACGCCCGGCCAAGAACATTCTTCAGAAACAAAGCTATACATCTTGCTTGATTTACCGTGTGGGAAGCCAGGTGAAGCCGCCTTGCTGTAGACGCTTGAGCAGGGCGCTCCCCTTTGTCACTGCCAGCCATTCTTCTCCCTCCCAGCGGTGTATATGAGCTGTTCATTGATGTATAAATCAAAGCGACACAAGCGTTCCTGGCTGGCAGACACGAACACATGCATTCGTGCACGCGGACAGACACAGACACACAGACACATTCCTAAGCCCTCCGGTTCATCCTACACTTCCCTGAAGTACACAATAGAAACCCGTTCAGGAGAAATCTCTCAATAGTGTTAATTACCTCCAATAACGCCTATTCATAAAGCCGTCCAGATGATGTAAAGGATCTCATTAACCTGTGTTCCAGGAAGTCTCGGCTGGAATCTGAGACAGCCGAGCTGTAGCTCCGGTGGGAAATATCCAAGGAAGCAGTATTTGTTGACAAGAATTTGCACCGACAAGTTCTAAGGCTTTTAATTATGAACTAGTAAGAAAATGGACACGAATTAATTCAATTGGGGCACCATAATGTCTGTGGACGTTTCGGTCAACAGACATTAAAATATACAATGTCCAGGGACCGAAACGTCGTCGGTAAATGTGTCGCACGAGAATGCTTACTCAGAACATCTTTACTAAAGACATTTCGGTCCTTAGATCTTAAAGTATATAGAGTCCAAGGATCGATACGTCTTCAATAAAAATGGTGTAAGTGTTATTTTCCCTGTAGTGGTGGCAATTATTTGCCTTCTTACTACTGAGCTCTGTACTGTTTGAAGTGAAACATCTTTTATATTCTCTGGATCTCCCCAGTTAGAAATTATTATGGCATTCTAGTATGAAAGTTAACACAATTTTGACTTGTCACAATGGTCATTGACTTTTATAACTCAAGAAAAACTGAACTGTAAATGTTTTCATATATCTGAAAAGTAAGTTGTAAATGTCTTCATTAGTCTGAAAAGTAAGTTGTAAATATCTTTATTGGTCTGAAAAGTAAGTTGTAAATGTCTTCATTGGTCTGAAAAGTAAGTTGTAAATGTCTTCATTAGTCTGAAAAGTAAGTTGTAAATATCTTTATTGGTCTGAAAAGTAAGTTGTAAATGTCTTTATTAGTCTGAAAAGTAAGTTGTAAATGCCTTCATAGGGCTGAAAAGTAAGTTGTAAATGTCTTCATTAGTCTGAAAAGTAAGAATAAATAAAGGTCGAGCAAGCTTTCTGAAGTCCTTCAGTAAGAGGAGCTTAACATAACATTGGAATTGTCTAACCCACATTCAACAGTACAGAAATAACCAGAATATTCTCGGTCTACTGGAGAACCCTCCTCAGGCGCTACTAAGCTAGTTGTTGGAAGTCAGATGTATACTGAAGCACTGCAGATAAATGCTTCAGAGAACCGACAGGTTGATGACTCAGACACTTGTGCAACACTTGAGGATCTTTACTGTGGAAACGTTTCGCCATCCAGTGGTTTCCTCAGTCCAATACAGAAAAGAATGGTTGAAGATCAGAAGGAGTTTGAGGCAATTAGTCCCTCAGCCTGGAGTCGATGTGATCAGTCCATCAATCTTGAAAATGTTGAATGTTGAATGTGCGTTTCTTGATTGCATTATCCATACAGTCAGTGTATATTTTATTTAATATTGGATGGTAAAGGAGCATGGACTTGCATAAGAGCTGCCATTATGGATAAGAACTGTCAGTGTGAGGAGAAAATGGCAGTTTTGAAGAGATTGGCTATTACATAAAGGCATATTTTGAAAGTTAGTGTGCAATTATGTCTTAGGAAAATTCAACATGAATAGCCCCTCACTACCTCCTCTTTTTCCATCTCTCCTCCTGTCTTCCTTTCCTTTCCTTTTTCCGCCCTTCTCTTCCACTTTTTTCTCTTCCTTTCTCCCCAGTCTCCTCCACCTTCTCGTCTCTTTCCCTGCCCCTGTAGTTGCTTTTCTCAACTTTTATTTTTTCTTATGTCACTTTTCACCTCTTCCAACTTTGCTTAACCCTTTCCCTCTCATACCCTCTTCCTCACCTCTTCACATTTTTTCCCATTTATCTCTTACTTTTCATCCAATAATTACCTCGTTCTCCTAATACCTCTTCTTCCCCCTAAAGAAACATTAGTAATATGGCTCAACAAACGCGTTCTTGAGGAGTGTTTCCGGGTCACCCTGAGGTTACTTGTGTATTATGAAACATATTGATTCGCTTAATTTCAGCCGCAGTCATTATTACAGGTATCTGCAGGCGTTATTAGAGTGCCGGGTGGCGTCCGTCAGGTCCCTCTAAAATCCATCACGGTTGTAGGGACTGAGTTAGGGAATGAGTTAGGGGGGAGGGAAGACTGGAACTTGCTATGTGAGTATTGTTTTGTTTTGTTTTGGTGGGAGTTGGTCTTTGATCAGTAAAGACTGGATCTAGGGAATGGTCCGAAACACTGTGGCGTTAGGTGAATAAGTGAGACAGTTGAATTCATGATACAGGGGTGAGAAATGGAATGTGTAAGGAGAACTCTGTGGTTTGGAATGCTTATGAATCATCCTGTGATCTGGAATGGTTCAGTAGCACCCTGTGATCTGGAATGGTTCAGCAGCACTCTGTAGTCTGAATAATTCTGTAGCACCCTATGGTCTGGAATAAGGTCTTGGATAAGTTTAGGTTTAAAAAGGATGTAAGATTATACCGTAGTCGAGGAGTGGAACAACCTGCCTAGCAGGGGTTACTGAAGTAAAAACTTTGGGTAGTTTCATATGTAAATTCAGTAAACACATGAGCGAGATGGGCTGGATTTCAGTGGGACTTGTACAGCAAGAATCAGTTGGAATATTAATTAAAGCTTATTTCTTGGATAGCCTTCAGAACGAATTGGAAAAATATTTCGTTAGATGGTATGAGCTTAATAAGGACCTGCCTAGTATGGGACGATATGCTTGCTGTAGTGTTCCTCTATTCTTATGTTCTTAGTTTTAGCTTGTAGTCTGCAATGGTTCAGGATATACTTTGATTTGGACTACGTCTGAAACACCCTGAAATCTGGAATACGTCTGGAGAACTCTATGGTTTAGCAATCGTCGGGAGAACACGTGGTCTGAAATACGTCTGAAGCATCCTGTGATCTGTGATCTGTAATACGTCAGGACCTCACTGTGATCTAAAATGCTGAGACATTCCAGACCTAGCATTCCAGGTGACTGATCAAAAAGATAGCGAAGTCCTGGAAATAACATTACAGGTATGACACGTACCGGATTCAGACCTTGGCAAGATTAAGGCAGAGAGCAAAAGAATTTTCGAAGTGCGTCATAGCTTAAAACGCAACACACTCTGATACTTTTTATTGCGCGTAGTAGACATATCGAATGCAACAGAACGCAACGCGCTTTACCGTGAGTCGTAAATGAGAGCGGAGCAGAACGCAAATCGCCTCGCGTGAGTCTCGAGACCACAGTGGAACTCGGTACACAGCTCGAGACACTTTAGTACACGACATCGTGTTCAATTAACAGGTGTCTTGTTAGGGGTCGCACCTGCTTCAGAGAATTCCCAAGGCGGTGCTTCCCTTTGTTGTTCTGAGGAACTATGTGTGTGTGTGTGTGTGTGTGTGTGTGTGCAATGAGCGTCAGAGAGAGAGAGATAGAGAAGGGAGGGGTGGAAGACTGACACAGGTACACACAAACAGGATGTTATAGATGAAAACATTATATAAAAAGCGCAATAACACAGAATTTCACGAAGACAAAACAAAGCGCAAAACCATCAATTGAAAATAAACATCAGAAGAAGCTGAACTGGCAATAAATGAAGACAACAACATCAAAACCAAAGTAATTCCAGTCGAGAATCAAGGTGCTTCTTGTAAACAAGAAACTCTCCAAAGAAACATAAATATAACGTCCTAGCATTTTAAACGAGCCATTATACAGCGGAAAGTAACAAAAAGCAAAATACTTAACAAAATTTACAGACTTTATACTCGCAAGTTGTTAACAGCTCCATTTTATAGAACACACAAAGAATTTGGCTAAATTTTCTTTCTTTTACCATATCAAACAGGAATCACTCGTATATTATTCAAAGTTTAATTAGTTTCGCTCTGTTATTATCAGAGTATCGTGAAAGACAAACTACATTTCACAGGCCCAGACACCGTAAACAAACTTGACGACCTTCCTGAAGCAGGAAGGGAGAGAAGCGCTGGGGAGGGGTTGCAACAGGGGGATCTCGAGGGAAGGAGACCTCAAACAAGGAAAAGGAACAGATGCTATGGGAAAGGGATGAGCCAAATAATATTGAAGGAAGGAGAGCTGAAACAAGAGGGACAAAAGCTAAGAAGGAGTTGAAACAAGAGGATCTAAGGGAAGAAGAAGTAAAAGAAGAGTAACCTTAATTAAAGACAGCTTAAAGTAAGCGAGACGTCAAGCACTGTAGTCTGAAGTAAGAGGAACGTGTAACGAGAGGTTAGTGAAGCGAGACGAGTGCTGTGAGAGGAGCATCAGCCAAGGTAGAACATCAATAGAAGACTTAAGGTGGAATGAAAACAAAGAGGGAGTATTGAGGCAATGAAGAAAAGTAGGAAAGGCAACGTTAAAAAATAAGGGAGACAAAAATAATGGGTGTCTGAAGCAAGGAGCACCTGAAACGCTGTGACGTGAAACAGAAAACACCTGTGGGTCATTCAGTACAAGACGTACTGGAGACTCGATCCTCCGTCCGCTAATTTGGAACTCGAGTATCTAGGACTGGTGTTATTTACAGCCTTCCTTCCTACCTTATGTGAAAGAAGACTTTTTCTCGTCTAATCCCTCCCTTCCTCCAACCCTCTCTCCTTCAATCTCTCTTCTTAATTCTCTCCTTCCTTCCCTCCCTCCCTAACTCCCACCCTCCCTCCCTACAATGGAACATGGTTCATGGTAGATACTTGAAACACTTTACAAAGGTGTTACAAATTACCCTTCTCAGGTGCATATTACACCTTTGCGCGATGATTTACGAGTTGAACGAATCGTTTAACTATCGAGTGTGTTCTTTATTGCCAATTTGTGCTCGTATCATGATCCGTATCCGAGTTGCTTTATTGATGTGCTGTGGGACCCCCCGTTCTTCCTCCCTCCCTCTCTCTCTCTCTCTCTCTCTCTCTCTTACGTATATTTTTGTATATTAATGTACATAGTACACACACACATACACAGAGGTATGATAAAGCTCCTGGTTCAGGGAGAGTGACCCAGTAGTGACCAGTGAAGAAGCGGGGCCAGGAGCTATGACTCGACCCCTGCAACCACAACTAGGTGAGTACAAATAGGTGAGTACGCATGCACACACACACATGTGTGTGTGTGTGTGTGTTAGTTACCATTTTGTCCTAGGCACATGTCGATTAGACACTAGGCCTGTTGTATATGAGTACGTGTGTGTGTGTGTGTGTGTGTGTGTGTGTGTGTGTGTGTGTGTGTGTGTGTGTGTGTGTGTGTGTGTGTGTGTGTGTG
>NC_091303.1:11525972-11533472 GCF_038502225.1 Cherax quadricarinatus
CACCCTTTACTTCATCATTCCACCAATCACTCCTCTTTCCTCCTGCACCCACCCTCCAATAACCACAAATTTCTGCCCCACATTCTAATACTGCATTTTTAAAACTATTCCAACCCTCTTCAACGCCCTCCCCCCCCACTACTCATACTTGCACCAGCCCACCTTTCTGCCAATAGTTGCTTATATCTCACCCGAACTTCCTCCTCCCTCAGGTTATACACTTTCACCTCCTTCTTACTTGTTGTTGCCATTTTCCTCTTGTCCCATCTACCTCTCACTCTAACTGTAGCTACAACTAAATAATTATCCGATATATCAGTTGCCCCTCTATAAACGTGTACATCCTGGAGCTTACCCATCAACCTTTTATCCACCAATACATAATCTAACTACTTTCATTACGTGCTATATCATACCTTGTATATTTATTTATCCTCTTTTTCATAAAATATGTATCACCTATTACCAAACCTCTCTCTACACATAGCTCAATTAAAGGCTCCCCATTTACACTTACCCCTGGCACCCCAGATTTACCTACTACTCCCTCAACAACATTTTTACCCACTTTAGCATTGAAATCCCCAACCAGAAGTACTCTCACACTTGGTTCAAAAGTCCCAACGCATTCACTCAACATTTCCCAAAATCTCTCTCTCTCCTCTACACTTCTCTTCTCCAGGTGCATATACGCTTACTATAACCCACTTTCCACATCCAACCTTTATTTTACTCCACCTAATCCTTGAATTTATACATTTATAGTCCCTCTTTTCCTGCCATATCTTATCCTTCAACATCATTGCTACTCCTTCTTTAGCTCTAACTCTATTTGAAACACCTGACCTAATCCCATTTATTCCTCTCCACTGAAACTCTCCCACCCCCTTCAACTTTGTTTCACTTAAAGCCAGGACATCCAGCTTTTTCTCATTCATAACATCTACAATCATTTCTTTCTTATCATTCGCACAACATCCACGCACATTCAGACATCCCACTTTGACTATATATATATATATATATATATATATATATATATATATATATATATATATATATATATATATATATATATATATATATATATATATATATATATATATATATATATATATATATGCATATATCACATAAACAGGTGATTTCAGAATATGCATAAACAACCACTCTGAAAGAATAGAGAAATTCCAAGCGCTTTCGTGACTACTACATTATCAAGGAACTATATAATGTGAGTAGTCACATAGCGCTGGGACTTTCTCTATTCTGTCAGAGTGGTTGTTTTGCATATATATATATATATATATATATATATATATATATACATATATATATACACATACATATATATACATATATATATAGATATATATATATATATATATATATATATATATGTATATATATATATATAATTTAATTTAAATTTTCAGTCATTTCTGGCTGTTAAATATGTAATTAATATTCATTATCATCTTAATGTCTTCCGCTCGTTAAGGAGATGTTAATTTCGTTGACAGTGTACGAAGATAAATTGTATCGTTTCTACAGGGCCGCAGATACCGTCTCATTAATCACGCACAGATGTCCCAACCTGCAAGCCGCGTATCCAGGCTCATCAACGATGCGAACCCATGTTGATTACTCGTTGTCTCGAGTAACTTGCATAGGTATTCACTCATCTTAAATGAGTAACTGCGAAGTGATTCACTCGTCTCAGACAAGTGCAAAGGTGGTCACTCTAAGTTGCGACACAGCAAGGGGATTTATTAGCCCTGTTGCAGTTCACTGGTGACTCATCGTAGACTTTTTTGAAATAAAAGGTGACCATCTCGCCAGAGTCACATTAGAGATGCTCATTTCCTAGGACTAGCAATAAAGATAGTCAGTAGAGGAGTAGCTTCACAGATAGTCACCTCAGAGGAGTAATGTCAAAGGTAGTCCTTCTGTGTGGTGTACCATCAATGATAGTCATTCTATAAATGTATATGTGTATGTAGCATTAGCTTTAGTCATTCTAAGATAGTCATTCCAATAGGTGTAACATCAAAGATAGTCTTTTCTCAGGTGTACCATCAAAGATAGTCTTTCTCAAAGGTGTACCTTCAAAGATAGTCCTTCTCAGAGGCGTACCTTCAAAGATAGTCCTTCTCAGAGGCGTACCTTCAAAGATAGTCCTTCTCAGAGGCGTACCTTCAAAGATAGTCCTCCTTAAAAGTGCAACATCAAAGACAGTCATTCTAGTAAGTGTAACATCAAAGATAGTCCTTCTCAGGGGTATACCATCAGAGATATAGCATCAAAGATAGTCATCTCAGGGAGGTATCCAGCGTATAACACCGTAGCTTCGTTCTGTACAAACATCCGACCACACGTCCCGTTTTCTTGTTTGTTTTTTTCTAATTAGTTTGGGCGAAGCTTACCATGCTAAACAAGGGTGAAGGCCTAATACGGTGATCAAACAGGGAAGACGATGGGATGAACCCAGACAGTGAATCCACACTGTGAACGCACACAGTGAGCCCACACAGTGAGCCCACACAGTGAATCCACACTGTGAACGCACACAGTGAGCCCACACAGTGAGCCCACACAGTGAGCCCACACAGTGAGCCCACACAGTGAACCCACACAGTGAGCCCATACGGTAAGCCTACACAATGAGCCCACACAGTGAGCCCACACAGTGAGCCCACACAGTGAGCCCACACAGTGAGCCCACACAGTGAGCCCACACAGTGAACCCACACAGTGAGCCCACACAGTGAGCCCACACAGTGAGCCCACACAGTGAGCCCACACAGAGAGGCCACACAGTGCCACACTTCAGTTATATTTCTCGGTCTAACGTTAGTTCCTTTCCCTCCACCTACTTCCTTCCCCTCCTCCTACGTCCTTCCCCTCCACCTACTTACCCTCCACCTACTTACCCTCCACCTACTTCCTTCCCTTCCTCCTACTTCCTTCCCCTCCACCTACTTTCCCTCCACCTACTTTCCCTCCACCTACTTTCCCTCCACCTACTTCCTTCCCCTCTCCGTTACCTTCAACATTCTCGTCCATATATTACTAGTAACTTCATATCTTTGTTAAATGAATAATATCCTAATTAGAAATAATGTAAATATGCATAATATAATGAGACATAATGTAATTTGAATGAATCAACTTGAGTTAAAAAAAGAATTTGCATAAATGAATATCGCATTTTTCGTGGTAATTACGTTGACACTGTGTACTGTGCAGACTCTTTTTTTATTATTATTATTATTTGTGATTAAATTGATGACTGAATTATTTCTTTTTCGATGTTCTTGTTTTACTTTCAGCTGAGGAAGAACTTGTGAAGACGTGGGTTGTGTATCCTTGACGTACTCATCTGTTTGTACTCACCTGTTTGTACTCACCTGTTTGTACTCGCCTGTTTGTGATTGCAGGGGTCGAGTCGCAGCTACTGGCCCCGCCTCTTCGCTGGTCGTTAATAGGTTCTCTCTCACCTTGCTCCAAAACCTTGATCGTACTTCTTCTTAATGCTGTGTGTGTGTGTGTGTGTGTGTGTGTGTGTGTGTGTGTGTGTGTGTGTGTGTGTGTGTGTGTGTGTGTGTGTGTGTGTGTGTGTGTGTGTGTATTACACAAAGACAGACTGACAGAGAGAGAGAGAGAGAGAGAATCCTATGAGTATCTCCCATGACTCAGGATGCCTGGAGCAGCAGCATCAACAACCACCTCTCACCAGAGGGTAAGTGAAGTGTTAAACTATCCCTCGGAACGAGGCCGTCAGCTGGTAGAAGGACTTGTAAATTCAAATTAATGGCATGCCAAACTTGGGATTAACACAGATCCGATGAACGTCATTTGCTGTGGGATGAGCAGTCACTGACACACACACGCTTGTTTGTCCACAAATTAAAAGTTGCGGCGCTCATGACTCTTTCCGGTGATATTGGATCATTGGATTTTGTGGCTCAGTTCGATTTTTTATATTGGCTACTCTGATGTAATGGTGATCAATATTTAACAACAATAACAGATATAAAATGGATGGCAAATGTGAACAGGCACGTGCATACGCTGATGTATATATATATATATATATATATATATATATATATATATATATATATATATATATATATATATATATATATATATATGTATATATATATATATATATGTATATATATATATATATATATATATATATATATATATATATATATATATATATATATATATATATATATATATATATATATATATATATATATATGCAAAACAACCACTCTGAAAGAATAGAGAAATTCCAAGCGCTTTCGTGACTACTCACATTATCAAGGAACTATGAAAGTGAAGCATCCAAGGAAGCTATATAAGGGGTCCGGCCAGCACCTCACTATCAGATCCCACAACGGTTAAACACGTGACGCGCGGCGAGCCAGCTTGGATAGGTCCTTTGCAAAACTCACCCCCAAACTATTCTACCCAAGAAAATTTAAAAATTATTTGTCCAGTGTATTATTAAATTCTTCCCAAATTCTATTAATTATAAATGGATCTAATTTATATAAACCAAAGGAAATATTCATATTATTGTCAAAACTGCTTTTTATGAAACAAGATTCAATTATATTCCTGTCGACCATGGACTTGCTAGATACTACTTTCTCAACTTTTTGAAAATCAATTGGATGGTTAAAATCTCTTACATGAATAAATAGAGCATTGGAATCTTGTCCAGTTCTAATGCTATATTTATGTTGTTTTAATCTTAGTTCGAGATTTTTGCCAGTTTGACCGTAATAAACTTTATCGCAAATTTTACAAGGAATCTTATAGACACATCCATCAGCATTTTGGGGGGATTTCTTTATCAAAAGTTTTTTTACTGTATCAAGATTTTTGAATACAACTTTAATATTAAAAGTCTTAAGAAGAGAAGGCATGTCAACCAAGTTTTCATGGTAAGGGAGAACCAACATATTTTTAGTTGAATAAGGCTGGTTGCCCCTTTTTGGATTATAAAAAGTGTTTCTAGCAACTTTAAAAGATTTATCAATTACATTTCTTGGGTATTTTAAATCATTACCTATTTCATAAATTTTGGATATTTCCTCATCTATGAACTCAGGACTACAAATTCGTAAAGCTCTCAAAAACATTGATGAGAAAACAGACAGTTTGACTCTATCTTGATGCGAGGAATAATAGTGGACATAGGAACAGTTATTTGTAGGTTTTCTGTAAATTTTAAATTTGAATTCATTATTACCCTTAATAATTAAAACATCTAGAAAAGGCATAGAGTTATTTTCTTCAAACTCAACAGTAAAGTTTATAGAATGGGCTAAGCTATTTAATTTTCCAAGAAAATGGTGTATATCTACATTTTTGGGCATAAGACACAAAATATCATCAACATATCTGAACCATTTAGCTCTATTAGGGAGGATTGTTTTAAGCAACCTTGTTTCAAAAAATTCCATGTATATGTTACTAAGAACAGGTGAAAGAGGATTTCCCATTGCCATACCAAACTTCTGAGTGTAAAACACTGGACAAATAATTTTTAAATTTTCTTGGGTAGAATAGTTTGGGGGTGAGTTTTGCAAAGGACCTATCCAAGTTGGCTCGCCGCGCGTCACGTGTTTAACCGTTGTGGGATCTGATAGTGAGGTGCTGGCCGGACCCCTTATATAGCTTCCTTGGATGCTTCACTTTCATAGTTCCTTGATAATGTGAGTAGTCACGAAAGCGCTTGGAATTTCTCTATTCTTTCAGAGTGGTTGTTTTGCATATTTTGAAATCACCTGTTTACTGTGATCTTATTGCATATATATATATATATATATATATATATATATATACATATATATTATATATATATATATTATATATAATATATATATTATAATATATATATGTACATGTTTATAGAGGGGCAACTGATATATCGGATCATTATTTAGTTGTAGCTACAGTTAGAGTAAGAGGTAGATGGGAAAAGAGGAAGGTGGCAACAACAAGTAAGAGGGAGGTGAAAGTGTATAAACTAAGGGAGGAGGAAGTTCGAGTGAGATATAAGCGACTATTGGCAGAAAGATGGGCTAGTGCAAAGATGAGTAGTGGGGGGGTTGAAGAGGGTTGGAATAGTTTTAAAAATGCAGTATTAGAATGTGGGGCAGAAGTTTGTGGTTATAGGAGGGTGGGGGGCAGGAGGAAAGAGGAGTGATTGGTGGAATGATGAAGTAAAGGGTGTGATAAAATAGAAAAAGGTAGCTTATGAGAGGTTTTTACAAAGCAGAAGTGTTATAAGAAGAGCAGAGTATATGGAGAGTAAAAGAAAGGTGAAGAGAGTGGTGAGAGAGTGCAAAAGGAGAGCAGATGATAGAGTGGGAGAGGGACTGTCAAGAAATTTTAATGAAAATAAGAAAAAAAATTTGGAGTGAGTTAAACAAGTTAAGAAAGCCTAGGGAAAGTATGGATTTGTCAGTTAAAAACAGAGTAGGGGAGTTAGTAGATGGGGAGAGGGAGGTATTAGGTAGATGGCGAGAATATTTTGAGGAACTTTTAAATGTTAAGGAAGAAAGGGAGGCGGTAATTTCATGCACTGGTCAGGGAGGTTTACCATCTTTTAGGAGTGAAGAAGAGCAGAATGTAAGTGTGGGGGAGGTACGTGAGGCATTACGTAGAATGAAAGGGGGTAAAGCAGCTGGAACTGATGGGATCATGACAGAAATGTTAAAAGCAGGGGGGGATATAGTGTTGGAGTGGTTAGTACTTTTGTTTAATAAATGTATGAAAGAGGGGAAGGTACCTAGGGATTGGCGGAGGGCATGTATAGTCCCCTTATATAAAGGGAAAGGGGACAAAAGAGACTGTAAAAATTATAGAGAAATAAGTTTACTGAGTATACCAGGAAAAGTGTACGGTAGAGATATAATTGAAAGAATTAGAGGTAAGACAGAATGTAGGATTGCAGATAAGCAAGAAGGTTTCAGAGTGGGTAGGGGATGTGTAGATCAAGTGTTTACATTGAAGCATATATGTGAACAGTATTTAGATAAAGGTAGGGAAGTTTTTATTGCATTTATGGATTTAGAAAAAGCATATGATAGAGTGGATAGAGGAGCAATGTGGCAGATGTTGCAAGTATATGGAATAGGTGGTAAGTTATTAAATGCTGTAAAGAGTTTTTATGAGGATAGTGAGGCTCAGGTTAGGGTGTGTAGAAGAGAGGGAGACTACTTCCCGGTAAAAGTAGGTCATAGACAGGGATGTGTAATGTCACCATGGTTGTTTAATATATTTATAGATGTGGTTGTAAAGGAAGTAAATGCTAGGGTGTTCGAGAGAGGGGTGGGATTAAATTATAGGGAATCAAATTCAAAATGGGAATTGACACAGTTACTTTTTGCTGATGATTCTGTGAGTTTGGGAATGTGTGTAAAGGTAGAAAGTTGAAAGTGAACATAGAAAAGAGTAAGGTGATGAGAATAT
>NC_091303.1:11545972-11573472 GCF_038502225.1 Cherax quadricarinatus
CCCTTCCTCTCTCTCTCTCTCTCTCTCTCTCTCTCTCTCTCTCGCTCTCTCTCTCTCTCTCTCTCATATCCATTTGTACCATACTTTCATGCGTCCTTCCATCCTTCCTTCCTTTGCTTCCTCCCTTCCCATCATCCCTCCACCTTTTCCCATTTCTCATCTGTCTCACTAGATCCCATCCGACCCCCTAGACTCCCTCTTCCCCCCTCTACCCCCCTCTACCCCACTCTTCCCCTGGATCTTTCATACAACACGATTTGTAATCTCAGCAGAGTAGGTATTACCATCCTGGAGACGGATTTATATGTTGAAGCCAGCTCTCTCTCTCTCTCTCTCTCTTTCTCTCTCTCTCTCTCTCTCTCTCTCTCACTTTCTCACTGGCCGGGTTGACCGCAAATGCTGCATTGCTGTATCTAGATAAAAAAAAATGGGGAGCCTCATTCATCAGCCTTAAAATCTTTTTTTTTTTTTTCTGCATGTCAGTTTGCTGTCTATTCTTGTTCATTTCCTGTGTCTCGTTTCTCTCTATTCTCATCATTTTATTTCTTTAAATTTTGCTGATAAGACCTTTATTTTTTTCACTTGAGCTTTTGAATTTTCTTCCTCTTCGTCTTCTTCTTCTTCTTCTTCTTCTTCTTCTTCTTCTTCTTCTTCTTCTTCTTCTTCTTCTTCTTCTTCTTCTTCTTCTTCTTCTTCTTCTTCCTCTTCTTCTTTAAGCTTCCTTCCATTTTTTTACATTGTAAAAGTCTTTAAAACAACGATATTTTCACCCTTATCTACCTTTTGTACCCCATTTTGCCGACACTTCTACCCATTTGCAAATTTTGATACTTTTTATATTTATAGACCTGATGATGGCATTGAAAGATTTTCGAAAACTGGCAGTAAACATGGCTTTGCTTGCCCTCTCGTTGGTTCTGCTCTATATAATAATAATCTTGATAATATTACTGCTGGATCCGCTTTCACTGTTGGTTTTACTTTGATATTTAAAATATATTTATAATATCAGGGAAACTATGAATCAGAGTCCTGTTTACCTTCATCATAATAGAGAGATTTACTGCATTTCAGGTGACCTACAATATTTTTTAATAATTAATGCTGCTTCTAGCGGGGGTATCGCGCATGAAAAGCTCTAATCATTGATTGTGTTGCGTTACACGAAGCCTCTATCACCCCTGATACTGGATGACTTGTGTGATACATCCAGTACCTGGGGTATTAGAGGCTGATAATAGCCCGCTCTCTGATCAGTCAGGCTGTTGTTTACTTCCTAGGAGACTTTGTTTATAGTTTGATTATTTTATGATAGTCTACAGTTATCATTTTCTTTAAATAATTTTAGCAAGTCTGTTTTCCTTCAATGGCTCTATGTTAGTCTGGTTGCCGGGAAACAATTTAATTGTTAAGAACATAAGAAAGAAGGAGCACTGCCACAGGCCTACTGGCCCATACTAGGCACGTTCTTCTCAAACCAAAACCCATTAACAAAAACATTCGTTGGTTGAATATCATACTATGAAATCTAGTTTCTCGTCATTATACACGATGATCTACCATTGACTTACCTGCATGTTGCATGTTGATAAATAGGACACTTGTGCAACACCGTTTATTCAGGTTTATTCGCCATTTATTTCTGGTTGTGCGTTGCGTGTTACGCGCATGCACATGAGTAAGACGCATGTGTAGCAGTGGCGCGTGTTTATTATCAAACCTTCTCTTGTATCCAGCAGGACTTTTTAGCTGAATGCACAAGTAACTTAAATGCTTGAGACAGCAGAAGTAGTTGAGACATAATTATGAGCTGATCAGTTCCTCAGTCTTGAAGTATTTTGAGGTGGTCAGTCCCTCAGTCTTGATTGGTGTTCACCTCCATAGCTTCGATATATTTGAAGCTGAGGCATGAGAATCGAGCCTTTTATGTAGAAGCTTTCTGTTCGTATGACTGAACCAGCTGGATACAAAATATATTTTTAAAACTGAAGGGCGTATCCTCAGAAGTGTATCCTCAGAGCTGTGCTGCTGTTGCTGCTGCTGCTGCTGCTGAGGCGTGTCTCGCAGCATATGAAAATTTTCATTTTTTTTTTTTGCAAGGTCTTCTTGGAATGGTTTTGTAGCCAGTTTGAGTGGTGGTCTGACTAAACTTGATCCATTTACTGAATATTTATATTAAATGTTCCTTGCTTTCTGCGATTGCCGTTCTCTATGCAGTAAATAATCTTGCCTTTCCTGGAATTTAAACCTGCTCACCTTTTAAAAGGAGTATATGTTCCTCCATGGAAGCTTTTCAACTCTATTTGGCGTTCTAAACGTGTGTCTAATCACCATTAAGGAGAGGAAGGAGATTAAGGACAGTTCGTAACACATGTAAACACTGAGGAGACTCAGAAAGTTTTATTGTTGTTCCTCGTGTAGCTCATTCACTTTCCTTCCCACTAACTTCGTGTCGTGCCTTCCATTTTCCTCAGTTGTAATATTTTTCAAGCCTCTAAAACCATAATTCACACCACTGCTATTTCTCTCTCTCTCTCTCTCTCTCTCTCTCTCTCTCTCTCTCTCTCTCTCTCTCTCTCTCTCTCTCTCTCTCTCTCTCTCTCTCTCTCTCTCTCTCTCTCTCTCTCTCTCCCTCTTTCTGCCAAAATTGTTGACTGTACACAGACTCCCAGTCTGTGGGAAATGTGCAAAGATCACACAACACGTAACCCAAGGTGGTATCTCTTAGTAAGGTTACACAACACGTAACCCAAGGTGGTATCTCTTAGTAAGGTCACACAACACGTAACCCAAGGTGGTATCTCTTAGTAAGGTCACACGACACGTAACCCAAGGTGGTATCTCTTAGTAAGGTCACACAACACGTAACCCAAGGTGGTATCTCTTAGTAAGGTCACACAACACGTAACCCAAGGTGGTATCTCTTAGTCACTCAACATGTAAGCCAAAGCCATAACGCTTAGTAAGGTCACACAACACAGTCCAAATCGTATCTCTCAGTAAGATCATATAACACGTTGTCTAAGGTAGTTTTTCCTAGTAAAGTTACATAATTCGTTGCAGTACAAGAGCTTAGTGTAGTTGTGGATTGAAGTGCAGGCGAGGAAACATGAAGGTTCTCCCAGTATATCCTGATAAATGCATGGTTTGATGATAGGTTTACTGCAAAGTTTTCCTTCATATTAAATAACGTCTGTGGTGGCTAGAATATACCACCCCAGGCAATCCAAGAGTTTGTAGGTATTTCGGTGACTGTACACCTGTGGTTAACATCAGGAAAATGTACAATTCCCTTGGTTTTATTTCTCTGGTTGTGTTTACCAAGATGCATTACGCTTCCCCTGGCCATAAATTTGTGATTATATATTTGGCCTGGTAATCGTATGTTTTCACAAGCCTTTAAATCTAACAGTATTAGCGAACATGTAGCTCATTTTCCGCAGTCGTAAATCTGTGAGTGTATTAGAGAAGCCTTTAAATCTGTGGCTGTATTGCCCAATATAGCCAGCGTGTTCCCTGGCTTGAAATCTGCGAATATAAATTAGCGAGGATCCGCTGCATGTGTGAAGGTAATAATCTCTCGAGATAATTTAGATTTTAATGGCTTCATCTGGCCGTTCGTTTCTTATGGTTATGTTTATGGCTGCTTTCGGCGAGCCTCTTATGGTTATGGCTATATTAAGTCACCCTGTTATGTTGGAAAATTCGGATTCTGCGAGAGTAAGAAGAGTGAGTGATCATCGAGATTCTAACCCTATTTCAAGGAACAAGAATACCCGTGAACTCACATCAACAAATGTCTTATTAGTGAATATAACTCGATTGTATTCTCCTTTTCCAGAGGGCTTTTTATCCCCTCTCATTGCCTGGCTATCACCGTCCTTCTGATGAAGAATTTCTCCTCCCACAGACACTTTTTGTTGAGTGTTTTCTCTTTCCAAAAGTACTTCTTACCGAGTTCTGTCCCCCCTTCCCCTTCCACAAACACTTCTTACTGAGTGCTCTCTCACAAACTTTTCTTGCTTTTAAATATAACTGAGCGAGAGTATGTGTGTGGAGATTGAGGATACTAACTTAATTTACAGCTCCAGAAATGTGTATTTTTTACATGCAGAATATGAAGCTGACTTCAGTGGCTCTTAAACAATATTACCAGTAGATTACATGACCAATAATTAGATGTAAATGCTGTTCCAGGCACATAGATTTGAAATGGAAGCTGGACGAAACTTCGGGCAAAATTTGAATGAAGACACAAGTGAGGAGGAGCACCATGACAGTCAGAAGTGAGGTCAGTAAAGTGGGAGGCGGGAAGAGGGAAGAGGGAAGAGGTTAGGTCAGGTCACTGTTGAAAGTAAGTGGTATCATGATGCAGACAAGATGTGTAAATAAAGACACTTATGTTTAGTAGAGAACCCATATTACATGAAACGTTTCGCCACTCGCGGCAAAACGTTTCCTTTAATAAATGTCCTGAACTGTACACGTGTCTTTTTCATGCCCTGATGATTTTATGTGGCTTTCGATCCAGTATTTCTCATCCTTGGATCCAACCTGATTATGTCCCATTCTCAAGAACTTGTATGACCACTGTGGGTTTAGTGCTTCCTTCTAAATTTGTATAAACCAAGAGGGTTTATGAAAATGGGTTAAACATCTGAAGTTCGGGTGGAAAGAATTTTAGTAATAAATCCAGGTTGATACAAAGGATATTATATACACATGAACGTATGTATGTATGAATGTATGTATATTTAATGCTTCTTACAGAGAAAAAGGGAAAGTATATGCAACGAAATATCGCAGCCAGCAGGATTCGAACCCAGATCAGCAGCTCTCCACTAGCGAAGCTAACTCCCCAACCTGACGCTTAAACCACTCGGGCCATGTATGTATGTATGTATGTATGTATGTATGTATGTATGTATGTATGTATGTATGTATGTATGTATGTATGTATGTATGTGTGTATGTATGCATGGCAAGAACGTTCCACCGAACGAATCCGCTGGGACTTCCTACTCATTTCTGCAACACTGAAAGCTCCTGATGATGTGTTGATTGCAACACGAAAGGCCTAGAGCTATCACTCAACTCCCCCCTTCTTGGCTTTGAGAAGGTTACCTCATAACACCAGAGCGAGAAATGACATAAGCATTTCGTAGCGGTAAGACGTTTCGTTCAGCTGCGACTTGATCAACTTGAGTCCATGGTGGACGAGAGGCTTCAATTAAATGACACAAACACATCGTAGCGTCACTGAGCTGTGCTCAGCAAGATGGAAAATGACTGGATTATATGTGAGCGCTGGGACAAGGCGTTTGATCTCTGTCGCTTGACAACCCCCTCCTCTCTCACTCCTTTATGTTGCTGGTCGTGCTCCTCTCTATACCCCCCTTCATCACCTTTCCTTTTTACCCCTTCCTCTCACTCATACCCTGCCTTTCCCTTTCTAAACGCCTCACAGCCTGCCTCTGCTCTCTGCCATATGTCTCACTCCCTCTAAAATATCCCCTTCCTCCTTCCACACTACCAACCATCCCTTTCCCCTGACTCCTGCATAAACATCATTTCTCTACCTCCCACACATTGTACATCCCATTCCTCTAACCTCTCCGACGTGGTACAGATCTGTGACTACCCCTTCCAACACACGTCACCGTTTTTCCTTTTTAACCACACATTCCACCTTTTCTCCAACCCTAATTTCACCTAGGGAAGAATTCGTAATAAAAATAAAGAAATATCATAGAATACGTGAAAGAAAGAAGCCAGTGAAACCTGCTCGAAAATCTACTATCACAGTCTAACAACCAGTCCATTAGTTAAATACAACTGCCTATAAGAATAGTCAGTTGTATTTAACTAATGGACTGATTGTTAGATTGTGTCGTCCTCTGTGAGGTCATTCGACAAATAGGAACATCTCTCTTCTCGTGGTAGGTCAACCAGGAGGTCTGTTTGACCTGCCATCAACAGATAAGCAGGTAGCGAGCGACCAAGCGCATCACACGCTGAAGTAAGTTTCCTTATTCTTGAGACTGAAAACCTTTTTACGAATTTCAAAGTATTTCGCTCAAGATCAAGAGACTACAAAGAGGAAGACTGAATGGTGTAATACCATGGCTACAACAAGTCAAAATAAATCCACAATTCCCACAAACGTTTCAATTTTCTTATAACTTGTCCCTGTCTCTTTTAGGACATTTGTAAGTGTGCTTAAACAACAGGATTCGACGCCTTGCTCTTGCTGTCCTAAGATTACCAATTGCTATAGAAGGAACAACCATTAAATGTACCTGTGGTTGTTAGTGGAGCGAGGCAGCGCTCCTTAAAAACCAGGATAAATTATAGTAGCGTCAGTGGCTGGCATGTAGCAGCTCCAGGGCCGTTATAGCTCATACTGGACTACTGTCAAATCACAACCGAAGAGAAAAGAATTTGTGAGCTCATTTGTGACTTATTAATGATCCAGGATGGACCGAAACATTGTTTTAACTTTCTCATTATATGTATGAATATTTCTGTTGTGAATTTTTCCAGCCATGTTACTGTGATTTTGTATTCGTTACACCGAGTGTGTGTTTTTGCAGATTTTTTTAAACGAACGTATGCATTTCTGCCCATTTTAATAACTCTCTGGAACATGTTTATGGGCAGTGACACACACACACATACACACACACACACACACACACACACACACACACACACACACACACACACACACACACACACACACACACACACACACACACACACACACACACACACACACACACACACACACACACACACACACGTGTCGCGCTCAAACCAGCCTTTGTTTTGATTTCGAAAATATTTCCCCGCGTTGATAAACAGATTAGGGAGTGGACGAGCGCCTCACATTGTTGATACAGCGCAGGCGTCCTCTAAATAGATTAGAAAAATATATATATACATATAAACAAAAATAACCAGAGTTATTCCAGGGTTGAGTTTTTCACATATTTTGCGTTTACGTAGCAACGCATACAACAAGCAACGTAAACAACGAGTGTTTTATTTTCAACCATTTGGGATGCTGAGGTTACTAGACACAGAGATTGTGAATAGTGTTTTTTTATTTATTTATTTTTTTTTTTTTGATGACAGCGTTTCGCTCACACTCTTCGACCAAAACTTTGTCCTAATAAAGACTTTATCTCTATATTTTGTAGTATAAAGGAAATTGACTGCCCACAGTTTGAGGGACATGTACACGAAAGGGCACCTTTACTGAATGTTTCAATCACTTCGGTCCCGGAACATAAGACATCCTCAACAAAGGTATGATAAGTGAATGCCTTCATGTGGCCAATATTTATTGACACTGCCAGTCACTGAAGGGGCAGTTTACTGTACATGAAGGACGCACCATCTCAGTTACCATACATCACCGAGCAGCACATACAGCATCGTGCATTGTTAAGCTGACACGGTGATACACATGCAGTATGTAAGGGTCATGTAACTCATGGAAAATTGGAGGAAATCAGGCATGATCTAAAGAAGAGGATAACACAAATATCACGGAGCTATCCCAGTCTCTTGGACTGCTGGATAGCTATTATCCTGTCTTGTCTGGGAGCTTATTGGGTCAAGTACCATGCTGAGATTCGAATGCTCCAGCGTTTCACACTACTATTTTCTTCAATGACCCGGAGCCATAGCCCGGTCGAGACTGCCTCTCTGCTTCCTTGTAGGAGTTCATAGGCTCGAACCTGAAGCATTTCGCAAATATATATGTTGGATTAAAAGATCTTCAGTGGCATCGAGATTTTCATTCTTGCAGTGGCATGTGGAATACGATAAGCCAGACGAGTGTTGCAGTATTAAGTCGAGCCTTAGTCACATTCGTTGTTGTCCTGGTACTCCAGTGGTGGTTCATTTCTACTTCAAGCTCGGTCAATAACGGATTTCAAGAATTGGTGGGTTTTTTTTTTTTGCAGGTCATTTCGTAAGATCTGGCGCTTGTTTAGGGAATATTTGATTAAAAGTGTGTGTGTGTGTGTGTTCCTTGTGATTTTCCTATGTACATTACCCTGTTTCCGCTTTTCAAGGGAGATGCTTCAACGCTGGTAAAGGGCTTTGGAGTCCAACGAATTGGAGTACGATCCCCTTCCAAAGATCGAAACCTGATTACCTCCTATCCGCAAGGAGCTGTATGACCCCTGCAGATTTAACCCTTACTATCCCAGTCCTTCAGGTACATGACTTCTCTTTTATTGCGATTAAAGTTCACCATCCTTTTATTCTCCCATTCCTGGTGTCTCCTCCTTCTCCTCCTATACCTTTCCATTCTCCTTCGTTTATATTCCCCTGTATTGTTTTGGCATTATCTGCAAATAAGGATGAATAAGAGATTATTATTCTTAATTCAACACAATATGAAGCATATAGCATTTTAGTATGAATACGTTTCGCCCATGGAGGATTTCATCAGTTCTCAGGTCGTGAGAAATGATGGCTGCTGGTGGACGAAACACCTTTTCAATAAAATGCAACAAATCTCATGTTGCGTCTTAATAACACTCGTACATGTCAGTGCATAACATCATGTTGCGTCTTAATAACACTCGTACATGTCAGTGCATAATATCATGTTGCGTCTTAATAACACTCGTACATGTCAGTGCATAACATCATGTTGCGTCTTAATAACACTCGTACATGTCAGTGCATAACATCATGTTGCGTCTTAATAACACTCGTACATGTCAGTGCATAACATCATGTTGCGTCTTAATAACACTCGTACGTGTCAGTGCATAACATCATGTTGCGTCTTAATAACACTCGTACATGTCAGTGCATAACATCATGTTGCGTCTTAATAACACTCGTACATGTCAGTGCATAACATCATGTTGCGTCTTAATAACACACGTACATGTCAGTGCATAACATCATGTTGCGTCTTAATAACACTCGTACATGTCAGTGCATAACATCATGTTGGGTCTTAATAACACTCGTACATGTCAGTGCATAACATCATGTTGCGTCTTAATAACACTCGTACATGTCAGTGCATAACATCATGTTGCGTCTTAATAACACTCGTACATGTCAGTGCATAACATCATGGATATATATTGTTTTTGTCAAGATAATAATATGCGCTTGAAACAGCGTGGGGACCATGACCCTTGCGGGACTCTGCCAGTTACTTTGCAAGTTACTCTCCCAGTTACCCTCCCAGTTACCCTGCCAGTTACTCTGCCAGATACTCTACCAGTTACTCTGCCAGTTACTCTACCAGTTACCCTCCCAGTTACCTTGCCAGTTACTCTGCCAGTTACTCTCCCATCTCGATGTTTTGTTATAATCACACATCCATCTTCTACTGATAAAATGAGATAATTGCAGAAAAGTCTTTTATTTAGACAAAATTCTGTTTTGGTCACCCTCTGTTAGGTCAGTGAAATGACTTATCATAACGATAATGATATGGAAAACTGAAAAGTAGTTAAAATATATATTCAGCACTTGGGTGTCTTTTTTTCACCTCTTCTCGTCTTCCATCGTTTATTCTCCTCACTGGATGGATCAAAATCACTCTGCATGATAAACATAAACAAGTGTTGCATATGTGTTGAGCCGACGGAGCTCAACACAGGAAAAAGTGTTGCCATAGTGAAAGTGCGATATGAGCGTCTGTCTATTACTCATTGCTGTTGGCAGCACATTTTTCAATTGTTTCACGTTCGCTACGTTCTGTATAATTTTTTTTTTACATTTGTGTGTGTTCCTGGTGTTGACATTAAAACAAACCTGGTCTATGACACACAGCACTGCGCAATATCCCACCACCAGCTGTGTCCATAGTGCGATAAGACTGCCATAGAAGCTGGAGAATTTATCAAAATATTTAGTCCGCAATAAAACATGTTTAGGTGCTCATTCATCGTAATAACTGTTGCCCAATTTATACTTATCGCTGTTAAAAAATAATTGGCTATTAATTTGCAAATTGGTTGTGTGACCAATCAACCGGGCTCCACCTGGCCGGCGCACACCTGGTGTACATGGGGGTGAAGGCTTTGTGACAGGTATGAATGAGGGGGAAGGACAAGGGGACTGGGGAGAATACTTGTAGAGTGGGGTTCATTGGGTTTGTTGTGATTTCCTGTGTGTCTCTCTGTCAATGTCTCGCTATATGTCTCCCGCCGCACACACACACACACACACACACACACACACACACACACACACACACACACACACACCACAGGTCGGATGAGGATCAGGCAGGACTACACAGGGATATGGACAGGCTGCAAGCCATTTCTGGCAACTGGCTCCTGGAGTTTAACCCCACCAAGTGTAAAGTCATGAAGATTGGGGAAGGGCCAAGAAGACCGCAGACAGAGTACAGGCTAAGAGGCTAAAGGGGCTAACTCAAGGAAAAAGAGCTTGGAGTGAGTATAATACCGAGAACATCTCCTGAGGCGCACATCAACGAAATAACTGCCGCAGCATATGGGCACCTGGCAAACCTAAGAAACGCGTTCTGACACCTCGATGAGGAATCGTTCAAGACTCTGTACATTGTGTACGTAAGGCCCATATTGGAGTATGCAGCACCAATTTGAAACCCACACCTGGTCAAGCATGTCAACAAATTAGAGAAAGTGCAGTGGTTTGCAGCAAGACTAGTCTCGGAGCTGAGGGGCATGTCCTAAGAAGGGAGGGGTTAAGAGAAATCGTCCTTACGACAATGGAGGACAGGAGGGATAGAGGGAGACATAATAACAATATATAAAATACTGAGAGGAATTGACAAGGTGGATAGGAACAGGATGTTTCAGAGATGAAACACAGGAACAAGGGGTCACAGTTGGAAGCTGAAGTCTCAGATGAGTCACAAGGATGTTAGTAAGTATTTCTTCAGACACAGAGTTGTTAGGAAGTGGAACAATCTGGAGAGTGATGTAGTGGAGGCAGGAGCCATTCATAGCTTTAAAAAGAGGTATGATAAAGCTCATGGAGCAGGGAGAGAGTGGACCTAGTAGCGACCAGTAAAGAGGCGTGACCAGGAGCTATGTCTCGACCGACCCGTGCAACAATTAGGTGGGTACACACACATACACACACACACACACACACACACACACACACACACACACACACACACACACACACACACACACACACACACACACACACACACACACACACACACAAACACACACACGCACATACACATACACACACATTCCCTTATTTTTTTCGTCCCCCTTCCAACTCTACATTTATTCTTAAATCGTATGTGCATATAAAAATTTAGGAGAACTATGAGAATCAATCCAGGATAGCAGGATTTCAACGTTGACGATGTAAAATTTCTGTTTATATTTCATCATCTAAAATTACTTCACATAGTCCAGGGTTGCTTTTAGAGATAAGCTCAGACGTGAAGCTCCAGTGATAACTCGCTTAACTACAACACTGCACCTGGTTTTAAGGTGCACACACACTCCTTTTTCTACTACCAAATTGTACTCAAATATATTTCCCTGTTCCAAGTGCGCAAACTATATTCCAGTCTCCGAAATTAAAGCCCACCTGAGCAGTTTCCCAGAATCCATTCAACATTATCATCATGACAGCACTCCAACAGCATGTCAAACCTCAATTCTTCAAGTCTCAAATGCCTAGTTTTCCAACATCAGAAACCGTCTCGCACCTTCCTTCGGAGACAAGGAAGAGCGAGATAATCCTTGTTATGAGGCATTAAGGACCGTCTCGCGCCTCCTTGAGACATTATCCAGCACCAGGTCCTCGCCTTTGAGAAGCATCATCCTCCACAATAGTTTGGTCTCCTATCGAATACATTAAGGATCGCCTTGCTCATTAAGTACCAATATCATCCATGGTTATCTTACATCCCTTAAGAGACGTTTAAAACTGTCTCGTATCCACACACAAATTTTCTTTTCAAGACAAACAACTCTAGCCAGTCGCAGATTAATCTCGCTCCTCTCATCACTGGCGAATAAATTCCGACTGATGGCCAGCTGACGAACCTCTCCTTCGTTAACCTCTGATTGAGAGAGGAAAAAAATTATTTTCTCGTCTCCTTCCCGTCCGCATAATTAGGCAGGACCGTCTTGTGAAGGATAATCGCGAGGAGCGCTGAAGAGAACGATGATTACCTGGAATGTCGATGAGTAGGTTGATTTAGAAGAAGGAAATGTGTTTGCAGCGAGAGATTACCCCTGGCGTTGGATAATTAGCTGCACCTGTTTCTCATCTGCATCTTGAGTGGGTTGACGAGGAGCGAAGGATCTGGATAGTGGTGCATGTGGACGGGGGGATGGGTGGGTGGGTGGAAAAGGGGGGTAAGTATAACTGACAGGTGATACATGTGTGTGGATGGATGGACGAGTGGCGTGTGTGGGAGTGATGGTTTCGGGATATAAATAGATGGAAAGGTGAGGGATATGTGGGAGGGTGGATAGATGGACTGTCTTTTTTTAGATCTGAATGGGTGGTACCTGTTGACAAGATGTAGATTTGTCAGTGGATGAGGGATGAAATATGTACTGGGGAATGGAGGTGGTGTGAGTCTCAGCAAATGCTGTGGTGAGGTTAGTGCGCAATGCGCGTGGATTGGTGGCGACATATGGTATGGGGTAATGTTTGTCAGGGTGACCAGCTGAGAGGGTAGTAACCATTCCAGCAATATTACTTGCTTTCCCAGTTCACCATCTGTATGTATTTACTCAGAATCGTGCTTTATCTGTTCTCCTCGTACAGCTCAATCTCTCGAAACGTTGTTTAAAAAAGACCCTTTCTCTCTATCTCTCTCTCTCTCTCTCTCTCTCTCTCTCTCTCTCTCTCTCTCTCTCTCTCTCTCTCTCTCTCTCTCTCTGCATTACGTGACTTTACTCTCAGAAAGTTTTGTATTTATATCTGGATATCTTTGTCGAGGGACCTAAAAAATATCTACGTTGAAATATTGCTCTGCTTGACTCATTTTACCAGAATTACAAGACTTCGCCTGGAATGATTCCATTTGAGAATGAATACTTGCATGGTCACCATGAGTACATAAACTGTAACTCTGTAAGATCTTGTAGTTTATTTGGCTGCTAGTCTGCTAGTGGTAAATATAATTTGGTTTAAGAGTTTGCATGCTAAATCGTTCTTTTGATTCTTCTGTGACTGAGAAACAGGAATGAGGTACGGGTTGTGAGTTATGAAAGGGAGGGACTAATTTTAAGGGAGAAGCAGTAGGGAGGCTGGGAAAGAGATTAACAATAATATGAGAGGAGAAGGGAGATGGAGAGTGGAGAAGGGGATGGAATAATTAGGGCTATAAAGAATTTTAAGAGATAGAACGTAGTACCGAAACTGAGAAGAAGAGGAGAATAATGAAAGAGGATGCAGATGATTGCACAAAACGACTGATGAGAGAAGAACGATACGATGATAGGGAAAAGGGAAACGAAGGAAGAAAGATAAGAGGGAGTGATATGGAAGAGTGGAACAGGGGCAACGATGAGGAGTGAGGGGTAAGGGAGGATGATTTATAAGCACTGATGGGAGAAGAGGGAGATGAAGACGTCACATCTCGGACAGATTACTAATGAAACACATCTATCGCGTGTACCGTCGATGTTGGTACTCGATCTTGTACTCACAATGGTACTATAGTTTGTTTCACAATGCTGATTCTTACTGTCCTCTTTTGCTGATGATGGTGGTGGTGTCTTGAGGACGATGATGTTGGTGTCCTAATAATGGTGATGGTGTCTTGATGTTGGTGGTGGTGTCCTGATGATGGAGGTAGTGTCCTGACGATGATGGTGGTGGTGTCCTGAGGATGATGATGGTGGTGGTGGTGGTGTCCTGATGATGAGGGTGGTGGCGTCTTGATGATGATGGTGATGTCCTGATGATGATGGTGGTGGTGTCGTGATGATGATGGTGATGTCCTGATGATGATGGTATGTCTTGATGATGATGGTGGTGTCCTAATTATGATGGTTATGTCCTGGTGATGATGGCGGTGTCTTCATGATGATGATGATGGTGATGTCCTGATGATGGTGGTGGTGTTCTGATCCTGATGATGATGGTCGTGATGTCCTGATGATGACGGTGGTGGTGTCCTGATGATGATAGTGATGTCCTGAGAATGATGGTAGTGTTTTGATGATGGTAGTGGTGTCCTGATGATGATGGTGATGTCCTGATGATGGTGGTGGTGTTCTGATCCTGATGATGATGGTCGTGATGTCCTGATGATGACGGTGGTGGTGTCCTGATGATGATAGTGATGTCCTGAGAATGATGGTAGTGTTTTGATGATGGTAGTGGTGTCCTGATGATGATGGTGATGTCCTGATGATGGTGGTGGTGTTCTGATCCTGATGATGATGGTCGTGATGCCCTGATGATGACGGTGGTGGTGTCCTGATGATGATAGTGATGTCCTGAGGATGATGGTGGTGTCTTGGATGATGGTGGTGGTGTCCTGATGATGATGGTGTCCTAATGATGGTGGTGTTGTCCTGATGATGAAGGACTTGTCCTAATAATGATGTCCTGTTGATGGTGGTTACCTTATACTCCTGGAGATACATACATAGATAGATAGATAGATAGAGAGAGAGAGAGAGAGAGAGAGAGAGAGAGAGAGAGAGAGAGAGAGAGAGAGAGAGAGAGAGAGAGAGAGAGAGAGAGAGAGAGAGAGAGAGAGAGAGAGAGAGAGAGCAGGACAGGCAGACAAACGGCAGGGAATGACAGAGAACAAAAGAGTACAATACATAGCTTTCAAAAAGAGAGAATGCTGAATAAAACTTCCTCTCAGCACATTATGATAATCATGCTGCGTCATGAATATTCCAAGCTTGACAAAATAACAAGAGAGGATCTGATGACGTCTCCATTACAGAATAAATTCAATACATTTAGCTATCATTACCTTTCCAATATTGCAGCGATTTTTCAGTGTGTTTATAGGTGTATCGCACCAAGGAATGGCGATACTCTATGTACCTGATGGAGACTTACATGGAGGGAGGGAGGGAGGCAGAGTGGGAGGGGTGTTAGTTAAGCTATGTAAATCCTCGTCTTACAATAAGGGAGGGGGTGAGGGAAAGAAGGAGAGAGGGAGGAAGGGAAGATGGGAAGAGTAAGGTGTGGCCATACACGGACCTGGATTACAGTGAGAGAGAAAATGGACGAGAAAGGTGATGAGGGAAGAAGGAAATGAGGGTGGGAGGGAAAGAGGGAGGGAGGACATGACAGAGGATATTAGTCATGGCTAAGGAGCGTCGCTTCCTACACTGATGAAGGTACGGAGGGTGGGGTGGTAATTCTGACTATGGCAAGTCCTGTCTTACACTGACTCGGGGAGCGTAAGTTCTGGCTTCTGAGAATACGAGGCTCAGACAAACGATGCTTCTGTGAGCCTCCCTCTAGAGACTAATATTTAACAAATGCAAATAAGTCATATGTGAAGAATTCACTGTTACGCTTTGCGTTCCTTGTAGAAAGGTGTGATACTCGTGTTCATTTTCTTTCTGCCTGACCTCCATATAGAAAGTTTGCTTCTGAGAGGGTTGCAGTGAGACACTTTCTGTACTCCTAAGCCACCACCAAAATAGATATTACATAGTCTAGATTAGATTAACCTAGTTTTATTTAATTGCTCTTTACGTTTAGTTAACCACGAATGACTAAATAAATTGTACATTCTGGAGAATATCATCTGGCAGCGTTGAATATACAATAGTCATTTGTATATTTGGAAATATTATACTGAGTTACTAACACACACACACACACACACACACACACACACACACACACACACACACACACCAACCACTGATTACCTCACTAGTAATGTCAACACGATGCTTCTCCCCAAACAGGGAAGATTTCTCAATTGGGTTCTCCGAGGTTATTGGATGCGGATGATGGATGGCTGAGGGGATGACAGTCTTATATTTACGTTTCATTTTTATGACAGTGTTGAAAGACGTCTCTTCTCTGTATTCAAGGTTCTGATGAGAACTGTTTCTCGTAATTAAATTCTGTCTTTAATACGTGAATGTATTTGTGTCGTCTACTCGTAAAAAAGCTTCTTAATGATACTGTATGAAATATGGAAACATGTATCCCCTCACGAAAGATGAGAACCCGAGGCAGCACTTTTACTCAGTTAGTGGACATTTGTGGGACAACTGTGGGACTTTTATGGTACAACCGTGGGACATTTGTAGAACAATTAATCTTTACTAAGATTACCAGCTTCAGGTTACGATCTGTTGGAGATTTAACGTAGCAATGAGTTAATTTAGAGTTGACATTTATAGATTTTAATGTTATCGTTTGTCTGTGTAATATCTGTACTGTTTTTGTGTGCATTTATGTGATCTTTGAACTGTTTATGGTAAAATCTGATGACCGTTTAGAGCTCCATAATTTGAATGAAACATTTAGCATATCTGAATATTGCACAAAGATATCGTATAGCTTCCCCTTTATTCTCGTGGACTGAAGGGAATACTGGCAATAATGATATTAATTATTAGAAATTGTGACCTGAGAAATAATGCATAAATATTAACAATAACAAATGCTTTAAAAAAAATATGTGAGAATAGTTCAACTGAGTCTATATCCGCTTAGTAATATTTACAATTTTTTTTAGAAGCATCATTATCAATACGCATCAGTCTGTTAAAGCATTTTCAAGCAGTCTGCAAGGCGAACTTCAGGTACTGTGTTGCGCCAACTGAAAACTGAAATATGTGACTGTGGCCACTTAGTAAAAGTCTACGGAACTGTCAAGTTAGGTTTCAGTTACTTAGGCTGTGAACAGACTTCCACCTGCTTCCTGTTATAAGATAAAATTTATGCTTCAACTAGTTGGGAAAAGTAATAGATGAGCTCAAAAGAGCTCGGCCAACAGTCGAAAGTTCCTGGGTTCAATTCCTTGTAACGAAAATGAGTGCGAGAGTCTCCCGCTCCCTGTTACTCGTCTATTATACCACGGTTTTAGTCAACTGCCTACAGGACAGGTAGTATGGCACAGGTTGCAGCTGAGTTTGAAAAAAAGGGGCGGATATAGGACAACAGTTTTTAACCAATTAAAATAACACTGTCTCATGCATAAAATTTACTCAAATTGTGTCCTTAATATTAACTCATGACTGGCTTTGAGGGCCACATAGTGCCTCACGTGTGATCATACACATACACACACACACACACACATGTATATATATATATGTGTAAGAATGGTATATAATACCGACAAGATGAAATTAAGACACGTGCAACATCTGGGTATCTTTATTGTAGACGTTTCGCCATCCAGTGGCTTTATCAATACAAATTCTAGGACATAGCTTGAAGACAGTAGGACTATATATAGAAGAAGAGGTAATCAGTCCCTCAACCTAAGAGTAGGTGCGAAGAGCACCATAGTCGTGGTGCTCTTCGCACCTTCTCCTAGGTTGAGGGACTGATTACCTCATCTTCTGTACATAGTTCTACTGTCTTCAAGCTATGTCCTAGAATTTGTATTGATAAAGCCACTGGATGGCGAAACGTCTACAATAAAGATACCCAGATGTTGCACATGTGTCTTAATTTCATATATATATATATATATATATATATATATATATATATATATATATATATATATATATATATATATATATATATATATATATATATATATAAATAAACACTGATCTCTGGCTGAAGGAGACTCGAACCTACGAACCTTGGAACAAGGTACGCAGTGCTTTACCAATCTACCCACACTGCACCAATAGATTAGTAAAGCACTGCGTACCTTATTCCAAGGTTCGTAGGTTCGAGTCTCCAGCCAGACATCAGTGTTTGTGTATATTTCGCCTGCTCTTGCGAATTACTTGCATATATATGTATGTATATATATATATATATATATATATATATATATATATATATATATATATATATATATATATATATATATATATATATATATATATATATATATATATATATATATATAGGATGGGGTCCACCTCTGGTGTAAATTGTGGGACCCATAGCCTCGGAGAAGTGGATAAAAAGGCTTCAAGGAAGAATATTTGGATTTCTTCCTGAAGCCATTTGAATATTCCACTTCCCCTACCACCCCATCTTTTAAACTATTTTTTTTTTACCAATAGGAATGTTTTATTACATAATATGGCACAGAAGATTTAAGAGATACATTGTTGATATAAAGGTGGCATATACGGTACATGTTGTTACGTGTGTATCACCGATTATAAGGCGAAAATCTCATCCAGCTCCTCAGAGCTGGGGCGTGTGCCCAAAATGCAGCATGCATTACCCCTTTGAACAGCCGCGCTGAGCCGCTGGAACAGAAAACTAGCTGCCCTGGGATCCCTAGTTACCCTGATGAGTCTTTTTCCCAGCTCCTTAAGGAAATTAGATGCACTCTTTCCCCATGAGCCAAGGGTCTCTGAGCCTATGGGAACAAACATATAATGATGGGCAAGTTCTCCATATTTTCTAGACTTTTGGGACTCCCTAAAGCTGGCAGCTGCCCCTCCTTCCTCCCTGGTGTATTGGAGATAGGTATCAGCCAAGGTAGATGCACATGTATAGTCCCACACCACCTGCTTCCCATCTGTCCAGGCTTGAAGGGTGATACCATCTGGACGCTTCTGGCTGCCATCAGATCTGCATAGTTGGGGTGGCTCCCTTACTGCTGGGCATCCAGCTGTTGTGAGGCTCCTCTTGATAATGTTATTAACCTCCTCATGTCTTGCAATCTTTCCCTCGGATTTACGGCACACAAGACCAAGGTATATACATATACATATGTATATATATTTATATATATATATATATATATATATGTGTGTGTGTGTGTGTACTCACCTATTTGTACTCACCTATTTGTGGTTGCAGGGGTCGATTCACAGCTCCTGGCCCCGCCTCTTCACTGATTGCTACTAGGTCCTCTCTCTCCCTGCTCCATGTGTGTGTGTGTGTGTGTGTGTGTGTGTGTGTGTGTGTGTGTGTGTGTGTGTGTGTGTGTGTGTGTGTGTGTGTGTGTGTGTGTGTGTGTGTGTGTGTGTGTGTGTGTGTGTGTGTGTGTGTGTGTGTGTGTGTGTGTGTGTGTGTGTGTGTGTGTGTGTGTGTGTGTGTGTGTGTGTGTGTTTGGGGTCCACCACTGGTGTGAATTGTGAGACCCACAGCCTCGGAGAAGTGGATATAAAAAGGTTTCAATGAAGAATATTTGGATTTCTTCCTGAAGCCGTTTGAATATTCCACTTCCCCTACCACCCCATCTCTTCATTCTTTTTTACCAGTAGGTATATTTTATTACACAACATGGTACAGAAGATTTGAGTGATACACTCCTGATACAAAGACGGCACATACAGTATATGAGGTGTGAGAGACACATGTCTAGTACACAGGTACGCAGTGCTTTACCGACCGTACCACACTGGAAGATACTTTCGCGTCCAGCTCACGCTAGACGTTTTGATCCATGGCAGACAGCGAATTATAAGCACTGTAAAAATCTCTAGTCGGTCGATACATGCAGGGGATGAGATGAAAAGCTGTAAACCATGCCTAGAAGCTGGCTGCCTTGGATCAAAACGTCTAGCGTGAGCTGAACACCAAGGTATTGCCCAGTGTGGTATGATCGGAAAAGCACTGCGTACCTTGTTCCAAGGTTCATAGGTTCGAGTCTCCTTCGGCCAGAGATCAGTGTTTGTGAATATTTAGCCTGTTCTTGTTAATTATATATATATATATATATATATATATATATATATATATATATATATATATATATATATATATATATATATATATATATATATATATATATATACATATATATATATATATATATATATATATATATATATATATATATATATATATATATATATATATATATATATATATATATATATATATATATATATATATATATATATATATATATATATATATATATATATATATATATATATATCACTAGCAAGTAAATCAGTTGACGGGAAAAATAGATCTTTCAATAAATATGTGATGAACGTGTGCAAATTTATGAATGAAGAAATGTAGATTAAAACATAACGAACAGCAGCTAAATATAGAGCAAAATAAATATCAGGTTAAAAAAGGAACAATAAATAACTAAATAAGAACATATAACAGGATGTATAAATGAATAACAATAATGAATAAATTGGATAAATAGATCTATTGGAAAATAGATTTTGATGTAGAAGAGAGAGTACAGCTGTCGTGAGTGACTGTCCCACACTGGTCACTGTACGTGATGAAAAACACACAGATTTTTCACCTGCAAGAACTGACTGCGTTAGATAATAATGTGTGAGTGTGTGACCAGTCACCGTTTGGCGAGGCGACGCACGACACACTCGCGACGCACGCGACGCACGCCACACTCGCGACGCACGCGACGCACGAGACGCACGCGACGCACGCAACACGGATTTTGCATGCAGCACATTACCGGTGTAACATTAGTGTCGCTCAGGCGTTATACCCTGTTAATACCACTAGCACCCCCTACCCCCTACAGCCATACATGTGTCGCACTAATGTGTTATACAGTGGTATCACCTGTATCACCTGTGTCATCGCTCTCTACCTTCCCTACGTGTCATGTTGAGGAGTTATTAGTGCACTTCACCTGCCTGGGTTACATCAGTCTCCCCCAGGTGTGGTTCTCGGTGCGGCAGGAGGGTACGTCTCAAATCCACACCTGGTTAATCTACCCTTGGGGTCACTATGTGATTTTTTTACCCCTCGGGTCGTATTCAGTGTAGAGTGTGACACTTTTCATCACCTGGGTTAAGAAATGTTTTGATAATATTACATTTACATGTATAGATTGTGGTTGATTAATCTTTTTACGTAAATCTATCGCCAGAGAAACAGAAGTTCAGACAGAATCTTTCTCTTCGTCTCTCTCTCTCTCTCTCTCTCTCTCTCTCTCTCTCTCTCTCTCTCTCTCCCACCTATATTCTTTTCCCCCTTCTTTTCTACTTCTCTCTTATATCCGTCCTTCCACTCTTCCTTATCAGCATTTTCCTTCTAATTTCTTCCCTCTGTCTTCTCCCAATTTTTTTTCTTCTTTTCTCACCTAATTTACCTTTATCATAGTCTTCTATTTTCTTCTCTATTTTCTTCTCTTTTGCCCGTCTTCCCTCTACTTTCTCTCACTCTTTTTTCCTCCACTTCTTTTCACCTGTCATCACCTCTCTCTCTCTCCCTTTGTCTCTTTTATTCTCACTTATCCTTGTCTTTCCTCTCCTCTCTTTCTATCTGCTTTATTCCTATTTTTCTTATCATATCCTTGCTATAGCCCCTTCTTTCTCTCTTTTTTTCCTTCTCCCCATCTCGCTACATCCTCTGCTCTTCCATACTCATTATCCAAATCCAAGCCTGGGCAGTAATCTGTTAAGTCACGCACAATTTACTTATGGTTTCTAGACACACCTGACTCGCTGATAGCACGTTGTTTACTTATGGTTTCTAGACACACCTGACTCCCTAGTAACACGTTGTTTACTTATGGTTTCTAGACACACCTGACTCGATAGTAACACGTTGTTTACTTATGGTTTCTAGACACACCTGACTCGCTGGCAACACGTTATTTACTTATGGTTTCTAGACACACCTGACTCGCTAGTAACACGTTGTTTACTTATGGTTTCTAGACACACCTGACTTGCTAGTAACACGTTATTTACTTATGGTTTCTAGACACACCTGACTTGCTAGTAACACGTTGTTTACTTATGGTTTCTAGACACACCTGACTTGCTAGTAACACGTTGTTTACTTATGGTTTCTAGACACACCTGACTTGCTAGTAACACGTTGTTTACTTATGGTTTCTAGACACACCTGACTTGCTAGTAACACGTTGTTTACTTATGGTTTCTAGACACACCTGACTTGCTAGTAACACGTTGTTTACTTATGGTTTCTAGACACACCTGACTTGCTAGTAACACGTTGTTTACTTATGGTTTCTAGACACACCTGACTTGCTAGTAACACGTTGTTTACTTATGGTTTCTAGACACACCTGACTTGCTAGTAACACGTTGTTTACTTACGGTTTCTAGACACACCTGACTTGCTAGTAACACGTTGTTTACTTACGGTTTCTAGACACACCTGACTTGCTAGTAACACGTTGTTTACTTATGGTTTCTAGACACACCTGACTTGCTAGTAACACGTTGTTTACTTATGGTTTCTAGACACACCTGACTCGCTAGTAACACGTTGTTTACTTATGGTTTCTAGACACACCTGACTCGCTAGTAACACGTTGTTTACTTATGGTTTCTAGACACACCTGACTCGCTAGTAACACGTTGTTTACTTATGGTTTCTAGACACACCTAACTTGCTAGTAACACGTTGTTTACTTATGGTTTCTAGAAACACCTGACTTGCTAGTAACACGTTGTTTACTTATGGTTTCTAGACACACCTGACTTGCTAGTAACACGTTGTTTACTTACGGTTTCTAGACACACCTGACTTGCTAGTAACACGTTGTTTACTTACGGTTTCTAGACACACCTGACTTGCTAGTAACACGTTGTTTACTTATGGTTTCTAGACACACCTGACTCCCTAGTAACACGTTGTTTACTTATGGTTTCTAGACACACCTGACTCGCTGGCAACACGTTGTTTACTTATGGTTTCTAGACACACCTGACTCGCTAGTAACACGTTGTTTACTTATGGTTTCTAGACACACCTGACTCGCTAGTAACACGTTGTTTACTTATGGTTTCTAGACACACCTGACTCCCTAGTAACACGTTGTTTACTTATGGTTTCTAGACACACCTGACTCCCTATTAACACGTTGTTTACTTATGGTTTCTAGACACACCTGACTCGCTAGTAACACGTTGTTTACTTATGGTTTCTAGACACACCTGACTCGCTAGTAACACGTTGTTTACTTATGGTTTCTAGACACACCTGACTTGCTAGTAACACGTTGTTTACTTATGGTTTCTAGACACACCTGACTTCCTAGTAACAAGAAGGTTGTCACTGAGTTATATAACAATCGGACCCACAATCTTATGATGATACAGGAAACCTTTTTGCATTTAATGTACGATATTTTCTCGAAGAATATCGCTTAAAAGTATTAAAAGGCCTATATTTATAGGTTTCAAAGAACTTTAAATGTTTGTTTTAAAGATCGTGAAATATTATTATTTAGAATAATACGAAAAATTTTATATCTGTTTCCAAGTCTCAGAATATAAATCTGAAACTTGGTAATTTTTAAAAATCTTCAAAATTCTCGGCTCTTACAGTTAAATATTATATATATTTTATGTACTTTCTTTGCAAATAATATAGCTGATAATGGTACAAGACAGAACTGTCTCTCAGTTTTCAGTTATAATTTGCGAGTTAGGTTTCATTTGTCACTTTAAATGTTAAATTTGTAAGAACTTCGTTGTATTATGTGACATTTTGAAAATCTTGAAATTGTTTGTGATAATTTAAGTGTCATTAAAAATGTACGAAAAAGAAGAGAAATCTCAGAGTAATTGTTCCTTTCCAAAACCCAGCGAGCATTATTCCGTGGACAGATGTATACTGGGGCAACAGGTCGACACTTAGGAAGAAAAACACGTTTCGCCCGGGAGCGAAGCATTATTCAAAGTGGAGACTTATTTTGCTTTACGTCATGTAATAATGACTACATGACTAATGATGCTAATTTCTCAAAATATTAACGTCGACATCATTTACATTTTGCGGAAATGCAACCTTAATACTCTTAATAATATCGAGTTTCACAACGGCAAAAATGTGTATAATCAAATTAACATCGGCTGACAATTCACACAGCCTATTAACGAAAAAAAAGTTAAATTATAATTTAGACAGTAAAGCTCTTAATTGACCAGTCTGCTGCCAGTATTTTGTAAATTAAATACGAGGTAAAAAAAAAGTCATATCAGGAGGCATAATTTGTATGTAGATTATCTTTAGGTTACGTGTTGTCCCTTCTGTGGGTTGCTGCCCTGATCACTTATGCTGTTGGTGCCCACATCCTGCCCTGACTCTCAGTCTAAACTCCTCGTGGCTCTTTACATTAGTTTACGGGATGAGATTCAGGAAAAAAATATTGGAGTGACCACTACTGTGAATTGTGTAAATATCTGTCGGCGCTGTCACCGTGGCTTAAATCAGGTTAGTAAATCTGGAAGTGTCTGTCACCCTCACTGGTTACATAATGGAGCTTCTTCAACTTGTGCAGAATAACCCACACGGATTTAATAATTTAAATGAATATAATAAAAATAATTATAACATCGACCAACGTCTTGCCACCGAGGTTAACACTACAGTCTGAACAAATAATTTAGGGGTTATGACTACGGTTTCGGAAAGACTGCGAGCAAGTTTGGCTAACTGCGGCTAGTGTAAGGTATAATTGGTTAAAATAGTTACCTGTAAATATGTTATTTCCTTCGTATCGTGAGAATAGCGCCTACCGCTGCTTACACGGTCACCGTGGCACCCGCATACCCTCACCAATAAACCCAGATCTCTGATCCATTGAAAGCTGTGAGATGTAAGAGGATCATCTTTGATAGTATTATGGGGGGAGGGACCCCTTGGTGTGTCCAGATCCAAAGTGATCCGTGATCCACTCAAAAGGAACGAGCTACCTGCTGCAAAGATCAGATTTGATGGATCAGCGAGAGATCCTCGATACTCGATATCAATGAGAGTCTCTTCAGGTTTGTGGTTCTCTCTCCTCCCCCGTCAGTCCCAGACCAACTGGTACAAAAAAATGGAAGCACACACATATGCTCACACACACACACTCACACACACACACACACACACACACACACACACACACACACACACACACACACACACACACACACACACACACACACACACACACACACACACACACACACACACACGTGGTAACCAATAAGTTAATGAATAAGACACATGCAACACCTGATCATCTTCCCATCAAAAACTCACACTTGGGAGAGGAATCGTATGACGACATTTCGGTCTTTCCTGAACCATTGTCAATTTACAGTGAACGTGACAAGAGTACAAAACGGACCGAAACGCAGTCATAAAATTCCTCTCCCACAGTTGAATTATGGGTGAATTGTTCGAACCATGGTACTGCGAGCATTATCAATACAAATTCAAGGATATAATTGGAAGACAGTAGAACTATATACAAAAAATGAGGTAATCAATCCCTCAGCCTTTGAGTTTGTGAAGAGTACCGTAGTTGTGAAGTGTCTGAAACTTGTTCCATAGTCTGGAACAATTTTCCAGAATATGGAACAAAATTCTTTTCCAGATTGAGGGACTGACCACCTCAAAATTACGTCTTCAAGGGTGGTGGACTGATTACATCGTCTTCACACCTCTACTGCTGCTTCTTCAAATTCCTCTGTAAGCGACTGAAGAAGCCTACTGTGTAGGCGAAACGTTTCGGAATAAAGATACCTAACTGCTGCACATGTGTCTTACCTATCTATATGTCGCTACTGTATACCATTTTCGCATTCAGTTTCCCTATGCTTTTATTAGTACTAAGTCTGGCTCAAGGTAGAGCTTGATGACGTTCTATCTTGGTTTAGAAAGACACGTAAGCAAACACTATGACATATTTATTAGAAAACATTTCGGTCCTGGGACCTTGATCACTTCTAACATACAGAGGTAGAAAGACATATTTATAGTCTTTCTACCTCTGTATGTACTTACGTGTCTTTCTAAACCAACTTGTCGGTAGTTATTATCAAGGTTTATACCACGCTCTATCTTGAGCGGCGATCTCAGCGAAACGTTGTCTTCGTTGCGTTCTGAACAATCTTCATAAAGCGGTGGTAAATAATAGCCAGGTCTGTTGCTTGACAATTCGCGTGAGTTGTATATCATAATGACTCAATTATTCTGTTGTGTCTCAACACCTCTACAGACATTTTTCTATTATATCAACATTTTTGTGAACACGCTACCGCCGCATGTTTCCATTTGGGTGAAACGTTCATTGTGCATAGTTAAATTATTTAATATATTATTCATGTGGTCAATTTTTTGCGTTCTGTTGCCATCGTCTAATAATCATTCAGTTTTTTTTTACGTGACTGAGGTGGAAGAAGTCTGTGGCTGGTTAATGTTGCTTCAAGACTATTAGCTACACGAGGGTTATTATGGCTCCGGGTCACTGCTCATCACCAGTCAAGAATACTTTAATCCATAAGGTAAGGATGAAAGATTAGGGATTAAAGAAAGTCCAGAACACCTCATCCACCCTCGTTACACCTCATCCACCCTCGCTACACCTCATCCACCCTCCGTACACCTCATCACACCTGCTATACCTCATCCACCCTCTCTACACTTCATCCACTCCTACTCTACCTCATCCACCCTCCATACTCCTCATCCACCCTCCCTATGCCTCATCCACCCTTCCTGTACCTCATCCACCTTCCCTACACCTCATCCACACCTCCTACCGTTTACAAGATTCCCCCTTCCCGATTTTCCTGATTCGAATTGCAAATTGTTAGGAGGAATTTGATTCTCTGATGGGTGAGTCGTGAGATTTGATAATGCCAGACCTCGGGAGACTCTCGCCCTAATAGCCAGACTGACGACGGTGCAAATTTTTCTACGAAAGCGCCTCTGGCTGCCTTTTCTTTTTTACCAGATCTAAGACCTTGTTTCATTGAGAAGTTTCAAATATACTTCAAGTTTAAGAAAGTTTAGTGAGCGGGAGGCTGTGAGTGGTGAGTGACAGGTGTAGTGATGACTGGAAGAATGATAGGTGTGGTGTGATGACTGGAAGAATGATAGGTGTGGTGTGATGACAGGAGAAACAGGTATGCAGTGATAACTGGAGGAGTGACAGGTTTGGAATGATGACTAGAAGAGTAACAGATGTGTAGTGATGACTGAAATAGTGACAGGTGTGTAGTGATGACTGGAGGAGTGACAGGTGAAGGTATTAGTAGTAGTAGTAGTTGATGCTGTTATTGTTCTTGTTGTATTAGTAGCAGTTGTAGCAGTAGTAGTAGATAGTAGTTATTGTTGTTATAGTAGTAGTAGTAGTAGCAGCTGTTGTTGTTATTGTTGTAGTAGTAATTGTAGTAGTAGTAGTAGCAGTGTAGTAGTAGTTGTTGAAGTGCTTGTAGTAGTAGTAATAGTAGTAGTAATTGCTGTAGTAGTAGTAGTAGTCGTAGTAGTAAATGAAGCAGTAGTAGTAGGGAAGGGAAACGTCGTAATGTGGCATCTCTCCTAAGTGTGAGTTTTTGCTAAGATCAAAGTCATAGATTTAATCTAGCCGTAACTCTTACATAGACAATAACAAGGAAAGTACCAGCAAGATTCAAGAC
>NC_091303.1:11578472-11603472 GCF_038502225.1 Cherax quadricarinatus
TCTCTCTCTCTCTCTCTCTCTCTCTCTCCTCTCTCTCTCTCTCTCTCTCTCTCTCTCTCTCTCTCTTTTTTTTTACACAGGGTTAAGGATCCCTAGCTTTATTGACAGCTATTTACAGGTTAAGGATTCCTAACTTTATTGGCAACCTAAGAGCTGTTACCTACATCAGCTCATTTGAAAGCATTTTTATTGTTATGACATACAAGTAGGAAACAGGATGAAGTTGGAGCCATCTGTGGGCCAGCATTTTCATTTGATCAACTAACTTTATCTCGTTGACATCATTATGCTGTACGAATGTGTTCCATACTCGAGTCATCCTGGGTATGTATGATCTCAGATGGAGTGATGTTCTGGAGAAGGGTACAGCCAGAGTGAAGTTGCTGCTTTCTGCCCGTCTTGTGGCATAAAAGCTTGTTTCACGCTGTCCTCGAAGTGGATCCAAGTGTGGTATTTTGACAATATTGGCCTTGTACATAACAGTAAGGCCACCCACATCCCTCCTATGTTGAAGGCTCTGCTGAAATGACAGATCTATCCAGGATGGGTCCAGGCGAGAGATGAGACGTCTTGCTCTGTTCTCTACTCTGTCAAGCAGTCGCAGATGAGAGGGGGGGGGCAGGCAAACCAAGAAAGTGGAGCATACTCAAGGTGCGAGCGTATTTGTGCCTCGTACAGGATCTTGCAACCCCTACTGTCAAGCAGATGGGAGATACGGCGAAGTGCTGTAAGCTTCCTGGCGGCCTTGTTTGCAAGATTTACAACATGGTTCTTCATGGTTAGTTTGGAGTCAAATTTCACCCCAAGGATATCAACTTCTTCTCCAGGTGCCAACATCCTCCCATTTATCCTTACTACTGCACCAGCATTACCATCATGGTGCCTAGAGACGATCATCATTTGCGTTTTCTCAGGTGCAAATGTTACTTGCCATCTATTTCCCCAAACTGATATAGCTCTCAGCTGGTGATTGATGTAGCTTAGAGCAGCTGGCATTTCTTCTCTTGGATAAGTGAATGTCAGTGTACAGTCGTCTGCATATGCATGTGATTCTGGGATGAGATGAAGAAGGTCGTTGAAGTAGACATTCCATAACAATGGACCCAGCACGCTTCCTTGTGGAACACTTGCCCCAATAGGATGTCTTGCTGATTCCGTTCCATTGAGAACTACACTTAGAGATCTACCATGAAGGTAATCACTGAGGAGACATAGCGTAGAGCCTGCAATTCCCAGTGCTTGAAGTTTTGCTAAGAGGCCCTGGTACCACACCCGGTCGAAATCGCAAGCAATGTCCAGTGCTACCACACAGCTGCTTTGGATTCATCCAGTGATTGGTGCCACTTAGTGGAGAGGTTTAACAACAGATCAGCAGCAGAGTAACCTTTCCTGAAGCCGTATTGACGATCACAAAGTAGTGAGTGGTAGTCAAAAAACTCTGTCATTTGTCTTGAGATTGTTGTCTCAAGGATCTTACCAGTGATTGACAGGAGTGACACTGGTCTGTAGTTGCTGATTTCTGCTCTGCTCTTCTTTTTGTGAACAGGGACTACATTTGCCTCTTTCCATAGAGAGGGCCATTTACACTGTACTAGGCAGTGCTGAAGGATGCGATTTAGAGGTGCTGCTAGCTGGTCTGCACATCTTCTCAACAGTCTTGGGCTCAACTTGTCTGGGCCCACAGCCTTTTCTTGGTCAAGCGATTTAAGTAGAAAATGCACCTCCTCCTGCCTTATTGTCACCACTGACAATTTTGACACAGTTCTTGCAGCTAGCCAAGGAGGGTCCCTTGCTGGATCAGGAACTTGCATTTTGGTAGCAAAGTGTTCAGCAAAGAGGTCTGCCTTCTCTTGACTACTAGTAGAGGTGGTCCCATCCTGTCGATTTAGAGGTGGAATAAGTTCATCAGGCAGATAACCTTGTATGTCCTTGACCAGGGACCACCAGGTTTTGGAGCCTACCCTACCTGATGCTAACTTTCTTTTAGTGTCCACCTCCCATTTAGCAATGGCCCACTTTTGAACATCACCCATATGCCTACAGGCTTGCATGTGCAAGTTCCTGGTATAGGTGGTAGGTTGTCTCTTATACCTTCGCCATGCTTTGTACTTAGCAGTAGCAGCCTCTCTACAACGAAAGCCAAACCAAGGCTGATCTGTAGGCTTCGTCACATATTGCCGGTGAGGAATGTATTCTTGTTGTAGATTAAGGATGTGTCCAGTGAAGGCTTTCACTTGGTTGTCAACATCCCCTTGGAGAAGTGCATTCCAGTCGGTGGTGGCGAGCTCAGAGCAAAGGGCTGGCCAATTACCTCTTTCCCATAGCCAGGTTGTGCGTGTGGACTCCTCACCACGTTCTGTTGGGATCTTAAGTGTCGTAAAAACAGCCTTGTGGTCAGAGGATCCAACGTAGCCGAGGGGTTGACAAGTGACTATGCCTTCTGCCAGATCACTCACTACTGAGTCAAGGGAGGAGCCAGAGATATGAGTAGGGAAATCAACAAAGTTTCTCATGTCAAACACTGCAAGAAGGTCATCAAAGTCCCTCTGTATAAGGTGCTGGTTGAGGTCACCAACAATTATAATATGCTGACAGTTGTGTTGTAGCAGAAGGGAGTCAATATTTTCCATTAGGAAGTTGATAGGGTCTGCATGTTGCCACTGAGGTCTGTACATTGCACATGCTAGTACAGAGGTACTAGTGTTTATACAGAGCTTGAAGAACATCATTTCAAGATGTGTAGGGGTGGCAACATCAATGTGCTGGGCATGAACACTTTTAGAGAAGCACACAGCAACACCTCCTCCTTGCCCTTGCCTGTCTCTTCTCATCCATGAGGTGCAGCCAGCAATTCTTGCAAAATTTTCTGGAGTCCTGTCATCCAAAAATGTTTCAACAACAGCTATCATGTCGGGACGTCGAGTGTTCACAAAACTATGTGTGAGCTCTCCAACATTAGTAATGAAACCTCTAATGTTGGCCGATAGGATGCTGATAGACTGGCTCCTCATGATGAAGTGGTCAGCTTGAGGTGGTGGGTGTGTAGGGAATGTAAGGTGCCTGCCCCCTCTCTCTCTCTCTCTCTCTCTCTCTCTCTCTCTCTCTCTTTATCTCTCTTTCTCTCTCTTTCCCCCCTCTCTCTCTCTCTATCTCTCTTTCTCTCTCCTCAATCCTGGGAATTCTAATGAGAATGTGGATAGAATATATATATATATATATATATATATATATATATATATATATATATATATATATATATATATATATATATATATATATATATACATATATATATATGTATATATATATATATATATATATATATATATATATATATATATATATATATATATATATATATATATATATATATATATATATATATATATATATACATATATAATTCTCTCTCAGACAATTCAGAATGTTCATGTCTTTCTCTTATTTTTTATTAATTCGGTCCATTTACCACATTTCTTGCGTACAGTCTAGATTTACCATCGGCGCCGGGCAGGGGAGGTGGCGGCCGCTCCGGTGTCGGGAACCCTCACGCGAAATTCTCATCAGTGTGCGTGCAGGTGTGGTGTGCGTGCAGGTGTGCGCACGTGCGTGTGCGTCTGTGTGTAGGCATTTGTAGTCATGTTTGTGTGTGACTATGTTAAACCCCATGAATACTTCAGGACTTGTACAGAGGGAAGAAGAAGAAACTAAAGAAGATGAAAAGGTGGCTGACAAAAAGAGAATGAGAAAGAGAGAAGAGAGGATGAAGAGACTGTAGTAAATGAAGAATAAATAAGGAAAAATAGAAAAGAAGGAAGGAGGGGAGGAAAGAAAGTCTGTACTACTGGAGTTCCTTCCAAAACTAGATTTTCTGATGATATCGAACGCACGCTTGTTGTGGCCTTGACTGCATCGATGCTTGGTAATGGCACATGACGGCTTCGTTGTAGAGCTGGTCACCACCACAGGTCAAGGACCCTGCTGGTGCCTTGCTGTCTGCTAGCATGACACCCAGCCCAATGGGAAATTGCAAAATACATTACATTCATCATGATTACTTTTAATACGTACTGTTGTGCGTGTACGTGTGTGTATGTGTGTGTATGTGTATATATATATATATATATATATATATATATATATATATATATATATATATATATATATATATATATATATATATATATATATATATAATATATATATATATATATATATATATATATATATATATATATATATATATATATATATATATATATATATATATATATATATATGCAAAATATCGCAGACAGACGATCTTAGCAATGCAAGATAAACCACGGGGGGTGGAAATCTTTAGCTCAAGTACTTTCACACTTCTCAGTGCGTCATCGGGAACTATGCAGTGTTATGAATTCCTATGCAATCTATGCAATCCTTCAGTTGCTGCCTTGCAACACTGCATAGCTCCTGATGACGCACTGAGAAGTGTGAAAGTACTTTAGCTAAAGATTTCCTCCCCCGTGGTTTATCTTGCATTGCTAAGATCGTCTGTCCGCGATTGTCTGCATATATATATATATATATATATATATATATATATATATATATATATATATATATATATATATATATATATATATATATATATATATATATATATATATATATATATATATATATATATATGAGAGAAAGAGATAGACAGACAGACAGAGACAGAGACAGACAGAACAGACCGACAGACAGAGACAGAGACAGACAGAACAGACCGACAGACAGAGACAGAGACAGAGAGATACCACCTCTAGAACTTAACTTGTGTCAGGAATACTGTGGTCAGAACTTAAACACTTAATGTTGTGGAAAGACGCTAAACTTGTCTCTTAAAAAGAGTTTAGAACTCTGAGCAGACACCGCTGAACAGAACCAGAGCGCGTGCACTTTAGCCAAATCTCTGACTTACTACAGAAACATTACTCATAACCATTCTGTACTTCAGTAAAACTAGCCGATGTTCATAGTTCACTAATCAAGAGGCCTTTTTCATGTCTCACAAATTGCGCCAAGAGCAATTTTTTATTCCATTTGTATCACACACAACCACATTTCTGTATGTCATTTTAGCCAGCCTTAGGCATGATTGGTCACTGCTTGTCTAGAAACGTAGACACTGTGTTAAAGCTGTTTGTTTCAGAGTGAGGAAAAAGGGAAAGAGGTTCAGGTGAAGTCCCCTCACATGTAGGTACTGACTGAACCCCTCAGAACCCTGCTTCTGCCTCGGCATAACTCGCACCATAATGGAATCTGTTCTCCTACATGGCTGTGCATTGTTCACAGTTCGATTAAACTGTTCCATATCAATTACATACAGTATAAATAAATGCACTGTGTATATGCTTTAGTAATAGAAATATATGTTAAACCATAAACTATGTTCTACCTCATACTTTATTTCTCATCCTTGATTGTCTATCTGACTGCAACATTAGCTGATGTCCAGAACCCCTCAAGGGAAGTTCCTTGGTGCTGGTTGGGGGCTCTTGATCCAGGGAATTGGATCTGTGCTCCAGTTCCCTGAACTGAGCCTGAATGCCTTCCATCCCCCCACATGCGCTGTATAATCCTCTGGTTTAGCGCTCCTCCATGATTATAATAATAATGGTGACCAGCCGGGCCAGGTGCTGGAAGCCAGTTGACAGTGTTTGTGCCCATGATAATCACCGCCTGTCTTCCCTCACACTCTTATTATCTGGACCCACTTCACCTCTTCAGGGTTCTCCACATCTTCCCCTTCCTTTACACCACATATCGACGCTACACCTCCAGTTTGCCTCTGCTCAACGACTTACATTTCAGATGTGTGTACATATAAGAGGGCTCTTTTATCCTTAATATTGACTTTATAAAGCTCTGCGCAGAGCGAAGCGTTGTCAGATGAAAAGCTAGATCATCATCTGGGCATTTCACCTTTGTATCCACTGTCTAAATGCCTGGCAAATGTCTTGATCTCTCGTGGGTACGATTTCTACATCATTCATCTAGAATAACACCGAACTCATTAAGAAGTTTGAGTACTAACATGACCACAAACTTTAAAGTAGTTACGAAGTCACTTCTCTGTTCATTAAGGCGCATGTAAATGATAGTTTACATTTTCTTACATAGGTATTGCCCACTGTCTTCCTCCACGTTGTTAGACGTCCACCACTTAATTAATGGAATTTGTAACTTAGGATTGTTAATATGTTTAACGATCAGTTCAGTGGTTATTAAAGAAGTGTATGTGTGTGTGTGTGTGTGTGTGTGTGTGTGTGTGTGTGTACTCACCTATTTGTACTCACCTATTTGTGGTTGCAGGGGTCGATTCACAGCTCCTGGCCCTGCCTCTTCGCTATGTGTGTGTGTGTGTGTGTGTGTGTGTGTGTGTGTGTGTGTGTGTGTGTGTGTGTGTGTGTGTGTGTGTACTCACCTATTTGTACTCACCTATTTGTGGTTGCAGGGGTCGAGTCACAGCTCCTGGCCCTGCCTCTTCGCTATGTGTGTGTGTGTGTGTGTGTGTGTGTGTGTGTGTGTGTGTGTGTGTGTGTGTGCGTGTGTTGTGGTTGCAGGGGTCAGGTCATAGCTCCTGGCCCGAAACGTCGTCATAAATTTCCCTCTGCTAGGTGCGGGTTATTCGGGCTTTATGTGAATAATGTGCATAATGTACGTATGGTTAATATCAGCGGCAGCTGCTGTGTAATATTATCCCAAGACGCTCGGCAACATCTTCCCAGCAACCAGTAGGGTTATTTTAGTGTACAGGAGGGTCCCGCTTGTTCATCAGTTTAGGCTCCGGGCTATTTTTGTAAAGCAAAAATCGCTGTAAAGTGAATCATAGCCTTTTTATCACTTTCTAATACATATAAAAGCCTGATTACATGTTTACACTATCATTAAATGAGCAATAGAACTAGCTCTTAAAAAAACCGCATATATAGTGCACACATTCCTTACCTTAAAATAGTTTCCGTTTTTAGCTTATAGTGAGTAGTGAATATATTTTTTGCAGGGAGTTTGAATAAATGAAGAATGGGTATAATTGAGACTCGCTGTATTAGCGCAACGGTGTAGAGCGATGCACGGTATAGCGGGGCCCTCCTATATAATAACCTACCCGACAATAACTTGCGGCTGGAATCTTGGTGTGTATCGTTCCGCTTCGAGCGGGAAGTTGTTGTTATTTCTGCATAAAAGGTAAATGTAAGTGAAAGATGTGCTGCTTCATGTTACTGATTGAAGGATCTGCGGATCGAATCTGGTTACCTCCCATTCCCTAGGTGCATGGAGCTACTGGCCCAGTTCTTAGAAAGGTTCAGTTTACCTCCCATTCCCTAGGTGCATGGAGCTACTGGCCCAGTTCTTAGAAAGGTCCAGCTTACCTCCCATTCCCTAGATGCTTAGAACTACTGGCCCCGTTCATAGAAAGATCCAGTTTACCTCCCATTCCCTAAATGCTTGGAGTTACTGGCCCCGTCCTCAGAAATGTCAAGTTTTCCTACCTTCCTCAACTGGGTTTTTGCCTGCCCTGAATGTAATAATTTTGTGATATCAGTGACGACATTGCTCATTGCGGTAGTGATGTCGCAGTTTGAGTTAGGTGATGTCAGTAGCTGGAATTATCGCTTCACGGCAATTGGAGAAGCAGCGTTGCTATATCAGGATTCGATATTTATGGGCAGTGAGGCCAAATGTTCGTTCACACTACCTTGTACAGGGCCTCTCTGCCACGCTAATGGACACAAATTTGGAGCGTATAATTGTATTATTACTTTGTTGTGTGCGTGTGTGTGTGTGTGTATGTGTGTGTGTATGTATGTGCGTGCGTGCGTGCGTGCGTGCGTACGTGCGTGCGTGGTCTCGCCTATTAACTTGCCAAATGTTGAAGCTTACACCCTCTTACACTCATGGACCATATAATACTATTCTTAAAACTATGTATGAAATCTGCCTACACTATTTTTCTTCCAGGTTATTCCCTTTTCAAGGTTGCAAAAAAAAATCCTTACATCCTTATCACTCGTTCATTTCTTTAATATCGAACTTTGCCCTCGTGTACCAACACGCTGCCTCTCGGAGTCTGTCTCTATCACCATATCAAATCTTCACTTTGAATGTTCATATCACGTCTTCCCTGGTTCTTATTTGCTCCGATGTAGTAAAGTTTAATTCTCTTAACTTATTTTCCTTAGATCTGGGTCTAGTCTCGTTACAAACCTCTGCAATTTCGTGAAGTGCCTCAGTAGGTGTTGGTTCCATGCTGGTGCTGCGTACTCCAAGATGGGTCAGACTTATATATAGAATCTTGAGTGACTGTCGAGATTCTTGAAATCGAAACTTAAAATTTGTCAAAACGAGCATTTACTGCAGAGGTAATCCGGCTGAGTCTCTGGACTTACGCTTGACATTATGCTCACTTTCCCAGACCTAGGTCTCTCTTCTTCAATGAAGTCTGCAGCCTCTGTCCTCCGAGTCTGTACTCACTTTCCGGTCTTATTCATTCCATAATTTTTAACAAATTTGCATTTGTTGAGAGTGACTAAGTTTGCTCTAACACTCCAATCACCACCTCTGCTCTAACAGCCACCATCACTGCACTAACGAATACCACCACTGTCTAATAGTGTCCTCGAAAAAAATTGATCTCTAACAAACTCATTAAACTCATCTGACATTCCCCACGAGGCTTGACCACCACCTGAATGCATTAAAGGCCTTTAAGAGAAGTGCATTGATGCTGGCGAATACTCATGATCCACGGAGCTGGTGCGACCTTGCCCTTCTCTGTTCCCAACCTGATTAACTCTCAATCTCCAGGTGCTGTTTGACCTGCCTGCCTGTCTGCCCAACTGCCGTTAGTCTTCCTTTCTTGCCTGCCTTTCATCCTGTCCGACTCACTTACTCGCTTTCCCGTCTATCGTGATCATTTACCAGGTTTTCCTGCCTGTCTGTATGTTCTTCCTTCTGCTTCATGCGATCAAAGGAGGGTCTTAGGAGCAATTGAGAAGTCTTGTGATCCTGGTCGCCTTCACCATCAGATTTCTTTGCTGAGCGAGGGAGGCGCTTCTCCATGGATGGTTCCCTCGTGGAAGGCTCCCAGACGATGGTAGACGAGCTCTTAATCCAATGAATTTGACCTGACCTCTCCTTTCCCTGGCTCCAGCCTGATTTCCCCTAGGTGCTGTATAACCTGTACGGGTTTAGCGCTCACTCCCGTTAATTAAATAATTCTTTTCATGTATTTCCTGAGCCAGTTACTTAACTTTTTGCCTCATTCACCTGAGAGAACAATATACAACTGTATTTATGCTCTCTTTGCAATCCCAAATTGATATCCAAGTAGTGCGTCACTCCATTAGTAATATACATTTGCATGTTTCATCGTGGCTGTATTTTTAGCAGACGTATCACGTCAGCTTTATCCATAGTAAATGAATTAAGATGAAGTTAGGGTACAGCTGCCGCGAGTCTTTCCGTCCAGCTAATGGAGTTTCCGGGGGCCAGCTCTCCATTCAGTGTTCCTGGAGCACAGTCACCAATATATATACACTGTGAGGTGTATGTCTCTCAACTTATGTATGCTGCGAATATACTATAGTCCCTAAATTAGGAATTCAGGTATTCTTGACACATGGTGAACAAGTGACATGCAGCCCTAGTAACGCTTTCAGTAATCGATAGGCTTTAATCCCCATTAACCAAAGAATTTTCCTCCCTGGCTGCTGTGTAGTGGTGTGAGACTCACACCACTGTTTTCATAACTTATTCCAGAACTGAAGTGCTACCCGTGTGTGTGTGTGTGTGTGTGTGTGTGTGTGTGTGTGTGTGTGTGTGTGTGTGTGTGTGTGTGTGTGTGTGTGTGTGTGTGTGTGTGTGTTTGTGTACTCACCTAACTGTGGTTGTAGGGGTCGAGACTCAGCTCCTGACCCCGCCTCTTCACCGAGTGCTACTAGGTCCTCTCTCTCCCTGCTCCACGTGCTTTATCATACCTCATCTTACAGCTATGTATGGTTCCTGCCTCCACTTCCTCATTTGCTAGGCTATTCCACTTCCTGACTACTCTATGGCTGAAGAAATACTTCATAACATCCCTTTGACTCATCTGGGTCTTCAACTTCCAACTGTGACCCTTTGTTTCTGTGTTCCCTCTTTGGAACATCCTGTCTTTGTCCACCTTGTATATTCCACACAGTATTTTGTATGTCGTTATCATGTCTCCCCTAACCCTCCTGTTCTCCAGTGTCGTCAGGCCGATTTCCCTTAACCTTTCTTCATAGGACATTCCCCTTAGCTCTGGAACTAACCTTGTCGCAAACCTTTGCACTTTCTCTAATTTCTTGACGTGCTTAATCAAGTGTGGGTTCCGAACAGGTGCTACATACTCCAGTATCGGCCTGACGTACACGATGCACAGTGTCTTGAACGATTCCTTACTAAGGTATCGGAACGCTGTTCTCAGGTTTGCCAGGCGCCCATATGATGCAGCAGTTATCTGGTTGATGTGTGCTTCCGGAGACGTGCTCGGTGTTATACTCACCTCAAGATCTTTCTCCTTGAGCGAGATTTGCAGTCTTTGGCCACCTAGCCTATACTCTGTCTGCGGTCTTCTTTGCCTTTCTCCGATCTTCATGACTTTGCATTTGGCGGGGTTAAATTCGAGAAGCCAGTTGCTGGACCAGGTGTCCAGCCTGTCCAGGTCTCTTCGAAGGCCTGCCTGATCCTCATCCGATTTAATTCTCCTCATTAACTTCACATCATCTACGAACAGGGACACTTCTGAGTCTAACCCTTCCACCATGTCATCCACATATACCAAAAATAGCACTGGTCCTAGGACCGACCCCTGTGGGACCCCGCTCGTCACAGGTGCCCACTGTGATACCTCATCACGTACCATGATTTGTTGTTGCCTCCCTGTCAGGTATTCTCTTATACGCCCTTGATCCTCTAGCTTCTGTATAATCTCTTGTGAGGAACTGTGTCAAAGGCCTTCTTACAGTCCAAGAAGATGCAATCAACCCACCCCTCTCTCGCATGTCTTACTTCTGTTACTTTAGCATAAAATTCCAGAAGGTTTGTAACACAGGATTTGCCTTCCATGAATCCGTGCTGGTTGGCGTTTATACTCTTGTTCTGTTCCAAGTGCTCCACCACTCTTCTCCTGATAATCTTCTCCGTGATTTTGCATACTATACATGTCAGTGGCATTGGTCTATAGTTTAGTGCCTATTTTCGGTCTTCGTTTTTAAAAATGGGTACTACATTTGCCGTCTTCCACACCTCAGGTAGTTGCCCAGTTGCAAGGGATGTGTTGAAGATTGTGGTAAGTGGCACACACAGCATATCCGCTCCCTCTCTAAGAACCCACGGGAAGATGTTGTCCGGTCCCATTGCCATTGAGGTATCAATGTCCCATAGCAGCTTCTTCACCTCACGTGTGTGTGTGTGTGTGTGTGTGTGTGTGTGTGTGTGTGTGTGTGTGTGTGTGTGTGTGTGTGTGTGTGTGTGTGTGTGTGTGTGTGTGTGTGTGTGTGTGTGTGTGTGTGTGTGTGTGTGTGTGTGTGTGTGTGTGTGCAGCGCGTGTGTGTGTCCGTAAATATGTACCAACTCGTGGGCCCGCGCACGTGCGCTTTAAACGGAATCCTCAGCACAAATTCATAGATTTTTATCTTCCCACAATTCCTAACATCCCCACGACTGTGCTCCACCGCACGCAAATTCCACCTTGCTCCTAAATATATATATATATATATATATATATATATATATATATATATATATATATATATATATATATATATATATATATATATATATATATATATATATATATATATATATATATATATATATATATATATATATATATATATATATATATATATACAACTGTGCTATTTTTCGCACGTTTCTTTTCCCAGTGTGCGAGTTGTTGCCTTCAAACACAGATCTCCGTCTTGGCGTAGTTTTCGTTTCCTCCCCTTTATAGCTCTAAATTACAGAGCTATTTAGCTTTTATTGACCTCGTGAATAACTGCTCAGGAGGCGACTGTCTGACCCCCGACATCAAAGACGCTCTGATAATAAAGTAGAGGTGCTGGTGGCTCTGGAGATATGTTACGCTAGGTGTTCCCGGGCTGGCGTGTGACGCAACTCAATCTTGCGACGGGTGTTCATATGCTTATATGTGACGCAACCCTGGGTTAACCTGGTTGGCTGGTGGGGTCTGGGTACTCGCCTGTAACGCAACTCTGCAATGCCGCGCGTCTAGGTGCTTGCGTGTAACGCAGGGTGTGATTAGTTATAGTTACTTCTAGGGGGTCCTGGGAGTTGAGTATATCATCCTGAACAATGCTGGCCAGTCAGGGGCTCCTCGTATTTTCTCGACGTGTAAATGAGTGCATCCATGGGGTCGTTAGCTCGATCCATAGCACTCATTTATATATTTCAGACCCTCATTCCATGTCCAGGAGTGTTGTGTATATTACCTTCGTGTCAGCGAAGCCTGTATGGGGCCAAAGATCCTAAGAAAATGTAATTTGTGCAAAAGCTTGGGCTTTCGCAAGTAATAGTGAAGTTCGGAGATCGAACGTCAGCTCCTGGCCCTACCTCGTAATTATAAATGACCATGTTAACTGTCTAGGGAGCCAAGTCTAGGGTTACTCAAAACTGTGCGTGGGATCTGTTTTGCCACTTCCTCATCTAAGTTCCTTCACCTCATGACCACCCTGAGACTGAAGAAATATTTTCTAACATCCCTAGGGCTTATCTACTTCGTTTATCGCTATCTGTTTCCCCATGTCTCTAACCTCGCACATCGAAGTCTCCCCTCGTCCATCCTATTCAGCCCTCTGAGTGTCTTGTACTCTGATACCTAGTCATCCTTCGTACTTCTGTCGTCAGGTTAAGTTCTTTTAATCATTCGTAGTATGTCAGTCCTTTCAGGCTCTTGACCAATCTAATTGCAAAGCTTTAATTTTTTTCTGGTTATACGCTCAAGATAATTTATATGGCACTGAGATCTTGATCCCGACTGACATGATAACATCACGCAGTTGCTGCAGATTTGTTGGCTGCACAGGTGTGAATTTCCTGTCGCACCCCATCCAAAAGGTTTACACCAAATTCTGACCCTACCATATGCATGTCAGTTTGAACCAGTTTGGCCATTCTCCTCCGACCTCTCTCTCATTATCAACGTGTTTTTTCTCACATAACTGCTGTTCACTGAATGTTTTGTGTTTTTCACACTATTCTCTGTAAACTCTAAAGACTATTTTGCATGAAAATCCCACCAGCAGCTTCTGAGATACTCAAACAGCTCCGTCTGGCACCAACAATCATTCTAAAATCTGATGTTTCGTGTGAACAACAATTGAACCTCTTCATCATGCCTGCATGCTTTTAGGCATAGAGGCTAATTAGATGCTTACATTAACGAGTAGATGTACTAGAGTACTTAATACAGTGGCCACTGAGTGTAGTTGTAGGTGGGGATATTGCAGTTCGGTGGGCCATTTGAAATGTGATGCATGCACACTTCTGGTCAGAGAGGTGTTAAATGAATAATGGTGCATGGGTTTTTACATTTCTGGGCCACCCTATCTCAGTCGGAGACAGCCGGTGTCTCCAAAACAAAGGTTTGAATGACTTTTGCTTCAGGTTTTGCTTGTTAGTCATAAGTCACCGAGGTTACTGTAAATGTGCGTTCCAGTAATATACCGAGTACTATAATTAATTCAGAGTCCTCTTTATTATTCAAAAGTTGCATGTTTCTCACCCTTACTCTCTATACTCCGTCACCGGTTCTCTTCCTCCTTTCCCGATTTTTAGATATTTTTTTCCGCTCCCTGAGGTTGAACTTCAGTAGCCATTTACGTGAACACCTCTACCCAAGTTATCTTGCAGAATGTCCCTGTCTACTACACTTTTAAATCGCATTAACCTCATGTCGTCTGTCAGTGGTTATAATTAACGTCTCTAAGTCGTTTTTCTTATCGTTATCTATACAAGGATAATCACTGGTTACAATGCTGACACTTATGGGACCCTATTCCTCGCATCTGCCCATCCTGGAACATCACAATCCACTTGACCATTAATCTGTCTCCTCGCTCTAATAAATTCTTTGATCCTTCGCAGTTCTTTATCATCCACGCCTGCCATCTAGTTTGTGGATCATTGAGTGGTGTGTGTGTGTGTGTGCGTGTGTGTGTGTGTGTGTGTGTGTACATGTGTGTGTGTGTACTCACCTACTTGTACTCACCTAGTTGAGGTTGCAGTGGTCAAGTCCGAGCTCCTGGCCCCGCCTCTTCACTGATCGCTACTAGGTCACTCTCCCTGAACCTTGAGCTTTATCATACCTCTGCTTAAAGCTATGTACGGATCCTGCCTCCACTACATCGCTTCCCAAACTATTCCACTTCCTGACTACTCTGTGGTTGAAGAAATACTTCCTAACATCCCTGTGATTCATCTGTTTCTTCAACTTCCAACTGTGTCCCCTTGTTGCTGTGTCCCATCTCTGGAACATCCTGTCTTTGTCCACCTTGTCAATTCCTGTCAATATTTTGTATGTCGTTATCATGTTCCCCGTATCTCTCCTGTCCTCCAGTGTTGTCAGGTTGATTTCCCTTAACCTCTCCTCGTAGGACATACCTCTTAGCTCTGAGACTAGTCTTGTTGCAAATCTTTGCACTTTCTCTAGTTTCTTTACGTGCTTGGCTAGATGTGGGTTCCAAACTGGTGCCGCATACTCCAATATGGGCCTAACGTACACGGTGTACAGGGTCCTGAACGATTCCTTATTGAGATGTCGGAATGCTGTTCTGAGGTTTGCTAGGCGCCCATATGCTGCAGCCGTTATTTGGTTGATGTGCGCTTCAGATGTGCCTGGTGTTATACTCACCCCATGATTTTTTTCATTGAGTGAGGTTTGTAGTCTCTGGCCCCCCTAGACTGTACTCCGTCTGCGGTCTTCTTTGCCCTTCCCCAATCTTCATGACTTTGCACTTGGTGGGGTTGAACTCCAGGAGCCAATTGCTGGACCAGGTCTGCAGCCTGTCCAGATCCCTTTGTAGTTCTGCCTGGTCTTCGATCGAATGAATTCTCCTCATCAACTTCACGTCATCTGCAAACAGGGATACTTCAGAGTCTATTACTTCCGTCATGTCGTTCACAAATACCAGAAACAGCACTGGTCCTAGGACTGACCCCTGTGGGACCCCGCTGGTCACAGTTCCCCACTCTGACACCTCGCCACGTACCATGACTCGCTGCTGTCTTCCTGTGTGTGTGTGTGAGTGTGTGTGTGTGTGTGTGCGTGTGTGTGTGTGTGTGTGTGTGTGTGTGTGTGTGTGTGTGTGTGTGTGTGTGTGTGTGTGTGTGTGTGTGTGTGTGTGTGTGTGTGTGTGGGTGTGTGTACACGTGTGCAGACAAGCACGCAACATCCAACATTATCATAATGTTTCATTAGCTTATCAAGGCGAACTTTTTGCCGAGAAATTTAACATCGTCTGAAGTTTAAACTCACTGGAAGAAAAAGTTGGTCGCCACCCTGCATAGCAATTAGAGTGGGATGCCACGCCCTGCTGGGTGACAGCCTCAGCAGCACTCTGATGGGTGACACCCTCAGTAGCATTCTGCTGGGTGACACTCTCAGCAGCACTCTGCTGGGTGACACTCTCAGCAGCACTCTGCTGGGTGACACCCTTAGCAGCACTCTGCTGGGTGACACTCTCAGCAGCACTCTGCTGGGTGACACCCTTAGCAGCACTCTGCTGGGTGACACTCTCAGCAGCACTCTGCTGGGTGACACCCTTAGCAGCACTCTGCTGGGTGACACTCTCAGCAGCACTAAAATTCTTCATTACAATGTTACTTCTCATTAAATCGCTTTTCAATTGTAATTCGTAACTGAAATTCATTAAGCAATGACGCCACTTAATATTTGACGAAATTTTGGTTGAGACGGATGATGAATGGAAGGATGGCTTGATGGATGAATGGAAATGATGCTTTGAGGATGATTGGGTGGATGGCATGGAGGATGGATGGTAGGATGGATGGTAGGATGGATGGTAGGATGGATTGTAGGATGGCATGGAGGATGGATGGTAGGATGGACGGATGGATGAACTGATAAGCCGACATTTACAATGACTAATTATTTATCTCGTGTAATCTCCACGACGCAGTCAGTGTGTTCTGTTCCAGATTCACTTGTTTTCCTGGATAACCTGAACTCAACCTTAGTTGAAGTACATGAGAGACAGTTTCGACCAGCCAAGAGGCAGAACCAGTAACGAAGCCTATGCACAACGTCCCTCATGACCTTGGTCCTGGAACCCCCCCCCCTCCTTACGTGGCCCTGGACTTCTGATGTGGTCCTGTACCTCTGACGTGGTCTTCTACCTCTGACGTGGCTCTGCACCTCTTATTGTTTCAGCTAACAACGGTACTAGGAATTATACATTTGCTACACAATATATTACACAGTAATACTGTTGACAAAATAAAATTAATCCAGAAAATTGGTTGTGTTTACTATATTTAAGAGAGGGAGAAAAGGGTGCCGTTGACCGTTTGACGGTTGCTGTTGTAGAGAAAGCAACCGCTGGCATGCGGTGATAAATACGGTTATTTTTAATGACATAAATGCGAAAGCGGTAGCATTTAGCGCATGGGTGATAGCTGGCTTGACTGCAGGACTCAGTGTTCAGGATGATATCAGGACAGGAAAGGGAAGGAAAATGAGAGTGTCGTTGCTGTGGTCGCGTTACAAGAGCTTGCAAACTGCAGATCAACGATGCGTCGTGGTTCAATGCTGTGAACATCCATGTTTTCCCATGTACATTTATTAAAGTGTCAGCTGTAAAATGAGGATAACATTACAGTCTCCTTAAAGTTATCTCTTTGCTGATTGGCTAGCTTCATGCTGACACACTCTTTTTCCATGTCGATAATAACATTCTTGTTATCTTAAGAACATAAGAACATAAGAAAGAAGGAACACTGCAACAGGCCCACTGACCCATGCGAAGCAGGTCCATGTTTCCCCCCGGGTTAGACCAATGACCCACCCAGTCTGGTCATCCCCACTCAAGGATGGAGCACTGTACCAGACCCAGCAGCACAAGCTAGTCAGGTCCAACTCACACCCACCCACACCCACTCATGTATTTATCTAACCTATTTTTAAAACTACACAACGTTTTAGCCTCAATAACTGTACTCGGGAGCTTGTTCCACTCATCCACAACTCTATTACCAAACCAGTACTTTCCTATATCCTTCCTGAATCTGATTTTTTCCAACTTGAAACCCTTGCTGCGAGTCCTGTCTTGGCTGGAAATTTTCAGCACACTATTTACATCCCCTTTATTTATTCCTGTTTTTCATTTATACACCTCGATCATATCCCCCCTAATTCTACGCCTTTCGAGAGAGTGCAGATTCAGGGCCTTCAGTCTCTCCTCATAGGGAAGATTTCTGATACATGGGATCATCTTTGTCATCCTCCTTTGTACGTTTTCCAGAGCATTTATATCCATTCTGTAATACGGTGACCAGAACTGAGCAGCATAGTCTAAATGAGGCCTAACCAAGAATATATAGAGTTGAAGAACAACCTGAGGACTTCTATTATTTATGCTTCTGGATATGAAGCCAAGAATTCTGTTAGCTTTAATGCGAACACTAATGCACTGTTGTCTTGGTTTTAGGTTACTGCTAACCAGAACTCCTAAATCCTTTTCACAATCGGTAGTATTAAGATCTACATCATTTAGTTTATATGTGGCATGGTTATTTAACTGTCCAACATTTAGAACTTTGCATTTGTCAATATTAAACTGCATCTGCCACTTCTCCGACCATTGCGTCAGTCTATTCAAATCATCCTGGAGTGCTCTAATGTCCTCATTAGAATGAATTAGACGGCGTATTTTGGTATCATCAGCAAATTTGCTTATGTCGCTATTTATTCCCTCATCTATATCGTTTATGTAAATTGTGAACAACAACGGGCCCAACACTGACCCCTGAGGAACACCGCTTGTGACGTGCCCCCATACGGATTTCTAGCCATTTATGCAAGTAAGTAAGTAAGTTTATTCAGGTATACACAAATACAGTTACATAGAATTATCATACATAGCAGCATATGTGTAGAGAACCTAGGATAACCCAAAAAAGTCAGACAGAGTGACTGCTGTCTATTTGTCAGCCATGCCTCTACCCAGGAAAAAATTTCTCCTCCTATTCCGTGTGCCCTAAGTTTCCTCAATAGCCTCTGTTGTGGAACTCTATCGAAAGCCTTATTGAAGTCCATATACACAATATCATATTCATTACCATGATCTACCTCCTCAAACACCTTAGTGAAAAAAGTTAGTAAATTCGTAAGACTGGAACGCCCCTTTGTAAAATCGTGTTGAGAATCTTTAATCAATCTGTGCCTGTCAAGAGGCTACGAATTGCTTCGGCAATTATTGATTCCATAAATTTTCCCACAATGGAGGTAAGGCTTATTGGTCCATAGTTCGAAGCCAAGGACCTGTCACCTGCCTTGTAAATAGGTATTACATTTGCCATTTTCCACTTATCAGGCACTATGCCAGTTTGTAGTGATATGTTAAAAAGTTTAGCCAAAGGTATGCTAAGTTCCTCTTTACATTTCTTTAACACCCTTGCAAACAGTTCATCAGGGCCTGGGGATTTGTTAGGTTTTAGTTTCTCTATTTGTCTGAGGACCATGTCACTAGTTACCGCAATCGTACATAGTTTATTATCATCCTGTTTTTTGTAATCTATTATTTCAGGAATATCACTAGTATTTTCCTGGGTGAAAACTGAGAGGAAGTAGGTATTTAGAATTTCACACATATCCTTATCACTGTCAGTGATCTGACCAGAGTTACTCTTAAGTGGGCCAATCTTGTCCCTAATCTTACTTCTGTATACCTGAAAGAATCCTTTTGGGTTAGTCTTTGAATTCCTTGCAACCTTAGCCTCATAATCTCTTTTTGCTTTTCTTATTCCTTTCTTTATTTCTCTCTTTAATTGAATATATTGATTTCTTAGCTGCCCATTCCCTTTTTTGATACGCATCTTTTGATACGCGTATATATGCTGCAAAGATAACCACCGCGTTATATTGTATAGCTTATCTGTTCCGCCGTTGGCAAAATGTTTCTGTTATAGCTATGATGTCAAGGTCCTTCTCTGCTATATTTACAGGTTTCATTTTTTTCCTGAGATTTTGCTTATAACGTCACCAAGATAATTTTTATATTATTTAAATGGCCAAAGTTTTTTCATCATTATTAAATGGCTTTCAAGGTTATTCCAGCCTTTTAACTTTTCCCTGAGACAGCCATTATTTAAGGTGTTAAATTTTTATGATAGTGTAATTATATAATAGGATGTTTTAGAGAATATTTCTCGTCTGATATAAATATTCTCTTATTGACTAAAATTGAAGTATATGTCGGGTGAAAGGACATATACACAGAGAGGTCTCTGTGTATATATCTTTCTGTGTATATATCCTCTCAGCGTATATATGCCAAGAATTTAATCCCAAATGTGAGGATAAAAGTATTCTCGCCTGGTAGTAGAGAAGGTTACGTGCAGCCTTTAATGACCTTCGTGTAGTCGATAGGCTTTAAACCCCTCATTAATTAGCCTTGTCGCATTTCACCACGAGATTGATATCTTTGTCGCAAGAGATCAGAAACCCTACGGACCCCCCAAAAAAGCACTTTGCAATGATATCAGGTGAGGATTTTAACATTATAGCTGTTGCATGTGGCTGCCGACACGCAACGAATAAGCTAAAACAGAGACACCCAAAAACAAGGAAATTCTTTACTGGACGACTCGTCACCTCGTGTACTTGTTGGTTTTGCACAAATTTGTCAGCACTTTTCTTGTCATTCCACGGAATTTATAGTTGAGAATAACGCTATCGTTGTTGAGGGAACGTTGCTTGAACTGTCTTCATTATTAGTACTATACTTCTCGTTATTATTATATTATTATTATGATTATTATTATTATTATTATTATCATTATTATTAATGTTATTATTTCTGTTGTTATTGGTGATGGTGGAGTGGTGGTGGTGGTGTTAGTGTTATTATTATTATTGTTACTTTTATTAATATTATTATTATTATTATTGTCATCATCATTATCGTCATCATCATCATCATAAGGAAATGGGAGGGAATCAGGTTGAATCCCAGGTAAGGGGAAAGAAGCTGCCTTTTCTTGGAACAAGAGCCCACCATCAGTATCAAGACACTCTCCTAGGAAGGATCAGACACTCCTCCTAACACTCCCACACCACCAGTCTCAAGACTACTCTAATCCTATAAATGGGAATTAAGCTCTCTCTCACTCAGTGTGTATACTGTGGCATGCAAAGAGTACGTAACCTTTATTCGGCGCATGTACACACCCTCATTGAAAGGCTATCTCCCCCAACCAGCGAACCAGGTACTAAGGGTTGATGATGGGGCCCCGTCGTTCAATCAGTACCCAGGTTCCAGCCAATGATAAAATGGTTTTGGCAATCACAGAGGTGATGTGGGTACCACTCATTCCCATTCTAGAGCTGGTTGAAGCACGGTCTGCTCTCTACTGGCTTCTATTCTGCCTTGCTTACCGTGGAGTGCACTAATACCTATTGTTGTACATAGTGTATATAGTGTACATACTTCTGTTCTAAATTGGTGAATGATAATACAAGTCAAAAGTTTTTCTGCTGTGTTTATTTTGCTCCCTTTACACCCAGGATAACAGGCCTTTGGGACTCCTGGGTTGTAATATATACATATACATCTCTGTGTATATATCCTAGGCGGCTCCCTTCTGTTACTAAGAGCAAGGTCTCGGCGCTCTTATTGATATCAGTGCAAAATAAAGCAATTTTTTCCAAACCATATTGACCTGTCTATTTATATAGTGTAATTAAACCCTTCTTTTTTCATTTTAAGTACACATAAATATCATTAATGATTTGAACAGCGACACCCCCCACCCCTTCCCTTCCCCTCTCTCCCCTCCTTCCCTCCCCCTCCCCTCTCCCTCCTCCCTACCCCCGTCCTCTCTGGTCTGGTGTAAGCTAATACGGTAATCTAATATAGCAGTTTCTGTTAATATTATTTTTTTAATATACCATATTTATTTTAAATGGGGAGAATATTATCAAGTTTAAATATGGCTGATAAATGCAGAGCGTTTTTTTTATTTATTTCCGAGGGAGCAATTATTGTATTTGCTCGCACTGTATTAATCTCATTATTACATCCTAAATATAATACTGTAATAATCTGGCACTTACGTTTGTATAATTACCGTGGCAGTGTACCGCTGGTGCCACTCACCTGCACCCAGCAGTTTAAACACCTGGCATGTGAGTTAATCAGTGGTTGCCATGTTATGGTTGTTATATATTCATATTTTGTTTTCATTTTTAAATTCTACTAGAAGTGAAATATATATATATATATATATATATATATATATATATATATATATATATATATATATATATATATATATATATATATATATTTTAAATATATACTTATTTATTTATATACATATATATATTCAGTGTGTGTGCGTGTATGTGTTCTTGGGGCCGAACCTTCTGCACAGCATTTGCAAATCATCAGCTGAACCACCTTAGCCACAGATTTTTCAAACGATAATATTTACTTGTAGCCTCAGCGGCTTTCTTGGTTACTGGAAGGTAAACAGAGTCCTTTAAGGCATTAAAATTAATGTCCTTTGCTACTCATCACTTATGTGACGGTAGAACCAACTCCAGCACTTACGTTTGTATTAGTGTATACAGAGAAAGAACCGCTGAATCCGCAAGGGTGTTACGACACATACAGCACCATGGGTAGGTCTAGTGGTTTGTAACTAGAGGTAGCGGAGACAGCTCAATACAGAGTTTCAAGAATCTAAAAAGAACCACACTGCAATCATCTTGGGACGTGTTTAGTGGAAGCGTTTTGAACCTGGAACCCCTCAAGGAAGGTTCCTTGATGTTGGTGAGGGGCTCTTGATTTAGGGAATTGGATCTGTGCTCCAGTTCCCAGAATTAAGCCTGAATGCCTTCCACATCCCCCCCCAGGCGCTGTATAATCCTCCGGGTTTAGCGCTTCCCCCTTGATTATAATAATAATTTGAACCTGGAAGTTCACTCGATCCAAATGTGTGGAGTGGTGAAGATCTCACGACCGAAACGTATTCATTAAACATGGCCTAAAAGCCACTACTTTTCGGTATCATATATCTCTATATCCACTGCTGCAAAACTACGTTAGGAATGAAGACCAGAGGAGGAGCCAAGAGCTGGAAATCAACGCCAGCAGACAACTCGGCGAGTAACAACTTTTAAGTACACACGTAATCACCCGTAAACAAAAAACACTCAACACATCTACAACAGAGCGAAGGGGCCGTCGAAAAATAAATACTCGAGTTTATAAAATTACATCGGATATGTTTTTATTCAGCAGGTGGATTTTACACGAAATTCTCACACTGATACATAAGAGACAAAAAGAAAAAAAATACCAACAAAATGTGTAGCCTTTATATTTTTTATTATCGAGGACGATAACGCCAGCAGCACATTCTTTGTCTCTCTCTCTGTTCCTCTTTCAGAAATACCTTTTAACACATTCTATACCCAGCCTTTTTTTTCGTTTCGTTGTGCTCACCTTTTTTGTTTCGATTCAATCGTGTGTTTCATAAATTTTTTCCCTCGATGTTTATACCAGTTTCTGCTCTCCCCCTCCCCCTCTTTCCCTCTCCATAGAATCTGAATGAATAAAAAAAGGAACACTACAATGGAATTGCAGCATTTGTAGTCCAGCTCAATGTTATTTTGACCTTTTGATGACACGGAAATTGTGACATTGTTGATGACACCTGACGTCCCTCGTGGAAGTCATTGTTATTAGTGGCGATGCTGGCTCTCGTCCAATGAGAGCTGGGTACTGGTGCACACCCACCGTTCTCATTGGCTGGGCCGCTAGTAGCCCTGCAGTGATGTAGTATTTCCGTACTTCATAATACCCGTTCATAATAGATACCTTTGTAATATTCCTCTCACCAGGGGATGCTAAGGATCTGATATTTGATATACCCGTTAATAAAAAAAGTTGTGTTGTTATCGTGTGTGTAGTAGTAGTAGTAGTAGTAGTAGTAGTAGTAGTAGTAGTAGTAGTAGTAGTAGTAGTAGTAGTAGTAGTAGTAGTAGTAATAAAAGTAGTCATTAGTTGTCAAAGGCACTTGTCTATAGACATTTGGCCTGTTGTCTGTGATATGTGTGTTTCTTTGCTTGTTTCAGCGTGTGTCTCTGTGTGTTTCCACCCATTTGTGCTTTCTTATTTGCTGTTGCTTGGGTCGATGTACAGCTCCTGGCCCTGGCCTCTTTAAGCGACTACCTTCACCAGCTTCCTGCCTCGTAGTCTTGTCTTTAAAATAATACTAATGCTGCTTCAAGCATTTATCCTCAAAAGAAAAATTCGTTTTGCTTCCACAGTCTCTTCTTGTAAGTCACTCCGCTTCTTGATCACCTTGAGGCTGAAGAAGTCCTTCCTAACAGTCCTTTGACTCAGTGTAACTTCCAGCTATATCTTCTTACCGACTATCAGACAGTTCCTGTCTGCCCCATCAAGCTCTCAATTCTCGGAGTATCTTGTACATTATTGTCATATCTTCCCTGAATTTCCTCTCCAAACCCAGCAGCGAGGGCGTAGGTATGTATATACGAGTTCGTGTATGGCCGAGTATTTATGTGCGTTTTCATTTGTGCCTACGCATTTTTAAATGTAAGTGTACATTTATATACACATATGTACCTGCGTTAGCATATATAAACTTGTATATATGCTAATGCTCAACATACACACACAAATAAATAAATACAGATATGAAAACTAGACTATACATATCATGGGGGATAAAAAATAAAAAGGGCTACCGGTTGAAGCTGCCATCCTATCTCTCCCTCTTACATTACTACAAAACAATTCAAATTTTACATGAAAGCGTCGCTTCTGGCAGTGCTGCTTCGGACGAGGGATTACCTCGTTACTGTTCCAACTTTGCGACAATTCCCTGTCCCTTAGCCGCCGGTCACTGGTCTCCACTCTGGCCCCGTTAATTGCTAAGTCCACAGTAGTGTTTTCCATGTGATAGTATGGTAGATTTAGACGAATGACTATAAGGCAGATTTAGAAGAATGGTTATAAGGCAGATTTAAGGGAATGGCTATAAGGTAGATTTAGACGACTAGTTATAGTTATATTTAGATGAATGGTTATAAGGTACATTTAGAAGAATGGTTATATGGCAGATTTAGACAAATTTATGAGGTAGATTTAGAAGAATGGTTACATGATATATTTAGACGAATTTATAGGTTTGATTTAGACGAATGGTTATAAGATAGATTTAGACGAATGTTTGAAGTGTTAGGTTTCTATCTTAACGCCTTGTTTTGCTTTGTATCGTAGCTAGGGCCATTTAACTATTGCACAAATAACCCGCACATAGGAGAAAGGAGCTTACGGCGACGTGTGACTTAATGGTCCAAGTCGGACCGAAACGTCGTCGTAACCTCCTCTCTCTCCCATGTGCGGGTTATTTGTATATTCTTCCAGTCACGATATTGTGCCTTTTTGCTATTTATTCAGTTAATTATTAGCCTGGTAAAATTCTGTGAGGAAAGATACGTTGCCCCGTGAAAGCTTGTTTTGACTGATTGGTTAATGAGGGTGTTTAAAGTCTGCCAACTACACGAGAGTCATGTTCACCACAAGTCAAGAACATTTTAATTCTTTAAACCCGAATTAAACTTAACTCTCTGTGTATATACACTGAGCAAAATACATCTCTTGGTGTATATATCCCTTGCTTTCTTTTGTAAGTTCTCTCTCTCTCT
>NC_091303.1:11608472-11623472 GCF_038502225.1 Cherax quadricarinatus
TTAACACCCCTCCTTCAGAGTGCAGGCACTGTACTTCCCATCTCCAGGACTCAAGTCCGGCCTGCCGGTTTCCCTGAATCCCTTCATAAATGTTACTTTGCTCACACTCCAACAGCACGTCAAGTATTAAAAACCATTTGTCTCCATTCACTCCTATCAAACACGCTCACGCATGCCTGCTGGAAGTCCAAGCCCCTCGCACACAAAACCTCCTTTACCCCCTCCCTCCAACCCTTCCTAGGCCGACCCCTACCCCGCCTTCCTTCCACTACAGACTGATACACTCTTGAAGTCATTCTGTTTCGCTCCATTCTCTCTACATGTCCGAACCACCTCAACAACCCTTCCTCAGCCCTCTGGACAACAGTTTTGGTAATCCCGCACCTCCTCCTAACTTCCAAACTACGAATTCTCTGCATTATATTCACACCACACATTGCCCTCAGACATGACATCTCCACTGCCTCCAGCCTTCTCCTCGCTGCAACATTCATCACCCACGCTTCACACCCATATAAGAGCGTTGGTAAAACTATACTCTCATACATTCCCCTCTTTGCCTCCAAGGACAAAGTTCTTTGTCTCCACAGACTCCTAAGTGCACCACTCACTCTTTTTCCCTCATCAATTCTATGATTCACCTCATCTTTCATAGACCCATCCGCTGACACGTCCACTCCCAAATATCTGAATACATTCACCTCCTCCATACTCTCTCCCTCCAATCTGATATCCAATCTTTCATCACCTAATCTTTTTGTTATCCTCATAACCTTACTCTTTCCTGTATTCACCTTTAATTTTCTTCTTTTGCACACCCTACCAAATTCATCCACCAATCTCTGCAGCTTCTCTTCAGAATCTCCCAAGAGCACAGTGTCATCAGCAAACAGCAGCTGTGACAACTCCCACTTTGTGTGTGATTCTTTATCTTTTAACTCCACGCCTCTTGCCAAGACCCTCGCATTTACTTCTCTTACAACCCCATCTATAAATATATTAAACAACCACGGTGACATCACACATCCTTGTCTAAGGCCTACTTTTACTGGGAAAAAATTTCCCTCTTTCCTACATACTCTAACTTGAGCCTCACTATCCTCGTAAAAACTCTTCACTGCTTTCAGTAACCTACCTCCTACACCATACACTTGCAACATCTGCCACATTGCCCCCCTATCCACCCTGTCATACGCCTTTTCCAAATCCATAAATGCCACAAAGACCTCTTTAGCCTTATCTAAATACTGTTCACTTATATGTTTCACTGTAAACACCTGGTCCACACACCCCCTACCTTTCCTAAAGCCTCCTTGTTCATCTGCTATCCTATTCTCCGTCTTACTCTTAATTCTTTCAATTATAACTCTACCATACACTTTACCAGGTACACTCAACAGACTTATCCCCCTATAATTTTTGCACTCTCTTTTATCCCCTTTGCCTTTATACAAAGGAACTATGCATGCTCTCTGCCAATCCCTAGGTACCTTACCCTCTTCCATACATTTATTAAATAATTGCACCAACCACTCCAAAACTATATCCCCACCTGCTTTTAACATTTCTATCTTTATCCCATCAATCCCGGCTGCCTTACCCCCTTTCATTTTACCTACTGCCTCACGAACTTCCCCCACACTCACAACTGGCTCTTCCTCACTCCTACAAGATGTTATTCCTCCTTGCCCTATACACGAAATCACAGCTTCCCTATCTTCATCAACATTTAACAATTCCTCAAAATATTCCCTCCATCTTCCCAATACCTCTAACTCTCCATTTAATAACTCTCCTCTCCTATTTTTAACTGACAAATCCATTTGTTCTCTAGGCTTTCTTAACTTGTTAATCTCACTCCAAAACTTTTTCTTATTTTCAACAAAATTTGTTGATAACATCTCACCCACTCTCTCATTTGCTCTCTTTTTACATTGCTTCACCACTCTCTTAACCTCTCTCTTTTTCTCCATATACTCTTCCCTCCTTGCATCACTTCTACTTTGTAAAAACTTCTCATATGCTAACTTTTTCTCCCTTACTACTCTCTTTACATCATCATTCCACCAATCACTCCTCTTCCCTCCTGCACCCACTTTCCTGTAACCACAAACTTCTGCTGAACACTCTAACACTACATTTTTAAACCTACCCCATACCTCTTCGACCCCATTGCCTATGCTCTCATTAGCCCATCTATCCTCCAATAGCTGTTTATATCTTACCCTAACTGCCTCCTCTTTTAGTTTATAAACCTTCACCTCTCTCTTCCCTGATGCTTCTATTCTCCTTGTATCCCATCTACCTTTTACTCTCAGTGTAGCTACAACTAGAAAGTGATCTGATATATCTGTGGCCCCTCTATAAACATGTACATCCTGAAGTCTACTCAACAGTCTTTTATCTACCAATACATAATCCAACAAACTACTGTCATTTCGCCCTACATCATATCGTGTATACTTATTTATCCTCTTTTTCTTAAAATATGTATTACCTATAACTAAACCCCTTTCTATACAAAGTTCAATCAAAGGGCTCCCATTATCATTTACACCTGGCACCCCAAACTTACCTACCACACCCTCTCTAAAAGTTTCTCCTACTTTAGCATTCAGGTCCCCTACCACAATTACTCTCTCACTTGGTTCAAAGGCTCCTATACATTCACTTAACATCTCCCAAAATCTCTCTCTCTCCTCTGCATTCCTCTCTTCTCCAGGTGCATACACGCTTATTATGACCCACTTCTCGCATCCAACCTTTACTTTAATCCACATAATTCTTGAATTTACACATTCATATTCTCTTTTCTCCTTCCATAACTGATCATTTAACATTACTGCTACCCCTTCCTTTGCTCTAACTCTCTCAGATACTCCAGATTTAATCCCATTTATTTCCCCCCACTGAAATTCTCCTACCCCCTTCAGCTTTGTTTCGCTTAGAGCCAGGACATCCAACTTCTTTTCATTCATAACATCAGCAATCATCTGTTTCTTGTCATCCGCACTACATCCACGCACATTTAAGCATCCCAATTTTATAAAGTTTTTCTTCTTCTCTTTTTTAGTAAATGTATACAGGAGAAGGGGTTACTAGCCCATTGCTCCCGGCATTTTAGTCGCCTCATACGACACGCATGGCTTACGGAGGAAAGATTCTTTTCCACTTCCCCATGGACAATAGAAGAAATAAAAAAGAACAAGAGCTATTTAGAAAAAGGAGAAAAACCTAGATGTATGTATATATATATATGCATGTGCGTGTCTGTGAAGTGTGACCAAAGTGTAAGTAGGAGTAGCAAGATATCCCTGTTATCTATATATATATCGTGCCGAATATGTAAAACTCGTCAATTAGCAAGAACTTATTTAAAATTAAGTCCTTTCTAAAATTTTCTCTAATACGTTTAAAGATATATTTTTTTCATTAATGTTAATGTAAAAATTTTTAATTTTGCACCAAAAGAATCTTAGAAAACTTACCTAACCTTATTATAACAAGAACAATTTATTTTAGCCTAACCCAACTAAATATATTTTAGATTTGTTTACAATAATTTAATACTAAACAAACACAGTGAAATATATTTTTTTCGTTAGGTTCAGAATGATTTTGGCGAAATTATTGCATACACAAATTTTCACTTGTCCTATATGGCAAGATGAACGTTGCTATTTAAGCCAAGATCGCAAGTTCTGCCTATTCGGCACGACATATATATATATATATATATATATATATATATATATATATATATATATATATATATATATATATATATATATATATAAGAACGGATAACTGTGTCCCTCTGCCCCATCATCGCAGGAATCAAAGAGGTAGACCCAAGAAAAGTCCCACTGAAAACGAGAAAATTTGCGCACAGGTTAGCAAAAAAATTGAAGAAGGTAACACAGTGGGAGCAATAAGAATAATTACAAGTGACGACACTGTAGCCCCCAAGGATGAGACCACGGCCCAAGCACTAAGAGACAAGCATCCAACCAGGGACACCATAGCCATCAACGACAACCCTGAGGAAGACCCCATTACTGAACAATTAATTTTGCCAGAATCGGAAGTCTAAAAGGCGATCGTGTCATTTCCAGCAGGATCTGCAGGAGGTTACACTGGAATTCGACCTCAGCACCTCAAAGAGATGGTAAATCCAGTACTCGGTGAATCTGCATCAATTCTTCTCACCGAGTTAACAACTTTCGTCAACAATTGCCTGGCTGGGCGAATCCCAGAAGAAATTAAACCTTTCTTTTTAGGAGCCACACTATGTGCTTTGAAGAAGAGGGATGGTGGAATCAGACCCATTGCAGTTGGAAACACTCTTCGCCGTCTCGTTGACAAAGCAGCAGTGAGAAACATTCGCCTAGGAGCTGCCACTTTACTCCAGCCACACCAACTGGGCTTTGGGGTCCCTCAAGCCAGTGAAGCTGCAGCTCATGCGGCAAGGGCCTACATCAGGGACCTACCAGAAGACAAGGCCATAGTCAAACTTGATTTTAGAAATGCCTTTAATATGGTGAAGAGAGATGCTGTTTTGCCAGCTGTTCGGGTTCGGTTCCCCAGTCTCTTTCCATTCATTTCAGCCGGCTACAGCAAACCCTCAATTCTTTTGTTTGGAGAACATGAAATTCAATCATCAGAGGGTGTTCAGCAGGGTGACCCACTCGCTCCACTTCTCTTCTGCTTGGCAGTAAGAGAACTAATTTCCAGCCTACGCAGTGAGCTCAATATCTGGTACCTGGATGACGGCACTCTGGCAGGTACTGAAGAGTCCCTCGTGGGGGACCTACAACAGGTGAAAACACAGGGAGAAGACTTGGGACTCATCCTCAATCCCTCCAAGTGCGAAATCATCACAGCGAACCAGAAAATAATCAATGCTGTGCGAAGAATCCTCCCAGAAGTCTCAACTACAACTCCGTCCAACAGTACCCTCTTGGGGGCACCGCTGGGTCACCAGGACATCGATACTGTCCTCAGGGACAAATTGAATGACCTGATGAGAATGGAGGAGAGAATAAGCGATCTTGATGCCCATGATGCTCTGTATCTCCTCACAAGGTGTCTTACTATTCCAAGACTCACTTACTTCTTGAGGTGTGCACCCTCTTTTGACAACCCAACACTCGATGAATATGACGCACACCTGGGATCAACTTTTAAGAAGGCACTGAACCTGTCACTAGAGGATGAGTAATGGGATCAGGCAACCCTCCCAGTGCGACTGGGAGGTATAGGGGTGCGTAAAGCAACGCATGTTGCTTTACCTGCTTTTCTGTCTTCGTGTTTGGCTTCCAGTGCATTAGTCAAGAAGATAGTGCCCGAACGCTTGAGAGACTTGGTAGGAGCTCAAGACCCCAGGTTAACTGAAGCAGCGATTCGGTGGGACACCCTTACAGACTCCTCCAGTAGACCAGCTCCTCCCAAACAGCACAAACAGTCCCACTGGGACAAACCGATCATGAAAAAAATCGCCAACACAATGCTCTCCAATGCTTCAGGAAAGAACAAAGCTCGTCTCCTGGCAGTGAAGGCACCACACTCAGGAGATTTCCTGTTAGCTCTTCCCAATTCCTCCCTGGGCACCCGTCTCGACCCACAGGCCATTCGGATTGGTGTTCTTCTTCGCCTAGCCGCCCCCATCCTCACCGAACATAGGTGTATTTGCGACAGGGCGACAGCTGATCAATTCGGACTTCATGGTCTCGTGTGCCACACAGCAGAAGGGAAGTATGCCAGACATGAGGAGATCAATGACATAATAAAGAGAAGCCTCGCCACAGCCCGTTGCCCAGCTCAACGGGAACCCCAAGTACAGAGGTCTGATGGAAGTCAAAAGCGTCCTGATGGAGCCACTATGCTACCCTGGAAGGATGGAAAGCAGATTGCCTGGGACTACACCTGTGCTGCCACATTGGCAGACACCTACTTGCCATACTCTGTAGTAGAAGGGGGTGGAGCTGCCAGCCACAGGGAGACCCAAAAGATCCGAAAATATGAAGACCTTCCCCCTTGCTATAACTTCATTCCAATAGGGTCGGAGACCCTTGGAGCATGGGGCAAGTGTGCTCTAAAGTTCCTCAAAGAGCTGGGTGAAAAGCTCATCATAGAAACCAAGGACCACAGGGCGACCAACTTCCTCTTTCAGAGACTCAGTGTTGCGATCCAGAGAGGAAATGCCTGCAGCATTCTGAGCACGCTGCCCACCGCAGGGGAGCTGGACGAAGTATTCGAGATGTAGCTCTGAGTTACCTATGTTGTTTTACTTTCTGTTGTATTTTTGTGAATGTTTGGCCAATATATATATATATATATATATATATATATATATATATATATATATATATATATATATATATATATATATATATATATATATATATATATATATATATGTATATATATATATATATATGTGTGTGTGTGTGTGTGTGTGTGTGTGTGTGTGTGTGTGTGTGTGTGTGTACTCACCTAATTCACCTAATTGTGGTTGCAGGGGTCGAGACTCAGCTCCTGGCCCCGCCTCTTCACTGACCACTACTGGGTCCTCCCTCTCCCTGCTTCATGAGCTTTATCATACCTCGTCTTAAAACTATGTATAGTTCCTGCCTCCACTACATCGCTTGCCAGACTATTCCACTTCCTAACAACTCTGTGGCTGAAGAAATACTTCCTAACATCCCTTTGACTCATCTGAGTCTTCATCTTCCATTTGTGACCCCTTGTTTCTATCTCCCATCTCTGGAACATCCTGTTTCTGTCCACTTTGTCTATTCCACGCCGTATTTTATATGTCGTTATCATGTCTCCCGTGACCCCCCTGTTCTCCAGTGTCGTCAGACCGATTTCCCTTAACCTTTCTTCATAGGACATTCCCCTAATCTCTGGAACCAGCCTTGTTGCAAACCTTAGCGCTTTCTCTAATTTCTTGACGTGTTTGACCAGATGTGGGCTCCAAACTGGTGCTGCGTACTCCAGTATGGGCTTGACGTACACTGTATATAAAGTCTTGAACGATTCCTTACTGAGGTAGCGGAACGCTTTTCTCAGGTTTGTCAGGCGCCCATATGCCGCAGCAGTTATCTGGTTAATGTGTGCTTCTGGCGATGTACTCGGTATTATACTCACTCCCAGATCTTTCTCCTTGAGCGAGGTTTGCAGTCTTTGGCCTCCTAGCCTATACTCTGTCTGCGGTCTTCTTTGCCCTTCTCCGATTTTCATGACTTTGCATTTGGCGGGGTTAAATTCTAGAAGCCAGTTGCTGGACCACGCATCCAGCCTGTCCAGGTCTCTTTGTAGACCTGTCTGGTCCGCATCTGATTTAATTCTCTTCATTAACTTCACATTGTCTGCAAACAGGGACACTTCTGAGTCTATCCCTTTCGTCATGTCGTTCACATATACCAGGAATAGCACTGGTCCCAGAACTGACCCCTGTGGGTCCCCACTCGTCACCGGCGCCCACTGTGATACCTCATCACGGACCATGACTCGCTATTGCCTCCCTGTTAGGTATTCTCTGATCCATTGCAGTGCCCTTCTTGTTATATGTGCCTGTTCCTCTAGCTTCTGTGTCGAACGCCTTCTTGCAATCCAAGAAAATGCAATCAACCCACCCCTCCCTCTCATTTCTTACTTCAGTTACCTTGTCATAAAACTCTAGTAGGTTTATGGCACAGGATTTGCCTTCCATGAATCCGTGCTGGCTGTCGTTTGTGCGTGTGTGTGTGTGTGTGTGTGTGTGTGTGTGTGTGTGTGTGTGTGTGTGTGTGTGTGTGTGTGTGTGTGCGTGTATGTGTGTGTGTGTGTGTGTGTGTGTGTGTGTGCGTAATCATCTATTTGTACTCACCTATTTGTGGTTGCAGGGGTCGAGTCATAGCTCCTGGCCCCGCCTCTTCACTGATTGCTACTAGGTCCTCTCTCTCCCTGCTCCATGAGCTTTATCATACCTCGCCTTAAAACTATGTATGGTTCCGCCTCCACTACTTCACTTTCTAGGCTATTCCACAGCAGCTACTCTATGACTGAAGAAATACTTCCTAACATCCCTTTGATTCATCTGAGTCTTCAACTTCCAATTGTGACCTTTTGTGTCTGTGTCCCATCTCTGGAACATCCCGTCTTTGTCCACCTCGTCTATTCCGCGCAGTATTTTATATGTCGTTATCATGTCTCCCCTGACCCTCCTGGCCTCCAGTGTCGTCAGGCCGATTTCCCTCAACCTTTCTTCGTAGGACAATCCCCGTAGCTCTGGGACTAGTCTTGTTGCAAACCTTTGCACTTTCTCTAATTTCTTGACGTGCTTGAATAGGTGTGGATTCCAAACTGGTGCTGCATACTCCAGTATGGGCCTGACGTAAATGGTATACAGAGTCTTGAACGATTCCTTACTGAGGTATCGGAACGCTATCCGTAGGTTTGCCAGGCGCCCGTATGCTGCAGCAGTTATCTGATTGATGTGCGCCTCAGGAGACATGCTCGGTGTTATACTCACCCCCAGATCTTTTACCTTGAGTGAGGTTTGCAGTCTTTGGCCATCTAAACTATATTGTGTCTGCGGTCTTCTTTGCCCTTCCCCAATCTTCATGACTTTGCATTTGGCAGGGTTAAACTCAAGGAGCCAGTTGCTGGACCAGGCTTGTAGCCTGTCCAGGTCTTTTTGTAGTCCTGCCTGATCCTCATCCGATTTGATTCTTCTCATTAACTTCACATCGTCCGCAAACAAGGACACTTCTGAGTCTATCCCTTCCGTTATGTCATTCACATATACCAAGAACAGCACAGGTCCTCGGACTGACCCCTGTGAAACTCCGCTTGTCACAGGCACCCACTCTGACACCTCGTCACGTACCATGACTCGTTGTTGCCTCCCTGTCAGGTATTCTCTGATCCGTTGCAGTGCCTTTCTTGTTATGTGTGCCTGACCCTCTAGCTTTTGCAGTAACCTCTTGTGAGGAACTGTGTCGAAGGCCTTCTTGCAGTCCAAAAAAATGCAGTCGATCCACCCCTCTCTCTCTTGTCTTACTTCTGTCACCTTGTCATAAAACTCTAGTAGGTTTGTGACTCAGGATTTTCCCTCCCTGAAACCATGCTGGTTGTCAATTATACACTTGTTTCTTTCCAGGTGCTCCACCACTCTCCTCCTGATGATCTTCTCCATGACCTTGCATACTATACACGTTAGTGATACAGGTCTGTAGTTTAGTACCTCATGTCTGTCTCCCTTTTTAAAAATTGGGACTACATTTGCCATCTTCCATACCTCGGGGAGTTGCCCAGTTTCAAATGATGTGTTGAAGGTCTTTGTTAATGGTACACACAATATCTCTGCTCCCTCTTTAAGGACCCACGGAGAGATGTTGTCTGGTCCCACCGCCTTTGAGGTGTCAAGTTCGCAGAGCAGCTTCTTCACCTCCTCCTTGGTTATATGTACCTCATCCAGCACTTGCTGGTACACCCCCCTGCTCTGATTTCCTGGAGTCCTACTGGTTTCCACTGTAAATACTTCTTTAAATCTCGTGTTGAGCTCCTGTGTGTGTGTGTATGTGTGTGTGTGTGTGTGTGTGTGTGTGTGTGTGTGTGTGTGTGTGTGTGTGTGTGTGTGTGTGTGTGTGTGTGTGTGTTTGCGTGTGTGTGTTTGTCTAGCTGTGTGTTTGAGTTAAGTCTTGGGACTAGTATGCAACACACGCCCAACTTTCTACTTTCTCTCTCTCTCTCTCTCTCTCTCTCTCTCTCTCTCTCTCTCTCTCTCTCTCTCTCTCTCTCTCTCTCTCTCTCTGCCTCTCTCTGCCTCTCTCTGCCTCTCTCTGTCTCTCTCTGTCTCTCTCTGTCTCTCTCTGTCTCTCTCTATCTCTCTCTCTCTCTCTCTCTCTCTCTCTCTCTCTCTTTTTTTTTTTTGTTTTTTTACACAGGGTTTGACAAGGTTAAGGATCCCTAGCTTTATTGACAAGCTATTTACAGGTTAAGGATTCCTAACTTTATCGGCAAGCTAAGAGCTGTTACCTACATCAGCTCATTTGAAAGCATTTTTATTGTTATGAGACATACAAGTAGGGAACAGGACAAAGTTGGAGCCATCTGTGGGCCAGCATTTTCATTTGATAAACTGACTTTATCTCGTTGACATCATTATGCTGTACGAATATGTTCCGTACTCGAGTCATCCTGGGTATATATGATCTTAGCTGGAGTGATGTTCTGGAGAAGGGTACAGCCAGAGTGAAGTTGCTGCTTTCTGCCCGTCTTGTGGCATAAAAGCTTGTTTCACGCTGTCTTCGAAGTGGATCCAAGTGTGGTACTTTGGCAATATTGGCCTTGTACATAACAGCAAGGCCACCCACATCCCTCCTGTGTTGAAGGCTCTGCTGAAATGACAGATCTATCCAGGATGGGTCCAGGCGAGAGATGAGACGTCTTGCTCTGTTCTCTACTCTGTCAAGCAGTTGCAGATGAGAGGGGGGCAGGCCAACGAAGAAAGTAGAGCATACTCAAGGTGTGAGCGTACAGGATCTTGCAACCCCTACTGTCAAGCAGATGCGAAGTGCTGTAAGCTTCCTGGCTGCCTTGTTTGCAAGATTTACAACATGGTTCTTCACGGTTAGTTTGGAATCAAATTTCATCCCAAGGGTATCAACTTCTTCTCCAGGTGCCAACACCCTCCCATTCATCCTTACTACTGCACCAGCATTACCATCATGGTGCCTAGAGACCATCATCATTTGCGTTTTCTCAGGTGCAAATGTTACTTGCCATCTATTTCCCCAAGCTGATATAGCTCTCAGCTGGTGATTGATGTAGCTTAGAGCAGCTGGCATTTCTTCTCTTGGATAAGTGAATGTCAGTGTACAGTCGTCTGCATATGCATGTGATTCTGGGATGAGATGAAGAAGGTCGTTGAAGTAGACATTCCATAACAATGGTCCCAGTACGCTTCCTTGTGGAACACTTGCCCCAATAGGATGTCTTGCTGATTCCGTTCCATTGAGAACTACACTTAGAGATCTACCATGAAGGTAATCACTGAGGAGACATAGCGTAGAGCCTGCAATTCCCAGTGCTTGAAGTTTTGCTAAAAGGCCCTGGTGCCACACCCGGTCGAAAGCGCCAGCAATGTCCAGTGCTACCACACAGCTGACTTTGGATTCATCCAGTGACTGGTGCCACTTAGTGGAGAGGTTTAACAACAGATCAGCAGCAGAGTATCCTTTCCTGAAGCCATATTGACGATCACAAAGTAGTAAGTGGTAGTCAAAAAACTCTGTCATTTGTCTTGAGATTATTGTCTCAAGGATCTTACCAGTGATTGACAGGAGTGACACTGGCCTGTAGTTGCTGATTTCTGCTCTGCTCTTCTTTTTGTGAACAGGGACTACATTTGCCTCTTTCCATAGAGAGGGCCATTTACACTGTACTAGGCAGTGCTGAAAGATGCGAGTTAGAGGTGCCGCTAGCTGGTCTGCACATCTTCTCAGCAGTCTTGGGTTCAGCTTGTCTGGGCTCACAGCCATTTCTTGGTCAAGCGATTTAAGAAGGAAATGCACCTCCTCCTGCCTTATTGTCTCTCTCTCTCTCTCTCTCTCTCTCTCCACGGAAAATATAGCCTCATTATCCAAGGATTATATTTTTTTCATTATCCACGGAAGAGATCTGTCTCATCCTCCACGGAAGATATGACTCATCCAGGCTCGCTATTCATCCTACTCGCTCTTCAGAAAACGTTTCGCTCTCTGGAAACTGCAGTCACTTTATAAAGCTCTTCAGTCCAGTGGTTCCCAAACTTTTTCAGGCCGCCGCCCTTTGGCTTCCCGGACATATCTTAGACCCCCCCGGCCCCAACTAATCTAACACTATAAATAAGCGTATTTATTTCACAAATAAAAATTAACATGGTAAACCAATTTATTTAACAATATGAAAATGTAAATTTTCATCCCCTCTGTAACTACACTGTCTTCGCAATTTTAATGAGATGGATGTGATTGGTGGTTCTCAACAACAGGCTTGAAGGTACTAAAAAGTCTTAGATCCCCTCGTTCAGTAATTTTTAGTCTGTTTCTCTGCTTGAAAAGAAGCTTGGTGACTGTACTGAAGCTTCATTCTACTGAATACGATGATTGAAAGGCATTAAAGTACATCTTGACTTCGTTACTTTTATTCTTTGTCAAGCATTTGTGTTACTTAAGTGCTCGTGATATAGTTTTTGTAGTTTTTGTCACTTATCTTTTGTAAAACAAACACTCCCTTGGTTGCGATGCAATCCTACCTCCCATCTACCGCTCCCCCTTTTTCCTCAGCGCCCCCCCGGATCTCTGCACCGCCCCCAGGGGGGTTGTACAGACCACTTTGGGAATCACTGCTCTACACAGAATGAAACGTTGTCCCAAAGAAAGAAACTTATTCAGCAACATGTGTCTTTGATCTCACTCTCGTATGCTGGTAGCTGTAATTGACGACATTTCGCCCATAGCTAGGGCTCCATAATGTACGAGATAAATTCCCACTGTAAGTAAAAAGTCGTGGAAGGATGTTTCTCCCCGTTGAAAGCGTCTTTGAATTAACGCATTCAGGTTTGTGTTAATATCCGCCAATTGGTCATTTCCTCTCAGATGAAAATTAATAAATTAAATGCTCGAGGCGAGAGATGCGGCTGTCGTGATGTTATCCGCAGCTGTCTACCTGTGGTATAGCAACAGCAGGACCTCCAGTAATGTTTATCTGGTGCAGCATAAGCAGCAGTAGCAGCAGCAGCATCTCCTGAGGCTGTGTGTGTATGTGTGTGTGAGAGTGTCATTAGTGTGCTTGCTGGGACGAGGAAGGTGTTTACCTTTGATGTACAGATATGACACACTTGTTACATGAGGAGATTGTAAGGTGCGTCTCTCACTAACCTGCAGATAATGGGTCTCTCTCTCTCTCTCTCTCTCTCTCTCTCTCTCTCTCTCTCTCTCTCTCTCTCTCTCTCTCTCTCTCTCTCTCTCTCTCTCTCTCTCTCTCTCTCTCTCTCTCTCCTTTCTATCACTTTCACTGTTACTTCTCCTTTCTCTCGACTCTTTTCTAACTCTCCTCTTTGCTCCCACTTTTCATTTACTTCTTACCACATTTTCCTCTCTCCTATCCATTTTTTCCCTCTTCACCCCTTTCTTCTCTTCACTATTCAGTGCCTTTTCTCCCCACTCTGTCCCTCTCCTTTCTACGTTTTACATCTTGCTTGCTCCTCTATCTTCCTCTCCTTTCCTTCCCTCCACTCCTTCCCTCTTTCTCCTCTCCTTCCTTCTCTCCCCTTCCTCCCTTCTCCTCTTTTCACTCAGTATCAATATTGATACACAAACATAATTACGTGGGTGACACTGCCTCCCCATGCCCCTCTCCCTCTTGCCTCCCTGCCCCAAGCCTCCCTCACCCTAGCTTCCCTTCACAAGCCTCCCTCACCCTAGCTTCCTTCCACAAGCCTCCCTCACCCTAGCTTCCCTCCCCGCCTCTCCTATCTTAACTCTTTCTTCTCTTTATCTCCCACCTCTTCTTCAGAGTGCACTCTCCTTATGCTAAGAGTCCGCTCTCTTTACGTTAAACATTAAAAGTGCATTCTCATTACGTTAAGAGTGCACTCTCATTGCTTTAAAAGTGCACCCTCCTTCCTTCCTCTCTCCCTACCTCCTTACTTATACTCTACTCCTTCTCTTTAATTCACTCTTATTCATCGCGTCCCTCCCTTAATTCTCTCTCCTTCACCTTCCTCCCTCGCTTTGCTCCCTCTCTCCCCTTTTCCTCCCTCTCCATGCCTCAAAAACACTCTTTAGCTTCCCTTTTATTGAATTAAGTCTCTTGCTTTTATCGCATTTGTGTGTGTGTGTGTGTGTGTGTGTGTGTGTGTACTCACCTATTTGTGGTTGCAACGGTCGATTCATAGCTCCTGTCCCCGCCTCTTCACTAATCACTACTAGGTCCTCTCTCACTGTTTCATGTGCTTTATCAAACCTCGTCTTAAAGATATGTACGGATTCTGCCTCCACTACGTCACTTTCCAGACTATTTCACTACCTGGCAACTCTACGACTGAAGAAATACTTCCTAACTTCCCTCTGATTCATCTGAGTTTTCAACTTCCAATTGTGACCCCTTGTTTCTGTGTCCCATCTCTGGAACATCCTGACTCTGTCCACCTTGTCAATTCCTCGCAGTATTTCATATGTCGTTATTATGTCTTCCCTAACCCTCCTCTCCTCCAGTATCGTCAGGCTGATTTCCTTTAACCTTTCTTCGTAGGTCAATCCCCTTAACTCTGAGACTAGTCTAGTTGCAAACCTTTTCACTTTCTCTAATTTCTTGACGTGCTTAACCAGGTGTAGGTTCCAAACTGGTGCTGCATGCTTCAGCATGTGTACTCACCAATTTTACTCACCTAATTATGGTTGCAGAGGTTGAGACTCAGCTCCTGGCCCTGCCTCTTCACCGAGTGCTTCTAGGTTCTATCTCTCCCTGCTCCATGAGCTTTATCATACCTCATCTAAAAGCTATGTATGGTTCCTGCCTCCACTATCTCACTTGCAAGGCTATTCCACTTCCCCAGTATGTGTGTGTGCGTGTGTGTGTGTGTATTCACCTAACTGTACTCACATAATTGTGGTTGTAGGGGTCGAGTCCTAGCTCCTGGCCCCGCCTCTTCACTGATTGCTACTAGGTCCCCTCTCTCTGCTCCCTGAGCTTTATCATACAGCGTCTTAAGGTTATGTATGGTTCCTGCCTTCACTGCATCAGTTGCTAGACTATTCCACTTCCTGACAACTCTATGACTGAAAAAATACTTTCTAACATCCCTTTGACTCGTCTGAGCCTTCAACTTTCAATAGTGACTCCTTTTTTCTGTGTCCCCTCTCTGGAACATCCTGTCTATGTCCACTTTATCTATTCTACGCAGTATTTTGTATGTCGTTATCATGTTTCCCCTAACCCTCCTGTCCTCCAGTGTCGTCAGGCCGA
>NC_091303.1:11625972-11648472 GCF_038502225.1 Cherax quadricarinatus
TCTCATAGCCTTTTCCCTCGCCCTCCTTTCTCCCTCACTCTCTCTTTCTCTCCCTCTCCCTCTCCCTCTCTTTCTCCCTCTCTCTACCCTTTCTCTCCCCCTCACATTTCTCTCTCTCCCCCTTGGTCTTATCCCTCACCCCCATACTCTCTCCTCTCTCTCCCTCTTTCTACCCTTTCTCTCTCCTCTCTCTCCCTCTTTCTACCCTTTCTCTCTCCTCTCTCTCCCTCTTTCTACCCTTTCTCTCTCCCCCCCACACCCCCTCCCTCCTCTAGCCTTCTGTCTGTGGTAATAAAATAAAAAAAAAAAAAAAAAAAAAAAAAAAATATGGGTGGCCTTAGAGGACGGAAAACCAGAGATCTGGTAGACGAACCAGGGAGGAAAGACTGGGAGTTAGAGCTCCAAAAAAGGGAGGAAGAGTGGGGAAGGAAGATAGTAGAGCTTGGTAAGAAAATGGAGGAGCGGATAGCTGAAGAGTGCAGGAAGTGGGAAGTACAGGTCTTAGCAGCAGAAGCTAGGATAAAGTGCTTAGAAGAGAAACTGCAAAGCCTGAAACAGATTAGAGAGACAAATGACAATTCAGATGTGACATCAGGAAATTCAAAGTCAGGCGCAGACAAGGGGATGGTAAGCAACAACGGAGACATGCCGTACACGAAGGCCCTATCAGACCCACGTGGGGCCAGGGAAAAGACGATGAGCACACTAAGATCAAGCGACAGGTCCGAAGACAATGAAGGTTTGTTATATGCAGAGATTCTAACAGCCAACTGCAGTAGCAAGGGACAGCTGGTCAGGAAAGACAGTTCACTGAGAATAGAAGTTTCAGATATGACAGGGACTGAAGGCAAGAACATGTCAATGGAAGGAAATAAAATGCCTCAGAGGAAGCAGATGGAGACTCAGTGGGAGGAGGAAAGGGCGAGGTCAGTTTTTGTGTACGGGCTCCAAGAAGCCAAGGGGGCCAACTTTGAAGAAATAAAACAGGAGGAGAAAAAAATGATTGAAGGCATCATGAAAACAATAGGGGAGGGCAATATGACCCAAGTGACAAATTTTCAGAGAATTGGGTGGTTTGCGAGTGGAAGGATACGGCCTGTCAGAGTAACTTTCAAGGAAGAATCAGTTCGAACCAGGATTCTGCAAGAGAAAGCAAGACTGAGGGACAAAGAGGGGTACCAGAGAGTATACCTCGACCGCGACAGAACACAAGAAGAAAGGACTACAGTGAAAGAGAGGGTACAGAGACGCAAGGAGAAACGAGAAGCAGTGAAAATGAGCAGGACCCAGACACAGGAGGAAGGGCAAACACACCCCACAGAATCTCCCACCAAAAGACTCCACCCGCGACATTCCCAACGCAACTGAGCAACCTGTACTACAACCCACTCACTGTTCCCTCTGCCACCAACCCCCATATCACAAACCTCACCCCAACAGCTGTCCCTTATGGGCATTCTGACCCCACCCCCATCAACACAAACCCCACCTACACCACAGCCCCATATAGGCCCCCACCAAGGCTCTCGCTCCCCCAACCCCAATATACTTGCATGACCACAATGATAGAAAAGAAACTAAAGGTTTGGTACACAAACGCGGATGGAATAACGAATAAACATGAGGAGTGGAATGAAAGAATCAGTGAAAAATCCCCAGACATCATAGCAGTCACAGAAACAAAACTCACTGAGACAATAACAGACACAATCTTCCCAACAGGATATCAGATCCTGAGGAAAGATAGAAGAAGTAGAGGGGGAGGAGGGGTTGCACTGCTCATAAAACACCAATGGGGATTTGAGGAAATGGAAGGCATGGACATGATTGGAGAAAGAGACTACATTGTAGGTACAATTCAGTCCGGAGAACATAAAGTAGTCATTGGAGTGATGTATAACCCACCACAGAACTGCAGGAGGCCAAGAGAGGAGTACGAAGAAAACAACAGGGTGATGGTGGACACACTGGCTGAGGTGGCAAGAAGAGCTCACTCGAGCAGAGCAAAGTTACTGGTAATGGGCGATTTCAACCACAGGGAGATCGACTGGGAAAACCTGGAGCCACATGGGGGTCCCGAAACATGGAGAGCCAAGATGATGGATGTGGTACTTGAAAACCTCATGCATCAACATGTCAGGGACACAACCAGAGAGAGAGGGGAGGATGAGCCAGCAAGACTGGATCTTGTGTTCACACTGAGCAGTTCAGACATTGAGGACATCACTTACGAGAGGCCCCTTGGAGCTAGCGATCATGTGGTTCTGAGGTTTGACTATATAGTAGAGTTACAAGTGGAGAAGGTAACAGGAACTGAAGGGGACAGGCCAAACTATAAAAGGGGGGACTACACAGGTATGAGAAACTTCCTGCAGGAGGTTCAGTGGGACAGAGAAATGGTAGGAAAATCAGTAAACGAGATGATGGAATATGTGGCAACAAAGTGCAAGGAGGCAGAGGAAAGTTTTGTTCCCAAGGGAAACAGAAATAATAGGAAGACCAAAACGAGTCCTTGGTTTACCCGAAGGTGTAGGGAGGCAAAAACTAAGTGCAACAGAGAATGGAAAAGGTACAGGAGGCATAGGACCCAGGAAAACAAGGAGATTAGTAGAAGAGCCAGAAAAGAGTATGCGCAGATAAGGAGGGAGGCCCAGCGACAGTATGAAAACGACATAGCATCGAAAGTCAAATCTGACCCGAAACTGCTGTATAGCCACATTAGGAATAAGACAACAGTCAAGGACCAGGTGATAAGGCTGAGGAAAGAAGGTGGAGAACTCACAAGAAACGATCAAGAGGTATGTGAGGAGCTCAACACGAGATTTAAGGAAGTATTTACAGTAGAGACAGGAAGGACTCTGGGGGGACAGACCAGATGGGGACACCAACAAGGAATACACCAACAAGTGTTGGACGACATACATACAGATGAGGAGGAGGTGAAGAAACTGCTAAGGGACATCGATACCTCAAAGGCAATGGGACCGGACAACATCTCTCCATGGGTCCTTAGAGAGGGAGCAGATATGTTGTGCGTACCACTTACCACAATCTTCAACACATCCCTGGAAACTGGGCAACTACCTGAGGTATGGAAGACGGCAAATGTAGTTCCCATTTTCAAAAAAGGAGACAGAAAAGAGGCACTAAACTATAGACCTGTGTCATTGACGTGTATAGTATGCAAAATTATGGAGAAGATTATCAGGAGGAGAGTGGTGGAGCACCTGGAACGGAACAGGAGTATAAATGCCAACCAGCACGGATTCACGGAAGGCAAATCCTGTGTCACAAACCTTCTGGAGTTTTATGATAAAATAACAGAAGTAAGACAAGAGAGAGAGGGGTGGGTTGATTGCATCTTCTTGGACTGCAAGAAGGCCTTTGACACAGTTCCTCACAAGAGATTAGTGCAGAAGCTAGAGCATCAGGCGCATATAACAGGAAGGGCACTGCAATGGATCAGAGAATACCTGACAGGGAGGCAACAACGAGTCATGGTACGTAATGATGTATCACAGTGGGCACCTGTGACGAGCGGGGTCCCACAGGGGTCGGTCCTAGGACCGGTGCTATTTTTGGTATATGTGAACGACATGACGGAAGGGTTAGACTCAGAAGTGTCCCTGTTTGCAGATGATGTGAAGTTAATGAGGAGAATTAAATCTGATGAGGACCAGGCAGGACTTCAAAGAGACCTGGACAGACTGGACACCTGGTCCAGCAAATGGCTTCTCGAATTTAATCCTGCCAAATGCAAAGTCATGAAGATAGGGGAAGGGCACAGAAGACCACAGACAGAGTATAGGCTAGGTGGCCAAAGACTGCAAACCTCACTCAAGGAGAAAGATCTTGGGGTGAGTATAACACCGAGCATGTCTCCGGAAGCACACATCAATCAGATAACTGCTGCAGCATATGGGCGCCTGGCAAACCTGAGAACAGCATTCCGATACCTTAGTAAGGAATCATTCAAGACACTGTACACCGTGTATGTCAGGCCCATACTGGAGTATGCAGCACCTGTTTGGAACCCGCACTTGATAAAGCACGTCAAGAAACTAGAGAAAGTACAAAGGTTTGCGACAAGGTTAGTTCCAGAGCTAAGGGGAATGTCCTATGAAGAAAGATTAAGGGAAATCGGCCTGACGACACTGGAGGACAGGAGGGTCAGGGGAGACATGATAACGACATATAAAATACTGCGTGGAATAGACAAGGTGGACAAAGACAGGATGTTCCAGGGAGGGGACACAGAAACAAGAGGCCACAATTGGAAGTTGAAGACACAAATGAGTCAGAGAGATAGTAGGAAGTATTTCTTCAGTCATAGAGTTGTAAGGCAGTGGAATAGCCTAGAAAATGACGTAGTGGAGGCAGGAACCATACACAGTTTTAAGACGAGGTTTGATAAAGCTCATGGAGCGGGGAGAGAGAGGGCCTAGTAGCAACCGGTGAAGAGGCGGGGCCAGGAGCTAGGGCTCGACCCCTGCAACCACAAATAGGTGAGTACAAATAGGTGAGTACACACACACACACACACACACACACACACACACACACACACACACACACACACACACACACACACACACACACACACACACACACACACACACACACACACACACACACACACACACACACACACAGATCAGAGAGAGAGAGAGTGAGAGAGAGAGAGAGAAGAGAAAGAAAGTTGCAACCCCCTCCTGCCCAACATCCTGACTAATTCAGTGTATTACTCCCCAGTGGTGTGGCCAACTTGGTCTTGGGCAGCCGTCGGCAACCCTACCTGAAACATGAGATAAATGATACGTGTGTTGACTCTCATCACCCGGACCCACACCACACCCAGTGTCAGACTGCTCCTCTCCTCGGTGTGGTGGTAGTAGTGGTGGTGGTGGTGGTAGTGGTTGTGGTGGTGGTAGTGGCTGTGGTGGTAGTGGTGGTGGCTCTGGTGGTGGTGGTGGTGGTGGTAGGGACTGTTGTGGTGGTAGTGGTCGTGGTGTTGGTGGTAGTGGTTGTGGTGGTGGTAGTGCCTCTGGTGGTGGTAGTGGTCGTCGTCGTCGTGGTAGTGGCTGAAGTGGTGGTAGTGGCTCTGGTGGTTGTTGTGGTGGTAGTGGTGGTAGTGGCTCTGGTGGTGGTAGTGACTGTGGTGGTGTTGGTGGTAGTGGCTGTGGTGATGGTAGTGCCTGTGGTTGTGGTAGTGGTCGTCGTGGTGGTGGTGGTGGTAGTGGTGGTGGTGGTGGTGGTGGTGGTAGTGGCTCTGGTGGTGGTAGTGGTCGTGGTGGTGGTGGTAGTGGCTGTGGTGGTGGTAGTGACTGTTGTGGTGGTACTGGCTGTGGTGGTGGTAGTGACTGTAGTGGTGGTGGTAGTGGTTGTGGTGGAGATAATGGTAGTGGTGGTAGTGGATGTGGTGGTGGTAGTGACTGGTGGTGTTAATGACTTTAGTGGTGGTAGTGGCTGTGGTGGTAGTGGGTGGTCGTGGTGGTGGTGGTGGTGGTGGTGGTGGTAATGTGGATAATGGTGTGGATGGTGGAACTAGAGGTGATGCTGGACATGATGACAGAGGTAGCGTGGTGACTTTTGGTCTTGCAGAAGTTGTAGAAACAGTAGTGTGTGAGGAAGGAAGGTTCACTTGTTTCTGGTGAAAGCAACGTGAATGAAAGTGTCAGGTTGTCAGGTTGGTTTGCCTAATTTTACTCACCGTATCTTTTGAACTGGTGAATGATGGGTAGCTGTCTATGTCATCTGTGATTCACGTCTCAAGCCTCATTCGAGTGAGTCACCTGGTAAAGTGTTAATTTTAAAATCTTTTTTCTTACCTTCATCTTTTACCTTTTATCTTGGTCACGGTGTGTGTATATATATATATACGACGAGAGTTTACCTTAACCCCCTTTTTTATGGATTGAAGTGTTCTTGAATGGCGGTGATCAGGTGAAAAGCAACGCCATGATTACTCACTGAGTAATCGATAGGTTTTAATTCAACTTAATCAACTAGCCCAGTGCTCTTCTGACACCTGAATTAGCTATCTTCTGGGATACGGTTTATTTGGTTTACATCTTGTAAGTGTTAAATTAAGCTTTAATTTCGTTGGCTGCCTTACCGAGTTCTCGTTGCTTGAATTAACGCAGGAAAGGGCTCACCCATTCCTCTCGAGGTCTTCACCCATGATATATCTTATCCAGTACCTCTGGTAACATTTTTTGTTAATATTTCTTAATCCAGCCTACAGGATTTGGATTGAGCAAACATACGGTAAGAATCTAATGATGCAGTATATTTGTTGACAACTGTTAGTAGTGGAAGATGGCCTCCGATTCCGGACTCTGAAGCCCGTCTGCTTACCTCGCTAATCGTCTTCAAGAACTCATCCGCCAACTTCAGGCGAGGCCCTTGCTTCAAGAAGGAGAGAACTGGTATAAAATACCGATATGGTGGAAAAAGAGTCACATGCGGTATAATGCGATTTTTGTTGGCAACATTTCACCCTCACAGTGGGCTTTATCAAGTCACAAAACGATAAAATCCACTGATCAGAGCGCAATGGACAAGTGAACTAGCCGCAGCAACACTTACAGCAAGAGGCATTCTTGAGCTTCCCCAGCGCTCAGACGTATTGGATAAAGCTGGGGGTGGCTCCAAAAGGATCCTGTAGTGCTTGCTGCCTTTGCACCTCCTGACATTGTCTGCTGTTGTGCAGCTGCCACACCCTTCGAGCCCAGTGTGGGCGGGGTTTGTGGCAGCCCAAGGTGTCTAGCTTCTCCCTCCGAGCCCCGTGGGGGAGGGAATGGGACTAGGCCTGGGGACAGCTGGTCCCAGAAGACAAGGAGGTACTTGTACCTTCTCCCATGGCAGACAGTGGTCTGAGACACTCCCGCGAAAGGGAGCCAAGGCCGGGTCATCTCCTGGAAAATGACCGGACCGGGCGATTATGCCGGCGAATCTAGAACAGAACAGTGGGCTTTATCAAGTCACAAAACTATAAAACCCACTGTGTGAGGGAAACATTGTCAATAAAGGATTGAATTTTATTGCCTTTCTCCTCATTTTTTCCGCCGCCCTTAGTTCAACCAGTGACCACTCGACTTCCTTCTCGCGTATATTACTCAGTCAACAGCTGATCAGCGATACTGGGCATGTCCCGATCCCATGTGTTTACAGCCAGCTCAGATACTTCAGCCTGCAACCAGACTGGAAGACATTATGTATTATCTTTAATTCATTTCTCATTTTCCTTCAGATATGAATATAATTTCCATTTTTATTGTTTGAATATAAGTTCCTATTTTTGCATCTATCTTGTCTCCTTTCCTTTCCTCAATTATTTAGCATATATAGGTATTTTCAGCATTAATATTTGTAATGGTTGATCTTAATTGTTGGGGTTATGGATCGTGCGTAGTGGAAGAGCACCTCTTGAAGTAACATTTTTTTTAATTACACTGAATAACAGCTCCATAAAAAGCCTTACTTGTACCATACCATCGATTACTTAATCATACTTGTATCATACTATTGATTAATTATGTCACGTGAAGCTCACTGAGTAGAAAAAAATTCAGTTTTCGAAACTATATGTACGTGCTTGAAAGGAAGTGTAGGGACATTTCAAAGTAGAACTGAAAAGGCGTAAAGGTTAAAAACGTCCTAGATCGACGTCAATGGAGTTAAATGATCTTTTGAAAATGAAGTTGTGTTGGAGTGTAAGCAAGACAATATATATGAAAGGTTTCAGGATAATCGGTTAGCCGGTTTTTACCCAGAGAAAGCATAGTACCTGCACTCTGTTAAACAGTGGAAAGGCTGCAACAGTGAAATGCTGTGTTACTAAGAAAACGGGATGAAGAATGTTTACAATCCACGAATACGGACGGAGCTTTAAAACCAGTTCTGGTAACAGTTCTTGGCCAGTATCTTCAACAGTGAAATATAAATTTATAATGGATTTTGTTTATGGAAAAACAACTATGAAGCTAGTTATGGTGGATGTGATTTCTTCTTTAGTATCTCTATTTGGAAAAGATCGCATTTTGAAGAATGGACAAAAAAATGGTCAATTGCGCAAGCACACATATATATAAAAGGAATATTAAACAAATACTTTGACCTTAAACTAAGAGCAGTTTCATTAAACTAAAATGTTCAAATGTATTTAAATAGAGTGGGGAACAAGAGACCTCGAGGCTAGTGATGACCTCAGTTTTAAACTGTGGTTGTAAGATGTTGACATTGCAACGGGTTGCACACACACACACACACACACACACACACACACACACACACACACACACACACACACACACACACACACAAACACACACACACACACACACAGATATATATATATATATATATATATATATATATATATATATATATATATATATATATATATATATATATATATATATATATATATATATATATATGCTTCTAGATATGAAGCCAAGAATTCTGTTAGCTTTATTGCGAACACTAATGTACTGTTGTCTTGGTTTTAGATTACTGCTAACCAGAACTCCTAAATCCTTTTCGCAATCAGTAGTATTAAGATCTACATTATTTAGTTTATATGTGGCATGGTTATTTACCTGTCCAACATTTAGAACTTTGCATTTGTCAATATTAAACTGCATCTGTCACTTCTCCGACCATTGTATCAGTCTATTCAAATCATTTTGGAGTGCTCTAGTGTCCTCATTAGAATGAATTGGACGGCTTATTTTGGTGTCATCAGCAAATTTGCTTATGTCGCTATTTATTCCCTCATTTATGTGGTTTATGTAAATTGTGAACAACAACGGGCCCAACACTGACCCCTGAGGAACACCGCTTGTGACGTGCCCCCATTCTGATTTCTCCCCATTCATGCAAACTCTCTGCTGTCTATTTGTCAGCCATGCCTCTACCCAGGAAAAAATTTCTCCTCCTATTCCGTGTGCCTTTCCTCAATAGCCTCTGGTGTGGAACTCTATCGAAAGCCTTACTGAAGTCCATGTACACAATATCATATTCATTACCATGATCTACCTCCTCAAACACCTTAGTGAAAAAAGTTAGTAAATTCGTAAGACAGGAACGCCCCTTTGTAAAACCGTGTTGAGATTCATTAATCAATCTGTGCCTGTCAAGATGGCTACGAATTGCTTCGGCAATTATTGATTCCATAAATTTTCCCACTATGGAGGTAAGGCTTATTGGTCTATAGTTCGAAGCCAAGGACCTGTCACCTGCCTTGTAAATAGGTATTACATTTGCCATTTTCCACTTATCAGGCACTATGCCAGTTTGTAGTGATATGTTAAAAAGATTAGCCAAAGATATGCTAAGTTCCTCTTTACATTCCATTAACACCATTGCAAACAGTTCATCAGGGCCTGGGGATTTGTTAGGTTTTAGTTTCTCTATTTGTCTGAGGACCATGTCACTAGTTACCGCAATCGTACATAGTTTATTATCATCCTGTTCTACTATTTCAGGAATATCGCTAGTATTTTCCTGGGTGAAAACTGAGAGGAAGTAGGTATTTAGAATTTCACACATATTCTTATCACTGTCAGTGATCTGACCAGAGTTACTCTTAAGTCCCTAATCTTACTTCTGTAAACCTGAAAGAACCCTTTTGGGTTAGTCTTTGAATTCCTTGCAACCTTAGCCTCATAATCCCTTTTTGCTTTTCTTATTCATTTCTTTATTTCTCTCTTTAATTGAATATATTGATTTCTTAACTGCCCATCCCCTCTTTTGATACGCCTATATATGCCTCTCTTTTGACCAATGAGATGTTTTAATCTATTGTTCATTCATTTGGGATCATTTTTGTTAGATCTAATTTCCCTACTCGGAGCAAAAGTTGTCTGGGCAGCTAGAACTATGCTCAGAAAAACGTCATATTGGCAACCAAGATCACCTACCTGACCCATAGTCAGGACATCCCAGTTTAGCCCACCCAGGTAATTTTTCAGTCCCATGAAGTCGGCCAAGCGAAAATCTGGAACAGAGATTTGATCGCAGTTATCTGGGTAATTCCATGATATATTGAAACTAAGTGATTTGTGATCACTTTCCCAAAGCTCATCATTAACCTCAAGATTATTAATTAGTGAATCTTTTTTGGCAAGAACCAAGTCAAGCAGATTGTTTCCTCTAGTTGGTTCTGTCACAACCTGTTCTAAAAAGCAATGCTGAACCGTATCAAGAAAGTCACTAGACTCAAGATTTCCTGTCATATTGTTCCAATCAATTTGTCTAAAGTTAGAATCTCCCATTATCACAACATTTTCATATCTAGATATCTTATGAATTTCGTCCCATAATAGCTTACTGCCCTCCCTATCAAGGTTTGGGGGCCTATAAATCACACCCAAAATTAATTTGTCATGTCCCTCGAGAAACTGTAGCCAAACAGATTCTGTGTTCGATGTTTCTAAGCTTATATCGTGTCTAAGACAACAATTTAAATTTTCTCTGACATACATGGCCACACCACCACCCTTCCTGCTGACCCTATCAGTGTGGAATAGTTTATAAACCTGTATGTTGCATTCAGAAGGCATTTCTCTTTCTTTCAGGTTGAACCAGGTCTCTGTTATACCAATAATATCTATATTACCTACACTTGCAAGTAATCTTAGCTCATCTATCTTATTTCTTAGACTCCTACTATTTGTATAGTAAACCTTAAGGGAGCTAGTCACTCGTTGCCCTCTACTATCCCTCTTTGTTTGTTGATCAATTGATTTGCCATTACTAGCAACTTTATTTTGAATATTGTCTTTTAAACATATCCCTGAGGTATCCCGGTAATAACTGCTGTTTTTAACCCTAACGCTGCAGCTTGATTGTTTCCCACAAACACCCATACCTCTATAATCTATCAGTTTAAATTCCTAGACAAGTCATCAATTACCCTCTCAATTGAATTGGCTAATGCAACCACTCCATCCCCAGAGAGATGAACCCCATCCCTTGCATACATATCACGTTTGCCAAAGAATAGGTCCCAGTTATCAATGAATGGGATTGCAAGTTCCTTGCAGTCCTGTCTAGCCAGCAATTTATTCCAATTGCCCTAGACATCCATTCATTGCCCAGTCCCTTTCTAGGCAAGATGCTACATATGACTGGGATCCCTCCCTTAGACCTAACTACTTCTATGGCTGACCTGTACTTATCCAGCAGCTCCTCTCTCCTGCCCTTCCCAATGTCATTATCCCCAGCACTAAGACAGATAATGGGCTTGTTCCCATTACCTGCCATAATATTATCCAACCTGCTGATTATGTCGCCAACACCAGCTCCAGGAAGACACACTCTCTGTCTGACCTTTCTGTCTCTGTTACAAAATGCACGATCCATATATCTTACCTGAGAATCGCCTACTATTAAAATATTCTTACCTTGATTAGCAGGGGAATCAGTGGTACCTTCAACCTCACTGACCACTGAAGTACACTCGTCTTGGAGAACAGAGAATTGATTTCCTACCTTCACATCTTCTCTATTAACTCTCCTCATCTTCCGTCTTTCTGAACTGTGAACCACTTGTCACTTAGAGCGGCTGCCACTATCACTGCTGGTGACCATTCCTTCCTTACCAGCTAAATCCTTCTCACACTCACTCCCAAACTCATCTATGCTAAGCTTCAGCCTCCTATTTTCCTCCTGAAGAAGTAGAATCTCCTTCTTCAACACTTGAATTCTAAAACACTACAACAAGCCATGGTGCTTGGTAACAGCCCACGCTAACTCCCAAGAGCTTAGGCAGGTATGACAGCAGGTGACCAATATATATATACATATATATATATATATATATATATATATATATATATATATATATATATATATATATATATATATATATATATATATATATATATATATATATATATATGTGTGTGTGTGTGTGTGTGTGTGTGTGTGTGTGTGTGTGTACTCACCTAGTTGTACTCACCTAGTTACTCACCTAGTTGAGGTTGCGGGGGTCGAGTCCGAGCTCCTGGCCCCGCCTCTTCACTGATCGCTACTAGGTCACTCTCCCTGAGCCGTGAGCTTTATCATACCTCTGCTTAAAGCTATGTATGGATCCTGCCTCCACTACATCGCTTCCCAAACTATTCCACTTACTGACTACTCTGTGGCTGAAGAAATACTTCCTAACATCCCTGTGATTCATCTGTGTCTTCAGCTTCCAACTGTGTCCCCTTGTTGCTGTGTCCAGTCTCTGGAACATCCTGTCTTTGTCCACCTTGTCAATTCCTCTCAGTATTTTCTATGTCGTTATCATGTCCCCCCTATCTCTCCTGTCCTCCAGTGTCGTCAGGTTGATTTCCCTTAACCTCTCCTCGTAGGACATACCTCTTAGCTCTGGGACTAGTCTTGTTGCAAACCTTTGCACCTTCTCTAGTTTCTTTACGTGCTTGGCTAGGTGTGGGTTCCAAACTGGTGCCACATACTCCAATATGGGCCTAACGTACACGGTGTACAGGGTCCTGAATGATTCCTTATTAAGATATCGGAATGCTGTTCTGAGGTTTGCTAGGCGCCCATATGCTGCAGTGTGTGTGTGTGTGTGTGTGTGTGTGCAATAATATCAGAGTAAACAGGTAATATCACAATATGCAGAACCACTGTAAAAAAATAGCGAAATTTAAAGTGCTTTCGTAACTTCTCACGTTATCAAGGAATTATAAAAATAAAAGGTTAACAGGAAGGCATATAAGGACGACACTACACTTCACTGCCCCCCCCCACCAACAACACCTGACTTTTTATGATGATGTAGGTAGGTGCTCTGTTTATTCATGTGAAAGATTTTAACCATCCAATTGATTTTCAGAAGACTGAGAAAATTATATCAAGCAAGGCCGTGGTCGGCAGGAATATAGTAGAATAATGTTTCATAAAAAGTAGTCTTGAAAATAATATATTTCTTTTGGTTTATTTAAATTGGATTCATTTATAATTAATAAAATTTGGGAAGAATTTAAGGTACATCAGACAATTTTTTTGGGTAGAATATAAGTTGTGTTTCACAGATCACTTACTACCTGTCTACATCTCCATAAAAAGTCAGGTGTTGTTGGGGGTGGCAGCGAGGTGTAGTTTCTTCAGTTTCTTCATTATATGCTCTTACAACCTAGGTACTCGAAGGCCTGTTATCCTGGGTGTAAAGAGAGCAAAATAAACATAGCAGAAAAACTTTGAACTATATTATCTTTCAACAAGTATAAACAGAAGTATGTACACTTTATACAGCAAAAGGCATTAGTGCACGCCACGGTAATCTAGGCAGAACAGCAGCCATGAGAGAACAGACCACTGTGCTTCAACCAGCGGTAGAATGAAATTGACAAGGGTGAAAACGTAAGAGGTAACAACGTCAGCTTGATAATTGCCAGATCCACATATGAATGGCTGAACGAAAATACTGATCTGACGATGGGGCTCCGTTGAATCGTCAGATCCTTAGCATCTGGTTCTCTAGTTGGTGAGGCAGCCTATGTGAGTGTGTATTGCGACCCCTGAATGGGTCACAATGTATATAATGTATATTACCTGTTCATATAATTTTATATTGCTTATATTTGCGATATTAGCTAAATCGTAAATATATTGCTTCATATTATTACTTGACTTTTATACATTATTCAGTGATCATTGTTCGAGTGTGTTAGGTAGCTGACGGCATTGTCTAACTACTGTAATTATCGCTCCGCTTGTTTCGCTGCCGGCTTCTCTGTAGTTGCTGGGCAGCAGCAGTCTACGGAGAGTCACGTGATCAGGGTGGGGTGATTACACCTCACCTGGAGGAGAGTCTGCCTGGCCTGCAGTCGCTCTTGGCTGTTTGATGTTGCTTCCAACAAGACGTGCCTCTCAAGCTCTCCCTTGCTGGCTCTTGTTGGAAGATCGTCTCTGTCGCTTTCTTGGTGTTGGTTCTGTGTAACTCTGTTCACAGAACATAGCCTGGACTTAGTGATTTTCGACGTTGTACTGAGGTTGTGTGTCTCTTAGACACTCTGAGAAACTCAGGTCCTGAGCTGTGGCTTCTGACCTAATTTGTACTGGTATCTGTGTACTGTCACAGTCGGGGATTTTCTAGTGCTGAACTCAGATTCAGTAGTATGGGAGTTTTGTGACTTTTGTGGAGGATCTGCAGATGGTCCCTACTTAGTGTCGTTATATTATCTCCTTGTTCCTGATTCTGTGTCGCTGTTGCTTGTTATACTGATGTTCGGCTTATCAGTCATTTTATTGTTCAAGGAAGCTGTTCTGATTGCCAGGTTGGTCAAGAAGTTAGTATATGTGAGGACTTTTAGTCAGTCACTGGCTAAGTCTAGTCGAGTCTTGAGACATAGCGAACTACTTAGAGCACTTACACACATACACACAAACTAACTTGTATATATTTGTATTATGTTATTAAATGTTAACAATGTATCAGACGGTACTTAAAAGCCATAAAGATGTGATATGTGCCTTCAGCACAATACTACAGTACACGAGAGAAGTGTAGGAACTTGTATCCTATATTATATTCAATTGATTACTTTAATTTATTTTGATATTATATGCCTAGACAACTTTATTGTTATTAATAAACTTATTAGATTTTAATTTCTTTAGTTAGTAGCCTACCAGTTGTAATCCTGAAGCACTATTGAATCTTCCTAAATTCTAATAGATAATTGGACAAGGATACTGACTACTTGTTACAAAAACCCAGTAAGGCTGGATGCTAGAAGGGCAGTCCTTTCTAGTATTCACTGGAGATCTCTATCATTATTAGATATCGCATTTTTTGTAACAGTGTGTTAATATGCTCCGAATAAAGATTACATACTCTTTGCATGCAACATATGCCTTTCTGTTAACCTTTTATTTTTATAGGTCCTTGATAACGTGAGAAGCCACGAAAGCGCTTGGAATTCTATTTTTTCATAGTGGTTGTTCTACACACACACACACACACACACACACACACACACACACACACACACACACACACACACACACACACACACACACACACACACACACACACACATATATATATATATATATATATATATATATATATATATATATATATATATATATATATACATGATAAAGAAAATTTTGAATATTTCCATTGCTTATTTCTCATTTATTGTTAAGTTTTAGATATGATTTCAAGCATTATGTTTAGTATGTAAGTATAAAAATGGAATTACAATCAGTGCCGTCCTGAACATTAAGGTGAGTGCATCAGGATAATTGCAAGCATTATACTCAGCCAAACACATCACTGAGAACAAACTGGAAATGTTATAACATAATATAAATAACGAACTGTCATGACATTTAATAACGTAGAGGTCATTAGAGTTAATATTGCAACATATTAATATGCATCATAATATATTTCATGTAGAATTACATAGCTTAGTAGTTTGAAATATTTTACGTTCTGACAAAGAACGTGAAAAATCAAAGAACGTGAAAAATCTCTTGAGACCATAATTAAACAACATAAATATAAAGTATCTAGTGGACAAGAATCCAGTGCTTTGTTTTTTTGTGTATAAGGGATAAAGCCCGTTGCGTAGACTTGACTAATGTCAAAGTACTTCCCTGGAATCATCTCTTGTCAAGATTGATGCACGATATATTTCAAATTTGTTTTCTGGACTGTATAAACTTGACAATTTTATAGTCCGGAATATTGTTCATAATCTTCAAGGCAAAAATATTTTTCATAAAAATACCGAGTGTGTTCTTTGTCAGGCAAACATTTTGTTTGCAATCGTGGCATTACGATTTCGTGAGTCAAGTTAAACCTGACGTTGGAAAAATGTACACGTGGGATAGATATGTGCTGGACATGATTGTGTGAGGTGTTTTCACCTTCTCTGAGTAAGGTGTTACCTCAGGGTTTAACATAAAATGTGCTTATCTTTCCTCTGAAGATGTCTGTGTAAGCACATGAAAGCACTCCAGTCTTATTTCCTATTATCTTTGTGATTTCTCTCTCTCTCTCTCTCTCTCTCTCTCTCTCTCACACACACACACACACACACACACACACACACACACACACACACATATATATATATATATATATATATATATATATATATATATATATATATATATATATATATATATATATATATATATATATATATATAATATATATATATATATATATATATATATATATATATATATATATATATATATATATATATATATATATATATATATATATATATATATATGTATGCGCAACAACCACTGTGAAAGAATAGCGAAATTTCAAGCGCACACCCCTATAATGATTGCTGGAACAGGTAAATAAACTCCCTTTATTCCTCCTCTTAACCTTTATCTTGCAAACATTTCCATTAAGCTGGCTGTTTGGGAGGGATTAAGTGAGTTAAGGTGTTTAGGGATTCAGTGTGGTAAGGATGCCCTCGTGGGGGGTAGGGGGGCATGAGTTAGGCAAAGAATGGTATAGCACCCTGGAGGGTGATTAACATGGTGGTAAGTAATGACTGGAGGAGCTGCTGTATCTCCAATACTGGAGTGTTGGCTTAAGCCTTAACCGAAGGAGAGAAGATGAGAAACTAGAGGAACAATGGGGAGGTGAGGAGAGAGGGAAAGTGAGGAAGATGAGGAGGGATGGGGAAGAAAGAGAAGGGGTAGAAGGGGCAGAAGAGGTCAGAGGTATTAGATGAGGTGAGGAAGGGGAGCAGGTGAATTGAGGTATGAAAGCAATGGGTGGGAGAGGAATGGGAGTTGGAAGGAGAAAAAGAGAAGTGTAGGAGAGAAAGGAAGGTGAGGAGAAAAAGGGGAGAAGGGTAATAAAATAAGGAAAGTGAGGCAGGGAGAAATAGTGAGGTGGGGTGATGAGGGAAGGTCAGATCATGTAAGAGATGTGAAGCACAGGCGAGTCAGAAGGAGGAAACCCAAAGCTAAGTTGAAGGAGTTGAATAACAAGGAAGGGAAAAGGCCCAGAACCAAGGTAACAATGGTCCAGAACCAAGGTAACAATGATCCAGAACCAAGGTAACAATGGTCCAGAACCAAGGTAACAATGGTCCAGAACAGACCGAAACATCGTCATGATGTTCATTTCCAAACTTCGTGTTTTTGGTGAACTGTTCCAGCCACGGTACTGCGACTTTATTTCTTTAAAGAGTTCTCCCCTCCAGTCCTTCTCTACTTAAGTCCCACGAAAATTGTCAGCAATCGTTCACCGGGGTGACACTGACCATTAACACTGCAAACCTTCGCCTCACGATCATAAAATTATAAGAAGTTGCAAATGAAAAATCATTCATGTTATAACACACACCTGAAAGAAAGAAATAAAATCAGTGAAAAGCATGAGATATTTTCAAGACAATAATGGTAAACATTACCGACAAGTTGATGAGTACGACATAGGTGCAACATTTTGGTATCTCTGTTTCTGAAACGTTTCGCTTACTGTGCTGGTTACTGTGAAGGCAAAACGTTTCGGAAATAAAGATTCCAAAGCGTTGGACATGTGTCTTCGTCATGGTTGTCATTGCACCTTCACGTCCAATATGTCCGACAAGTATCCCGTGACGTCATCTATAACATTGTGGCCCATCAAGGGAGGTGCCTCGATGCTGGTGAGTGGAGGCTCTTTATCCAAGGAGTTGGGCTTATTTTTCCTCTTCCTTGGCTCGAACCCAATAGCCTCCCATTCCCCATGCTATGTATGACCCCCTACGGATATAGCGGTTTTCTCCTAAATTTCATAAATAAGCAGTACATATTTACTTGGAGCGGTGTACATCTCTGCAAGTATACACTTGGTTACTTTAATAGGTTTATTAAAGTAATCTTGGCGGGTGGAGAACAGATTATTAGCAGCTTGAAGACCCATTGTGTAGTCGACAGACTTTAAGCTTTAAATTCACCACCGAACCATCTTTCTTTCCTCTTCATGTGTGTTTGTATACTCACCTAATTGTACTCACCTAATTGTGGTTGCAGGGGTCGAGACTCAGCTCCTGGCCCCGTCTCTTCAATGAACGCTACTAGGTTCTCTCTCTCCCTGCTCCATGTATGGTTCCTGCCTCCACTATATCACTTGCTAGACTATTCCGCTTCCTGACAACTCTATGACTGAAGAATACCTCCTAACATCCCTTTGACTCATCTGAGTCCTCAACTTCCAAGTGTGACCCCTTGTTTCTGTGTCCCCTCTCTCGAACATCCTGTTTCTGTCCACCTTGTCTATTCCACGTAGTATTTTGAATATCGTTATCATGTCTCCCCTGACCCTCCTGTCCTCCAGTGTCGTCAGTCCGATTTCCCTTAACCATTCTTCATAGAATCTTCCCCTTAGCTTTGGAGCTAACCGTGTCGCAAACTTTTGCACTTTCTCTAATTTCTCGACGTGGTTGACCCGGTGTGGGTTCCAAACTGGTGCTGCATACTCCAGTGTGGGTCAGACGTACACGGTGTACAGTGTTTTGAACGATTCCTTACTTAGGTATCGGAACTCTATTCTCAGGTTTGCCAGGCGCCCATATGGTGCAGCAGTTATCTGGTTGATGTGTGCTTCCGGAGATATGCTCGGTGTTATACTCACCCCAAGACCTTTCTCTTGCAGTCTTTGGCCACCTTGCCTATACTCTATCTGCGGTCTTTCTTGCCCTTTCCCGATTTTCATGACTTTGCACTTGGCGGGGTTAAATTCGAGCAGCCAGTTGCTGGACCAGGTGTCCATCCTGTCTAGGTCTCTATGAAGTTCTGCCTGATCCTCATCTGATTTAATTCTCCTCATTAACTTCACATCATCCGCGAACAGTGCGTGTGTACTCACCTAGTTGACCTAGTTGAGGTTGCGGGGGTCGAGTCCGAGCTCCTGGCCCCGCCTCTTCACTGATCGCTACTAGGTCACTCTCCCTGAGCCGTGAGCTTCATCATACCTCTGCTTAAAGCTATGTGTGGATCCTGCCTCCACTACATCGCTTCCCAAACTATTCCACTTACTGGCTACTCTGTGGCTGAAGAAATACTTCCTAACATCCCTGTGATTCATCTGTGTCTTCAGCTTCCAACTGTGTCCCCGTGTTACTGTGTCCAATCTCTGGAACATCCTGTCTTTGTCCACCTTGTCAATTCCTCTCAGTATTTTGTATGTCGTTATCATGTCCCCCCTATCTCTCCTGTCCTCCAGTGTCGTCAGGTTGATTTCCCTTAACCTCTCCTCGTAGGACACACCTCTTAGCTCTGGGACTAGTCTTGTTGCAAACCTTTGCACTTTTTCTAGTTTCTTTACGTGCTTGGCTAGGTGTGGGTTCCAAACTGGTGCCGCATACTCCAATGTGGGCTTAACGTACACGGTGTACAGGGTCCTGAATGATTCCTTATTAAGATGTCGGAATGCTGTTCTGAGGTTTGCTAGGCGCCCATATGCTGCAGCAGTTATTTGGTTGATGTGCGCTTCAGGAGATGTGCCTGGTGTTATACTCACCCCAAGATCTTTTTCCTTGAGTGAGGTTTGTAGTCTCTGGCCCCCTAGACTGTACTCCGTCTGCGGTCTTCTTTGCCCTTCCCCAATTTTCATGACTTTGCACTTGGTGGGATTGAACTCCAGGAGCCAATTGCTGGACCAGGTCTGCAGCCTGTCCAGATCCCTTTGTAGTTCTGCCTGGTCTTCGATCGAGTGAATTCTTCTCATCAACTTCACGTCATCTGCAAACAGGGACACCTCAGAGTCTATTCCTTCCGTCATGTCGTTCACAAATACCAGAAACAGCACTGGTCCTAGGACTGACCCCTGTGGGACCCCGCTGGTCACAAGTGCCCACTCTGACACCTCGCCACGTACCATGACTCGCTGCTGTCTTCCTGACAAGTATTCCCAGATCCATTGTAGTGCCTTCCCTGTTATCCCTGCTTGGTCCTCTAGTTTTTGCACCAATCTCTTGTGTGGAACTGTGTCAAACGCCTTCTTGCAGTCCAAGAAAATGCAATCCACCCACCCTTCTCTCTCTTGTCTTACTGCTGTCACCATGTCATAGAACTCCAGTAGGTTTGTGACACAGGATTTCCCGTCCCTGAAACCATGTTGGCTGCTGTTGATGAGATCGTTCCTTTCTAGGTGTTCCACCACTCTTCTCCTGATAATCTTCTCCATGATTTTGCATACTATACATGTCAGTGACACTGGTCTGTAGTTTAATGCTTCATGTCTGTCTCCTTTTTTAAAGATTGGGACTACATTTGCTGTCTTCCATGCCTCAGGCAATCTCCCTGTATCGATAGATGTATTGAATATTGTTGTTAGGGGTACACATAGCGCCTCTGCTCCCTCTCTCAATACCCATGGGGAAATGGTATCTGGCCCCATTGCCTTTGAGGTATCTAGCTCACTCAGAAGCCTCTTCACTTCTTCCTCGGTTGTGTGCATTGTGTCCAGCACATGTTGGTGTGCCCCACCTCTCCGTCTTTCTGGAGCCCCTTCTGTCTCCTCTGTGAACACTTCTTTGAATCTCTTGTTGAGTTCCTCACATACTTCATGGTCATTTCTTGTTGTCTCTCCTCCTTCCTTCCTTAGCCTGATTACCTGATCCTTGACTGTTGTTTTGCTCCTGATGTGGCTGTACAACAGTTTCGGGTCAGATTTGGCTTTCGCTGCTATGTCATTTTCATATTGTCTTTGGGCCTCCCTTCTTATCTGTGCATATTCGTTTCTGGCTCTACGACTGCTCTCCTTATTCTCCTGGGTCCTTTGCCTTCTATATTTCTTCCATTCCCTAGCACACTTGGTTTTTGCCTCCCTGCACCTTTGGGTAAACCATGGGCTCATCCTGGCTTTTTCACTATTCCTGTTACCCTTGGGTACAAACCTCTCCTCAGCCTCCTTGCATTTTGTTGCTACATATTCCATCATCTCATTAACTGGCTTCCCTGCCAGTTCTCTGTCCCACTGAACCCCGTTCAGGAAGTTCCTCATTCCTGTGTAGTCCCCTTTCTTGTAGTTTGGCTTCATTCGTCCTGGCCTTCCTGCTTCTCCCTTCACTTGTAGCTCTACTGTGTATTCGAAGCTTAAAACTACATGGTCACTGGCCCCAAGGGGTCTTTCATATGTGATGTCCTCGATATCTGCACTACTCAAGGTGAATACTAAGTCCAGCTTTGCTGGTTCATCCTCTCCTCTCTCTCTTGTAGTGTCCCTTACGTGTTGGCACATGAAGTTTTCCAGTACCACCTCCATCATCTTAGCCCTCCATGTATCTTGGCCCCCATGTGGGTCCAAGTTCTCCCAATCGATCTCCTTGTGGTTAAAGTCACCCATGATCAGGAGCTTTGCCCTTCATGCATGAGCTCTTCTGGCCACTCTAGCCAGTGTGTCAACCATCGCTCTATTGCTCTCGTCGTACTCTTGCCTTGGCCTCCTGCTGTTCTGTGGTGGGTTATACATCACTGCTATTATCACCTTGGGACCTCCAGAGTGAAGCGTTCCCGCTATGTAATCACTTTCTTCTCCGCTGTCTCCTCTCTCCAGCTCATCAAAATTCCAGCGATTTTTGATCAGCAATGCCACTCCTCCACCCCCCCTGTTCCCTCTGTCTTTCCTCAGGATTTGGTATCCCGTTGGAAAGATGGCATCTGTTATCATACCTGTAAGCTTGGTTTCTGTGAGAGCTATGAGGTCCGGTGATGCTTCTTTGACTCTTTCATGCCACTCCTCCCACTTATTTGTTATTCCATCAGCGTTTGTGTGCCATACCTTCAGTTTCCTTTCCAACACTGTGGTTTGGTGGGCCTGTGAGGGTGGGTGACCTGGTGGCATACTGTTGGATTCTATAGCTCGGTGTTGGGTGGAGGCTGTGGGTATGGATTGTAGTGTGTGTTTGGATGGTGTGATAGGTTGTATGGTTCTGAGAATAGTTGTGTGTGTGCTTGCCCTTGCTGTTCTGTTCTGCTCTGACTGACCTCTGCTGGTTCCATCCTTGTCTCTTTTCCTAGCTCCTTTCGCTTTTTTGTCCTCTCCCTCAGCTGCTGTATGTGTGTGTGTGTCTGTGTGCGTGTGTGTGTGTTTGTGTGTGTATACTCACCTAGTTGTGGTTGCAAGGGTCGAGACTCAGCTCCTGGCCCCGCCTCTTCACTGGTTGCTATTAGGTCACTCTTCCTGCTCCATGAGCTTTATCATACCTGTTCTTAAAGCTATGTATAGATCTTGCCTCCACTACATCACTTCCCAGAGTATCCACTTCCTGACAACTCTGTGACTGAAGAAATACTTCCTAACATCCCTGCGATTCCTCATCAACTTCCAACTGTGACCCCTTGTGGCTGTGGCCCATCTCTGGAATATCCTGCCTCTGTCCACTTTGTCGATTCCTCTCAGTATTTTACGTCATTATCATATCCCCCCCTGTCTCTCCTGTTATCCAGTGTCGTCAAGTCGATTTCCCTAACCTCTCCTCGTTGGACATACCCCATAGCTCC